>NC_090216.1:17205616-17511568 GCF_033026475.1 Channa argus
ATATCTCCTACACCTGTCTCTTATTAGCGAAGCTGATATGGTTCCACTGAATCCATATAAAAGGACTCACAAAGGGTTAAAATAGTGCTTTTTGTTGAACTGTCCAATTCATTATGTTATATATTAAACTGCTTAATATTCATGGAGAGCCGTGGATATTTGATTTTGATAAATCTAGTTGACCAGCAGGGAACACAAAGTCTCAAATCGATGGGTTGATTCACGGTAAAGTTACGCTCTCACTTGGCCACAGCGGTGAAGGCCAGCTCCACATTCAGTCCAGATTTAGCACTCGTCTCCATGAAGGGCACCCCGAACTCCTGCACAAGGAAACAGACCAACATCATCATTAGCTGTGTGTGTGTGTGTGTGTGTGAGTGAGTGTGTGTGTGTGTGTGGTCTTGGCACTATCCTCCGACCTTTACCAGGGAAAAAAATGCCCTGACGTTTGAAGCTGGGATGAGAGGGTTGTTGATTAATACCAATCAATTATATGGCTGCTTTGTAATTTACCAGAAAGAGAGAGAAAACAATAAACAGTCAATGAATCATCCTCCTACAGTATGTAGAGTCAATATTCCTGCTGTGTGTTTACACTGACAGCTCAGGTTCCTCTGCCTCACTACTCTTCATCACCGATGCTTGATTCTGCTTGAACACGCCTCTTAAAGCTTATCTGAGCAAAACTGACTGGAAAATTCGGTTAGCAGGCCCTTGTCATTCCACAATATGTATTACAAACAATATCAACATCATGTGCCGCCATAATTCTGCGCACTAATCAGGACACAGCAGCTATGTCGGGGTAGTTTGAGGGTCCTTGTGGCTTTGTGGGCAGATAAAGTACAGCATGTGTTTTATCCTTGTTACGTGTCAAATTGCAAACATCTCTGTGTGTGTGTGTATTGTGAAGCTCACCTTTGCCAACTTCTCTCCCTCCTCTCGCTTCACAACTCTGTCATGTGTGGAGTCAGCCTAAAACATATTGCATACACAATATCCTGTTAGAAAATGTCACACACACACACACACACACACACACACACACACACACACACACACACACACACTCACACACACACACACAGAGTCTGTTAATGCTAAGGAAAATCATTTTATCATCAGTGTAATGAATATACAAAATTTCTTCTTTTTTGGCAGAAATGTAGACACCTGCCAACTATTTTTCTTGTTTTACAGCTCCATCAGAAATTAATTGATTAATTAATTCATTTCATGAATTAAAGTTCATTTCTTTTTTTAATTTATCAAGGGGGATGCAAATGTAACTCTAATGCTAACATATAATATCTACGCACATTCAGCTGGTACAAAGTTTCTTTTATCATCAGAAGTAAACATGGTCAAGTAAAGTGTAAAAAAAGCAAAAGGTTATAGTAAAATAATAAAATTAGATCACTGCATCCCCCTTGCTCTTTTATTAGTTCTATTTTAGGCTCCTGTGAGTTCTCTTTATCTAAAAAAGCAGCATTTGGTGCTGAGCATGATGCATATGTTGAACACATTGTTTTCCTGAAAACACTAGGATTGGAAACAGGGTTGATGAGAGCAGTAAGAGCAAACCAGAAATTAAAGCTAAAAGATGCTTCAGTATAAACTCATTTTACACGCTTTTGATTATAAAATACCATATACTTATCAGTCAAACCATAGAAATATTTTTCTGTGTAACTACTCAAATATTTACACTCACTGTATCAAAAGTGTAAAATACATACTGTAGTCTAATAATCTATTTATCAATAAAAATGTACTTTTCGGCTTCTGGGCACTTCCATCTTTATACTCTAGCTCCCACCGCACCACACTCCATGGGCCCCCCTGCCCTCCCTCTATGAGTCCATCTGTCCATCTATGTCTCAGTGTTGGCAACGAGGTCTCACCTTGTTGCCCAGCAGCATGACGACCACATCCTGCTGAGCGTACTCGTGGATCTCTGTCAACCACGCCTGGACGAGGGGGGGCACAGAGTCGTGAATAAATGCAAAGCGGGAAGAGGGAGGACAAAGAAAGAGCATAGGAAGGGGAAGGATTGGAGATAGAGAGATGTGACAGAGGAGATGGATGGAGAGAGTGTGGAAGACAAAAAGAGTCATTTATTGTTCGCCAGCTACAGTTCTTCTAGTCCCCCCCCCCCCCCCCCCCCGCCTTCTGGATTCTCCCCTTTTCACCCCTCTTCTCTCTTCCTGGATCTCTATCCATCCATCTTGTTCCAATTACTGGCCTCTTGACTACACACAGACACATGTAAGCACCCACACACACTCAGATATAGATCACATTGTTAGTCCACTATAGCAAGCAAGAGAACAGAAGTTAATACAGAGTGTGAGCCTGTCCAATGCTCAAGCAACTTTTATGGAAACTTTTGAAATGCCCATTGACCACTGATGTGAGCAGCTCAGACAAGATGATGGATGCAGCTATAAGAGAAATGGTTGCAGTCCTTCCAGATCTGATTAGTATTGGGCGAACTCATCTTTAGTGTCAGCTAATATTTCAGAATTTGGTCCACAGAAAAAGGCTAATAAAAATTTGGCACCATTTCAGCATACTGAGTGAAAGTAATGCATAACCCGAAAGAGTGGACCACCCAACATGGATCAGCATTCATAGCAGTAAATATCTGAGGATTGATTATTCTCCACCAAAACAGTCCGAAAACAATTCCTCAGGACACTAAGTTAAAAAAAAAGATAAGTTGTCTCAAGCTTCTTTGAACAGACACCTTCTGATAAACTGAGATAACTGAGAACTGACACGTGCATCACTCAGCTGTAAAAAAGAGCTCAGACAGGAAAAAGTATCTTTCTTTAAATGCAAACTTTGTTTTTTGGCAGCTTACAGTTTAGGTGAGGAGAGCAAGTCCAAGGATGCAATTCACTAACAGGAATGTTTTAAAGCGCGGTTCCACTAATTTTCAATTAGCTTTTTTAGGCTTTACTTTAGGGTGTAAATCTATACATGAATGATTTTAAACTGCTCTCTGACCTATTTTTACATATTTCTATGTTTTTAGCTAAAAAGCATTAGATGAAATCACCCAGTACAAGCAATGAGAAGACATGTTCTGAGCGGGACGTTTCTCCAAGTTGTGTCATCCGGAGATATAAAAGCCCCTTTCAGACATGCACTTGAATTCTGACATTATCCAGACTTTTATCCTTCATGCCCTCTAGTGCAGCACCCGTATTATGTGTGTGAGCTCGTGCGTGCAGCCAGCTGCTCTGTCCTGATTTGTCAGAAGGCGTTTTTTAAGTTGTCCTTCAAGCACAGGCAAAATCTGGCTGCTTAGCTACAGGCTGCCGGTGTCCAAGGAATTTTATATGCAGCTAACTTGAATTATTTATTTATAAGTTTAAATAAACATTCTTATTTAAACATTAGGAAAAAAAAAAGGTTAATAATGTATTTTCAGAGTCACAAAAATGTTGATACTTATTATACTATAATTTTACTCTGAAGTGCTTCTCTTGCCTAAACGAGTACGAGTCATGATCCTGCAGGTGAACCAATGTGTGTTCATTAATAAATGTACATAACAACTGGCTACGTTTATGTTTCTAATTATCCCAGTTAATTATGGAAATTATTTCAGTTATGGTAATTACTGTCCCTGAGCAGATGATTGATTCAATTCATAATTTCTAGTAAAATAAAAATAACAAAGTATTTCATGTATTACAATAAATCCTAAGATGATGGAAATACTAATTGAGCCACAAAGGATTCGAGGACTTGTGTTCACTTTGCAGCCCGTTTAATTTTCTTACAGGATATCGCCAAGGATAACGATAGCGTGAGAATCTGTTTACCTTGGATGATAACGAGAAGAAGGCTACAGTGCTTAGGAGCAGTTCAAGGTTGGGCAGGTAGCAATGATGGAAGATACGGTCTAAACTTTTGCTGTAGTGCTGTTATGTCGACATCTAAAAATATAATAATAAAAGGTGTTATTCAAGGTGTTATAACAAGCCGCGGGTATTAGCTGTACATGTTCCTTTTTGTTGCATTGTTTAGTTTCTTTGGACCAAAAATTCACTCAAGATATTTATGAAGCACATTTTACACACTGCAAACAAGACTTTTTCTAAAGAGGAATACATTTAATAAAAAATAAATATGATGGTGGAGGTGTATTATCTTCTTTAAATAGAACCCCCCAACTCATTTAAAAGAATTATAAGTACACACAATTTGAGACCAATTTCCCACCAGTGATCCCCAAAGGTCCCCCAACCCAAATGACTATCTGCATTTGCTTCCATTGTCCGCTCAAAGCTACCTGAAAATCGGTACAAATGTTTTACTACTCTGCTCTACCAAACACTAAAATCTAATACGAATTTTGATAGTTCAAACTTCCCAGAATCCCCCCAAACCCAAGCCAGTGTGTGACCTGCTATCATGCTCAGATCTCTGGACGCCCTCAATCTCTCCTCTTCCCACAGTGCCATGCTGCACATCTCTGCTAAACCTTTATCTTTTTTTTAAATTCAGAAAGATATAAACCTTAAAAAACAAAAACAAATTATTTCTATTTGTTTAAGACATGTATTCCACTTGATATTTGAAGGTTGTGTTTTATACAAATGGAGCTCAGATTTGTCCCGATTTCTTCCAGCTTCCAAAACACTACTGTGTGTGTAACTTTGTGCAAAAATGTGCAAAAAACATTTCCTTTATTTTATGGAACGAGCTGAATTGAAAGCTCTCAGCATGATGTTTTACCGTGAGGTGGTGAACAAAAGAAATACAACGGCAAACAGAACATAAGTAAAGAGGGTGGAGGGCTGCAGTTATCGTTTCAAGCATCAATAATCACACGCTGACAGTTTCTGAGGAGTGGGGAGCAGAGGCAAATACATTTCATTGCTATCAAATAAAACAGCAAGAGAAAGGTCAGATCTCACCCCCTTCTCTCTCCCTCCCACCCACCCACACTCACTCTACACCTCCCTGCCTCCCTCCATCTGTGTGTGTATCACCACATGAACACTGCTCAGAAAAGCGGTAATCCCTCCCCTCGTCTGCAGGTTTACAGTATGCTGCGCTCTCTCCTTGGGGGTTTACATCAATTTATTACACAGAGATTAATGTACCGAGCTCTCACCTGGCAGCCCAGGCCCTCGACAACAACAACATGAGAACTTGACAATTACTCAGCCTTTAAAGAGCTCAGCAGCCTGTGGGTGGATTTACAAGGAAGTGAAGGAAAGACGGCAGCTTCTGAGCTGATCAAACTTCAAAGGACTCTCTGTCGACGAGAGTCCACATAGTACGTGGAAGCGAGGGCGGTGAAAAAAGACAGGGGTATGTTTCTGGTCTACATGTGACAGATTAGATTAACAGCTCTGGAGCAGCTTTCGGTTGCCGCTTTGTATACAGCCACTGTGCTCAGTAGAGGGTAGCGGGTGTTAGAGTGAATCTCCCAACTGTGGGTTGATTGTATAAACAGATAACAGCAGTGTCATGTGATCAACGCGCTCTGTAAATATGCAAATTCAAACTGAGTGTGGGGTAGAATTGAAGCAATAATAGAGGGTTAGCAGGGTGATACTACGTTAATGTGCTTTCATGCTCCAGCTTCCTAAACTTTGGTGTCTCACTCAAAAACCATACATCTCAAAATGCATTTGTCCTGTGCTCAAGAAATCCGGGAAAGTGTCAAATTCAAAACTTTATAAAAGGTTTAAAGGTTTTTTGTTTCCCCCTCCCAACTGTTCTTAACTAGTTAAAAATGCACAGCAATAAACACCAGGAAACAACCACATTGTCCATATTGAAATCAGTGTTTGTTGTATTTTTTTGGTCTTAAAGCGACGATGTGCAACTTCTTTTCTTTAGCCTGTTATTTGTGCAGTTCAGTGAGTCAAACGGACCATCAATACTGTGGATGGCCGAATAACATAATCCTCACAGACTGTTTTAAAAAATGAGGTGGCATCACCTGTTAACAATCTCTAGTTTCATTCAGTCTTTCACTCAGCTGTGTGTTCCAGGCTGTAACCTTGTGTTTTGTACACGTGAAGACGGAGAACATACCTAGTTACACATATACATGGCAAAGAAATCTGCAATGTCTGTCAGAAATCTGCCTGGGAAAAATCCGGTGTCCTGACTCCCCCACCCCGATTTCAGAACCCAGCTTTCCTGTTTACATAACACTTAAGAAATCAGCTTTCCCAAGAGATCAGACTGTAACCTGGTTACTTAAGTCCATGTAACTGCACTGATGGTTGAAATTAAATGCCGGTAAGTCATCAGCCAAATCAAACCAAAAATCTTCAGAGCAATACAATCACACAAAGACGACTAACATGTACTCAAAGCATTGAAGAGTTACTTTTAAAGTGGGAGGATAATCGGAGGTGTGTAAATTGCTTTTGATGGGGCAAAGGACGAGAATGATTATTATTGCTTCATTCTTTGATTGAACTTTATTGAACTGGTTCTCAACAACAACAGACTTCCTCTAAACAGTTCAGTTCTACCAGTGAGCTGTGGTTCTCATGATCCAGCGTTCACTCTCTCCACACTGTGCTTCATGATGTGACGAAAACAACTGGTGATCTACCCTGGCTGGTGATTGTGTGTGTGAAAAAGGGACTTCCTCAACTAATTTGAGGAAGCTGTGGTCATATTTGGTTGGGCTGCAGGGTGGAGAAATACATACTGAGAAAGTGTTATTTAGAAAGCGATGCGAGAAAGATTAGCCCAGAGAGAACGAGAACTGAGAGCCACACAGTAGGTAAACTATGTTTGACACTTTACGATCGTGTATTTCTTTAGGTATTTACGCATTTCAAAGGTTTTAATATTAATGTAGATTAATACCATCGAAATGCAGTCAACCCTTTTTCTTCAAGATGTTTTTATTATGATTTGTCTTACTTAAGTAAAAAAAGTCAAAGTTTCTTAGGTTAATAATTGTTTTTGTAACACTTGCCGCAACATCTGCAAAATCTTCAGAAAAGTTATTTAATCATGTGACACGTGTCATGTAATTTGTCAGGATATTTCATGTCAAACTTCAGGAAAATGCCAGTCTCGTCAAGTCATTTCATATTACATGGAGCTTTTTTGGACTAAACTATTTTGTTTCTCTAATGTTGAAATGTTTGTTGAACAGGACACTGAAACTTTGTCTTGAAATGGTCTTAAACTGACTCATGTTTCTCCCAATATGTCTTTAGGAGAAAAAAAAAGAATCTTGAAACAATGATTTATTTCTCAGCCTAGTTTTCCTCGGGTTCTGCATTTTCAACTTAATTAACATTAAACTTAACGTCGTTTTCAAAGTACCTGACTGGTGTTGTGTTTGATGTAAAACTTGATTGTAGAAGTCACTAGGTGCATCTTCTTCCTCTTTTGAAACTTTAATCACGTCCATCTTGACACCCCCTCCCTTTTTTCATACGCCTTTCTTTTCACAGGGTTATTTATCAAAGAGCACAATCAACATGAATAAAGGCTTTGCTGTTCTCATTGGTACTGGGAGTCCGGGCTGTGCCAAAGGCAGCGATGCTAAGTGCAACCTGATCACCAAAAAGGTCTTGAATATGTCAAACAACGGAGGACAGAACAGGGAAAGGCGAGGATCAAGAGGATTCATAAGACACATTTGGGGGCACAGAGAGGGCTCTTTGTCGATAGCCTCCACCTCTAATGTGGCACCTCGAGCTCATCAGCGACGGTGGTCGACCGACTTTTGCAAGTGTGACACCTCCCCGGTCATTATTGTGAGGAAGAAGAAGAAGGAGCCACAGCCTCCTCAGCGCAGCGTATCCCTCCCCACAGCCAACACAGTGTACCCGACTTCAATCAAGCGTTTCTCCTGCCCTCCCACTAGGATCTTGATTTCACCAGGTCAGTCCTACTCCTCCTCCACCTCCTCCTCCACCTCCTCCTCCACCTCCTCCTCTCCTCCTTCTCCTACTCCTCCTCATGTGCAGACCTCTGTCATCACCGGCCATGACCCTCTAGGCTGGAAGCTACGTCCCATATCCAGCTCCTCCTCCCCCCGTGCTCGTGCTAAAAGGCTGTCTCTGCAGATACCCCTACCCGTCATCTTTCCTGACGCCAAATCTAGTCCCGTGTCAAACTCTCAATCAGAAAACGCTCCTGCAGTCCTCTCACCTAAAACCAAACCCCCGGTCAGACCCAAACCATCCCGTCACTATCACTCTGATTCCTCAGCCTTCCTAACATCACTGGCCCCCCCTGTGACCTATGTGGTGACACTTGAGGAGCTCAGTGGTCTGCGCCTCCATCCGCTCACGCTTTCAGATGAGTCTGATGAGGTCTTCAGTGAAGAGAATGACGGGCAGGTGAAGCTGAGCCCTCACCCGCACAAAATGCCACCAACTGTTCCATTCAAAACTGCCATGGCAAGACAAATAGCTCAGCTGATTTCTCATTCACGGCAATACCATAGGCCCAGTACCTGTAAAACTAAGAAAGATATTTACGCCATGGTGATAAAGCCACACACGATAATGGATCACAGCAAACTGCATGCTACAAAAACTGGTAAGTACTCAGAAATCTTTTGTTAATTACCAGTGGAGGACAAATGATTAAGGCTTTTAGGCAAACTTAACCAAAACTCTAAACTACTCCTTAACATATCCACAGGCCGTTTCTAATGACCTAAGTGATCATTAGGATGGAGTAATACAGCCATTTAGCAACGCACTTCTATAAAGATCTTTAAAAGTTTCCAAAGTGCATTTCTCAGCAAACAACAGTTGAGTTTCATGTATTGGTGCTGCCCTCTGGTGGCGGAGGGCAGCACCTGTGCTGATAAGCAATTCTTATCAGCACAGGTGCAGACTGGAGTTAAAATATGTAAAAACAAATGCTGATCATGATCAACACAAACATCAATGAACAGTGGAAATATTAACAACACAAACCAGTGACGAAAACCACTATCTTTTGAGGCTTGTGATTAAATTTTTTTTTTACAGTTATTTATTATTTTAATCAGTTTATCAATTAAATTTTATTGTATAATTTGAATGTATTTAGTTGTAAGACATTGGGCCCTCTCTTACATCACGTGCTTTGGATGTTATTAGCTAATTCAAAAGGCCACTTTCAGCACCATATCCACAGTTCAGTAGGTCTCTATGCCACATGCTGGCAGGCTCAGTAGATTATGTAATATTAGGAGCTGCAATGTCGTTTCATTTTGGCATCAGAAATAAACATTTTGGATTGAGTTTAGGCATAAAAATTAGATGGTTAAGGTTAGGAAAAGATGGTGACTCAGTATACAGAAACAACACTGACTCACAATATCAAATGGGAAATGAACCAGCGTCTCTCTTCTCAAAGTCCTGTGGTTTTTTTTTTTTAACCAAATCTGTCAAATCTATGGTAAATCAGCAAATGCACGTCTGGCAGGCTGTCATATTTACTACAACTGCTAGGTGGTGCCAAATTTCCACACCTACTAAACCATGACTATGGGTTGATAATGACAGGAACCTCACAAATCAATGACATAGTCCCACTCAAATTGGATGATCCTATAATGCAACAAGTAGTTCATAATATTATTTTTATAAATTAAATTAATTATTGATATTATAAAAAGCAGCAGAGAGTTCCAAACAACCCACTAGACAGAAGGAACACTGAATCCACCACCAGTATCACCTAATGCTGGCTGGTCAAGTTAGAAGCACCAATACATTATGTTTTGCACACTGATCATTAGTAATGATACTCGCCGACTAAAATATAGTGTGCTGCGCTGTAGATAAGGAGACGAGACGCTTAGATGTTTGAACAGAGTTGAGTATAATAAAGACACTTCCTGCGCCACAGGTGTTGTAGAAGGTAGGTAGGAAAGTGTAGACCATTTGCCAGCTTGTTAAATCTGCTTAAGACATCTGTAGTCAGTTGATGCACAAGAGGTCACAATATCCTGCTTGTTAATTGGTAGTTTACATCCAACTTTGATTTTACAACCCACATTGTGACTTAATTGCACGTTTTTCTCAAGGCTCATATCCTTCAAACTGATGGTCCAATTGTAACATGGGCTTCTAGCTCAGGCCATCACCTGGAGTGTATTAAATTTAGTTCCCATAGGACCAGAGATGACATTATGCACTACTGTTTATGGATAAACTTAACTTAATATGATGAATAAATTTACTCAGCATGTTGTTGAGTTGTTGTTGCCCATGTTAACACAAACTGTAGAAATTAATTGGATTTATATGAAGATGATGCATGGCTTTGTCTTTAAAGTTTTCAGAAGATCTAGCTGCAGATTCTGGAGTGGCTTTCATCCTGATTAGCTTCCGATTGATTTCCTATGTGAGGGGCAGAGAGCAGAGGAGTGGTTTTACTGTGTCAGTCAATAGTAACAGCATTTACTGTGTTCCAGCGGGGCTGTGTCTGGATACACGCTACGAGGGGGAGAGGTCCACTCCACGCTTTCCTGGCAGAGAAATGTGAGAAGGACAACTGAAGACTGAAGAAGATTTGTTCCTATCAGGATTAGTGAAGAGACGACAGCACACGAATGGCCCTGAGGACAGGACACTTTTGTCTACTGGGCCCGTTTGAAGTTTTTCTGCTATGTTTTTTTATTGTGTTGCTTTAATGTTTCACAAGTCATTTACACTGGATCTGCACTGTAAATATCCTGCTTATGCCTCTCGGTTGTGGAAATAGGACTTTATGTACGGCATCCTGTTAGTTACAAGCAAGTACACCTTTAAGGAAATAATTGGTTTCCTGTGCAGTAGGAAACAAACCCTGCAGATGTTGCAGCTCCTGCCGGTTACTGATGGAGAACATAAATCACTAAATTTCCCCCTTAAGCGACTGTTTTATATTTGTTTGTACATTGCTCACTGAACATACGTGCAGAGTTTTATTTATCAGTTTATTAAACGAGTCATTTGTCAACAGCAAATTAACGAATGGCAACAAATCATTAATCATCTTGACTATTTCTGCAATGCATTCAGTCAAATTAAAGTAGAAAGACTGATTAGGCTTTACAAGTATTTATCCACATTTATGATATAATTTTTCCTCATTGTTAGTTAAATGCAGTATTGTTGATAGAGGGCTTTAACAGTCAAAGCAAAATACACTTAATGACAGAGCACGAGCACAATTCAGGACTTAGGTCTACTTCAGTGATTGACAGCTGTGCACGCACACGCACACGGAACCAACCAATGTCTATTTTTGGCCACTGACTACTCAGATTAAACTTTTTCTGGGCACATCAATAAAATGGATTCAGTCTGATGTAATTTACTCTCCGCTTTTATATGAACATTTGCAGTAATCAACATTTCTTCATAAAGAGGAGTAAAGATTGAGAACACCCACATCCACAATTCTGGTAAATGCTCATTTTCTGTTTGCCATCTATATCAACATCATACAAAGTCCTTCTTTAGTGTACTTATGTAAGTTATAGGCAAAAAGATGCAGACTTTGGAAGTTTGGATGGCATATGTCTGAATCTGGGTTTGGTCCACTGAGTTGAGCCTCTGGATTTTAGGCAGAGCGAAGAGAGATCAGCTGTGCAGGCTGAAAGCACCACAACAGGCAGGTGAGTGGTGGGAATTTAGTTTATCACACACCTACAGTATACACACAAATTTGCAGCTCCTCCATCTCACTTGGTTCAAGTTTGGGGAAACGTGCTCACATGAATCACACTTTAATTACATTTGCCCTCATTTTGTGCAGAATAGCTTAAAACCAGATAAAAGTACGAAATATACAACTTTGCAATATTTGGCAAATCATCCATTCATCCATTACCTGTGACCACTTATCCTGTTCAGGATCCCGAGGGGCTGGAGTCTATCGCAGCTATCATTGAGCGAGAGGTGGGGTTCATCCGGCACAGGTCTCCAGTCTATCTCAGGGCCAACACAGAGAGACATACACAAACAGACAACCATTCACACCTACGGGCGATTAAGAGCCACCAATTAACCTAACATGCATGTCTTTGGACTGTGGGAGGACAACCCACACAGGCCGCAGCCAGCCGGGGATTCGAACTGGCGACCTTTTGGCTGTGAGGGGGCAGTGCGCACCAGCTCCACTGCTGAGACGCATGCACCATCCGCAACTCTATTCATACTCTGACTACCATCGTTTCCTATTGCAGTGTGCTTTCCAATGCTGTAATCGTCCCTGTGCACAAGTCTATAGCAGCACGTAGACTATTGTAGAAGAGGAGAGCAGGTGAAGGCAAAGGTTACAATTCTTTTTGAATTTCGTGTCAGTATGTAAATGTGGTACAGGACACGACCCGAGTTCTACTTTTATTTATGTTACTGATGTTTTGGTCTGTAGAAACACAGCCGAAATTGGCTGGGTTGGAGTTCGTTCTGCCCAATAAGCTACTTAACAGCAAGGAGGCTCCCGCTAGAGCGCCGCAGAGTTGGAAAAGAAATTAAGGGCACACACCAGGCCCTCGATACAATCACATAATTGTCCGGTCCATAGGGTTTTGTAACACCTTCCGCAGGTGACCTATAGGGAACTGTCTAGCACATGGGCAAGGTAACAAAATGTGGATCCAGCTTTTCTAAAATAGCAATGTGTTATTTAGGCCCCAGCTGCTTCCGGCACGAGTGTTTCCCACAGATTCATTTATTTGTGGGAAACCAGCACAATGCCAATATTGGCCACCACATATGGACTTTCACTTTCAAAAAATGGTCGGGAAAAGACACCTGTAATCTGGAGAAAATGTTGCAGGCCCTGTTATTGATATTTAATTATAATGTGTGTATGTGTGTGACATAAAACCCCGATAAATCACACATGAAATATGAGCAAGCTGCTGGGATATGTAGTGAAGATATAGGAAACATTTGCATTGGCATTAATTCATTTGGCCTCTTGCTAGCTGTGCTGTCATGACTCTGCTGTAAAGAATTTAGAACCACCATGTCTGCAATTATAATGCAAACTGTTTTGGTGTCTTAATTCTATATGTACAGTATCTGCAAACTGCCCACATACGGCTCCACGCACACTTTATTGTTGTGAACGCTGATTAAACGAGCACTGTCGACTCTTTGCATTACTGGCTTTCGTGTGCCACTGCTGGTGTTGTACGTTGCATTTGACTGAATTTACCACAACATTTTATTACATAGACTAGAAAATAGGCACGAAGGCTCTGTGTTAGGACCAATACTTTTAACTTCCATTGAAACAACCAACTATATTTATCTATGAAACCAGAAGATACCAACCAATTAGTTCAACTTAAAGCATGTCTCAAAGACATGGAGACATGGAGTTTGTTTAACGCATCAGAGGGGTTATTGGTCTCGGTTTAATTGGTTTTAATTAAGAAAACTGGGGTCTTAAATATTTAAATGCCACAATTTACAGCCATTCTAAACTGTGGTAATGTGAGCTTTTCTTTCTTAAATAGCATCCTAGAGAAGTACAAAAGCCAAAGTTAAGGCAAGTCTGTAACTTAAAACTACAGTATGTAACATTTGTGTATTATTTTTAGCTATACTTGAGAGAAGACAAGGAACCCAAAGTTGCTCCAGTTGGGTTGGACCTGCAGACCATTTATCTTTCTGTGACCCAGAGCCATTGAATAAACTTGACAAACATGTCAATTCACCTACAAGACTAAATTCAGGTAAAATAACCAGCATGCAGATTATGTCAGATGGCCACTCAGCAGCATGTGAATCAGGGGCGATGCTTTTTATTTTAAGATAAACTAGGTTGACATATGGTGCCTATATAAAGTATCTTGGCCGATTTAATTTGAGTTTGTCAAAAAAGTGAACACATTTGTATACATCATTATTATTAATTTTAAAAGGTGAAAAGATTTAAATAAAAACAATAAACACAAAGGTGGTTGTGCAAATTTTGAGCAGATGTGAAAATGTATAAGTAAGTAATGCGTTAATTGATCCATCTCACTGCACAGTCTGTGAGTCAAAATTCAGGGCAACAGGTCTTTCACATGTGCCAGCTAGAGATGGAGCCATTAAAACTTCTGTCAAATTCCTCTGAAACCCTGAATTAATAATGAATTAGCTTCCAACTACCAAGTCTTTCAAATCTTGATCTCCTGCTCCTTGTCTGTTACATAATGAGCACAGTGGCCTTTTCAGTCTTTTTCTGTTCTCCTGTAACACAGAATGCAGGGACACTGGGATTTTATTAATTTGTTTCTTTTGCAAAAATTGAGAATAAAGGCCATTGTTGGAAGAAAAGGGTGAAAACAATAACTTAGACTTGAGAAAGACACATCCTATACAAATGGAGAAGATGGAGAAAGCATGATAAATTGATGAAAGGACAAGCAGAATGTAAGGAGACAGCATGAGGGACTGTAAGGGAAGGTAGAGAAAATCAACAAATGTGGGAACTGTGATTCTTCATTCTCAGTTGGTGATGGAGAGGCTTTTGTGAAAACGGTAAGTCATATTTACTGTGATTCATATTAATGAACATACAGATAAGAAATTGTTCTGGATTTGACAGTATTTTTAATTTGTTGTAATTTCTGTAGGGGTTTTCATATCCGTGTGTAAGTTTTAAGTCTTTGTAGGTGCAAATGTTCCTGCTGCTCATATTGGAAATAATATCCACAGTCCTCTTTATGTGTTAACGTCCAGCTGAAGCAAATATCTTTACTGTATATCAAAATACAGATGGTCAAAGCAGGTACTGTATAAATGCCCATTATAAAAGAAATACGCATTTTGGGATTTGTAAATCATCTAAAATTGTTTCAGCAGAGCCCCAGAAAACATAAACCTATAATTACATCATGGACAATATGACCTCTAAGTAGATTACATTTTCTTGTAGGTGAATAAATGCATTGAATCAGACTTATAAGGAAGCTATAATTAAACCACTATTACACTACCACCTGTCTTGACCCAGGTGTTTTAGCCAATTACAGACCAATATCTAATCTCCCCCTTTATTTCTAAAATCCTTGAAAATTAGTTGCAAAACAATTATGTGATCACCTTCATAGGAATAATTTGTATGAAGACTTTCAGTCAGGATTCATCATAGTACAGAAACAGCACTGGTAAAAGTCACCAACGATCTTCTCATGGCCTCAGATAATGGACTCATCTCTATACTTGTTCTGTTAGATCTTAGTGCCGCATTTGATACCATTGATCATAACATTTTATTACAGAGACTGGAACATGAAATTGGAATTACAGGAACTGCACTAGGTTGGTTTAAATCCTATCTGTCTGATAGATTTCAATTTGTTCATGTTAATGATAAATCCTCCATGCACACAAAGGTTAGCTATGGAGTTCCACAAGGCTCTGTGTTAGGACCAATACTTTTTACTTAATATATGTCTCCTTTAGGCAACATTATTAGAAAACACTCTATACATTTCCACTGTTATGCTGACGATACCCAGCTATATTTATCTATGGAACCAGATGAAAATAATCAGTTAATCAAGCTTCAAGCCTACAGGCTATAAAGACCTGGATGTCCCACAATTATTTACTTCTAAACTCAGACAAAACTGAAGTCATAGTATTTGGGCCCAAAAATCGCAGAAAAATGATGTTCAACCATATTGTTACTCTAGATGACATAAGTCTGGCTTCTTGTACTACTGCAAGGAACCTTGGAGTTATTTCTGACCAGGATTTGTCCTTTACCTCACATATGAAACAGATCTGTAGAACAGCCTTCTTCCACCTACGGGACATTCAGGATGCCCCAGAGTGTGTATAATACACACAGACTGAATAATGCTGCCTAAGCAACAGCCATATTCTTCCATCTACGAAACATTGCCAAAATTAGGAGAAAGAAAGGTGATCAAGAAACCAGTTTTCACTCCGACTGAGCTCCAGAGATCATGTGTGTAGATGGGACAAAATTCCAGAACTATAACCATTACTACAGCCCTCCACCGATCTGGGATTTATGGAAGAGTGACTAGATCGATGTGTCTTCTCACTCCAACTCCATGAAAGCCAACTTGGGGTTTACAAAAAAAACAACAACAAAAAAGAGCTGAAGGACTGAGTCTGAAAACTTTCTGAATACACTGTACATTATTTCAAGATGTTTTTAAAACCATGACAAATCACTGTTAAAATTAATCAGTCCATGATCACAGTTTGGTTAGATTTAGACACAAAATAACTAGAGTCATACTTGGAAATAAAATTATCCATATCCGAACAACTACACTCATCCCACTTGCACGAACACACTGTAATATGTGACTTTCCCATTGGGATGAATAACGTATCTCTCTATCTATTTCATTCTGCTCCCTACAGTCTTCTCCTGAACATTTAGCTGTTTGCCACGTGCCCACTGACACTGGATGTACATCACATTGATTTTTACTTTGCCATTGTGGGAGTCAAAACCCCCCACCTGTGAGAAGGCTTTCAGTGATGTAATGATTCATGATGTAATGTGTCCTCTGTGCTTGTCAAACATGCTTGTCAATACCAATAAAGTCTGTGTGTGTTTGCATATATTCATGTGTGTGTGTGTCTGACATGTGAGTAATTTTTGCTAAGCCAGCAAGGAACTCGGCAGCAGCCGTAAAGTTCTGATATGATGTTGTTAAGCATTTAAAAGTTTAAAAGCATCAGGTTCCTAAAACATTAATAGTAGAATTATATGCATGACACAGAGTGAATAATGCAGCCTAAGCAACAGCCATATTAGTTTTTTTGATTAGATGAAGTCGTGGACATTTTTAAAACACAAAGATACACCTGACACACCAGTGTCTCTAGCACCCAAAGTGCATTCTTTATGTGTCATAATGAGAGGCCATCGACATCCAATCAAAAGTGTTGATAAGAGTGACTAATTACATAGCAGTCACAGACAGGTCGCCATGGCAACCAGGAAAGCACAAACTATAATGAGCATGTTGATCAATAAGGGAGCTGAATAAAATGACAGATTGAATAATGATGCAGGGCTGCTTTACTACTTGGATCACGACGAGCCTGATGAAGGTTAATGAAATGTGTTTGTGTGTCGGAGTGTGTCTCTATGATTATGCATCACTGTGTGTGAAAGCACCGCAGCCTTGATATGTTGTACAGCAGCTGGTGGCTGCAGAGATACACGAACACAGACATGCACACAATAAGGGGGATCATTACAAACATGCTGTTGTGTCACTTTGCTTCTCTTGTAAAATCCTTTCCCCATGTGGAATATGAAACACTTCGGGTTTACTGTTAAGAGTTGATGGCTTTAACAGGCGGCTATTGTTGCTGTGTATGTACAGCGGCTTCTTTAAGTATTCAGACCTCTTCATTCTTTCGACGTTTTACTGCAGTGTACATGTAGATATTATATTTTAAAATGTAAACAATGTTTTTTCTGCCAAAACACTACAATGTAATCTAAAAATAAAATAAAAATGTCAAATCAAAAACCGGAAATCTGCTATTTACTAAAGTATTCCAACAATTTAGTGTAGTAGTAAAAATTGTGGTCAGGCTCCTCCTGTTTGCATATTCCTTGAGACCATCTAGAAGTTAGGTCCAAATGTGGCAGATTGAATTTACTGGACATAGTTTAGAAAGGTAAACACCTGGTTCTAAAAAAAAAACCAAGCCATGATGTACAAAGAACTCTCTGTAGATCTCTACAGTAATACAGTATTTTGAGATGAGGCACAGATCATTTTTAAAACTCTGATTGGAACACAGTCTGGAACTGTGGCGAATGCTCGGGGGGTCTTCTTAGAGTTGTCCGTCAGCCCAAACTAAGTAACCAAACAAGAAGGACCTTGATCAGGGAGGAGACCACAAACCCTACAGTCATTTTCACAGAAATCCAAAAGGTTCTCTGCAGAGATGGAAGAATCTGTCAGAAGGACAAGCGGCTTAGTAACACTTCATCAATCAAGCTCTTATGGTAGAATGACTAGACTGAAGCAACAGCCTGCTTGGAGTTTGTCGAACAACATTTAAAATTGTTTTGTCTGATGACCCAAATTTAAAGTAATTGGGCAGAACATCAAGCTCTGTGTCTGGGAAATACTAGGCACTGCTCATCATCTGGCTATTAGGGTGAAATATGGTGGTGGCAGCACCATTGATATTAATGTTGTAATATACAGAGAAGTTCTTCAAGAAAATTAGATTCAGAGTGGATGAGGGTGAAGGCTAATTTTTAAGCAGGACAATTACCAGAAACATACAGCCAAGACCAGGACAAGTGTCTGACTGTAGTTAAAGGGTCCAGACCAAGCCTGTCTTTCGTGGAGAAACCTTGAAATGGCACTTCAGGGCCACTTTACATCCAATCGGATAGAACTTAAAAAAATGTTTCAGGAAAAAATGGGATGCGCAGTCTAAATGCGGATTAGCTTGTTGAGTCTTAACCAAGAAGATTCAAAGATGTAAGTGCTGGTAAAGGTTTCATGTTGGTGTTATGGCTTATCGTGTGTAGATTTATGTGAAAATGTAATTTTGTACGGTGGCACTGCAAATGGAGAAAACACAAGCAAATTAAAAAACGACTTTATCGATTTAACAACAGAAGCGCATTCGTCACAGGGGATGCTAAAAAGTGGCGGACATTTAGATTTGTAACTGTATTTCTAGTTGCTGCGGTAGAAATTTGCAGCACGTTTCTTAATTTGGTTGTGTTGCAGCTTTTGCAGCACGTTTCTTAATGCTGCGCCTGTGTTGTCAAACTTTTATTTGCTTCTTTTTTTGTCTATTTGCATGTGTTTACTTGACTTGCAGTGTCGAGAGCTCTCAGGGCCACCTTCATTTTTTCCCAATATTTGGCGTGTGATGTGCAGTGTGTGAGCAGTGGCACCGTTGAACTGAAAAGCAGTAATATCAAAGACAAGCAGTCCTTCATATTCTGTCATAGGCTGTATCATTACTGGATTTTTGAAATAAAAAAAAAAATCTGTTGAAGCATTAATTAATTATGGAAAAGCTGTAAATGCTTCATTTTCTCTACACTTCTGCCCAGAATAAAACAGCGCCTTTATAAAGCAAAGAATGATTAAAATGTCAACACTAACTTTTCATATCATGGCTTGTTTTAAATATGAATGTAGCCAATGAAACAGCAAAGGTCAAAACCTGTATCCGTGCTGATTTTGGCACAATAGTGTTTCTAATACGAGGCTGTTAGAGTAGAAGTATAGTCACAGTGAGTAAAACTAAATACATTTTGTAACAATTTCATCTTGGATTGTAGAATTGCTGCCGCCTATTTTATAAAATCCCAAGCCTTTAATGACAAGATGTTAAGAGAAATTTGAATTTACTTACATGGTGTCTGCCTTCCAAAGATATCAGCAGGGAGACTGAGCAGTTGCATGATGAATTTATTAAAGTGCTCTTAAAATACAGAACAAGACACACATTGCTGCAGCCTTTATGTTAATCTTAGCACCATTTACATGTGACTGTGCTGCATTAGAAGTTTTTACAGAAATGCTTCCCTGGCCGAGGCTTTAAGAAGACTTTAATTAAATTTGACTAGCACCTATTCAGTTAGGAGACCGACTTGTTAAATTACCTATTTGCATAATGAGGTGCATCTAGAAAAGGTATTAGGAGGCCAACCTATTTATAGATTTTATTTGTTTCTTGCATATTTATCAGAATGACTGGAAATGTACCGGTGTTAAAAATGCTTTGCAAAATCCACTGTACAAAACCACACAGTGAGAGAGAAAGAGAGCGTTATGAGGGTGTGGAGAGGCAGAAGAGAGAGAGAACGGGAGCGGCCGTGGATGTCATCGTGATTACAGATGGAGTATGGAGACTGAAAAAAGGAGGAGAAAAACATAGGAATCAGAATAAAAGAGTAAGAGATGGAAAGTACTGGGCACTGTGTCACAATCTCTATCATCCAAATGCTCTTCACCTTCCACAAGGCTCTGCTGTTCATGCAGGGACACTATGAGCTGCAGTAACACTACATGTGCACAGTCAGGACTGTGTGCAACATGTTTTGCATTCAGCAACCTTTATCATATAATTGCATGTCTGCTTTGCCCTTTCAACCACATCATATGTGTATTGTATAAGAATCCATAAAAGTTGCAGTAAAAAAAAAAAATCTACTTAGGTTGCTTAGTTGTGCTGACCAGCTGTAGGATACATATAGATTCATTAAACATAAACCTCCATAAAGCAGGAGATTCAGCCAGTTTGCTGTTATTCAACAACATGTCAGAATATTTTCATGTCACAAGCTTGATAAACTATGCCCAATTTAATGACTCACTATAAAAACTATCAGCACTTTTATATTATATTTTATCGTTTATATTTCTCCAGTACACACATGGCATCTCAGACAAAGATGTCTAACGTTATGTTATGTGGCACCTTATATATGTAAGCGGAATTATTGTTATGATCAACAGTTTATGTAGAAGTATGTGAAATGTATTATTTTTATAATAATTATAATAATAAAATTAATAGTTAATATAATTATAATTATACTAGAAGTTTGCTTTAATTTAAAGGCAACAAAACAGACAGAAAATGAAAATGGTTTAAAATTGCATCAGCCATTTCTATTACATCACAGTTAACATTATACATCATTTATTTTAACGTTTCTTACCTGAGTTGGGTTGGAAACATAATCGTGCTCCAGTGGAGACGCGTCAGTGGCAGCTTCCACAGTTACACCGGACAAAGAGGAGACGTTTCCTCCGCAGCTTAATGTTTATTTTACAGTTCATTGACAAATTTAGCCACAAAAAGCAGCTTGGGACAGCTCAGTTTATGAGACGAGTGCTGCCTGCTTTAATATAATGATCCAGAGTGAAGTGCTGACCGTAAACGCACATGCTAAGGGTTCATCTCACCTAATCGCCTGCACCCATCTTTTTTTTTTAACTTTTATCTTGGAACTTTTGGAACCGAGCGAAAGAACAAGTTTGTCTGTTTTTTTGTACCGGACACAAACTTTCAGGTGAGCTACAAAAGCTCAAGCTTTTAGATTCTGCAATTGTTCCTACGTAATGACTTACAAGGGAAGTTAAGCGGCCTGTTCTCGCCTGCTTCTGGTTAAGAAATGCAGAAGTTCTATTCTAACATTAAATGCTTTTTTTAAAATTAAAAATCAGCTCACAGCCATATAGATTTTGTATCATGTCATCTTCAGCACAATGGCTGAAGAAAACAATATGAAAATGTACACTGTAAAGAGTCAGTGTTTTAAAAGGAAGGAATAGGTTGTATTAAGTTAAGCAAAAAAAAAAATAAATAAAAATTATTCATTATTCATTGAGCCAGAAAGGTAATGTCACTACGAGCATTAGCACACAAGCATTATCTGCTGCTTAAGCTACTGGTACTGCTGAAAAATCTGAAAGTCTGCGGCTACAGGGTATTTAGCTGCACAGCCTTCTGTAATTTTAGTGCAGGTTGGTTGAAAATCTCTGCATCCAACCTGCACAGTGTTACGATGCAACCTGTGAATATAAACTCACTTGTGCAGGTTTGCAGGTTTTTCAGCGGCAAACTCAAAATCTGACATCACTCAATTAATCTCACGCTGAATAATGAAGCTATTATAATTTAGGATTCATCTCTACTTTATGTTCTTCTGAATTTAAGTGGGATTCAGATTAAATTAGGATTCCATTTAATGCACATCTATATTTCTTTTTGACCCCCTGGCATTGCATGAGCAACTGACTCACTGTCATAGACACAAAATGCAGACAGCACCAGCCCTTGTCTGTGTGGTTACGTTTAATTGCAGGACAGGGATCATTCTTGTCGCAAAGAGTTGGTTTGGTGTGTTGCTGAAAAGACAACACCTAAGAACAGCTGGCTTCTTTTACTATCTACAAACCAACCACTGCAGACCATAAAGAATATATAAAGCTTAGGGACTCAGCAGACTGGCCTTTAAATCTTAGCGGAATCATTCTGCAGAAAAAGAGCTGCCTTATGATGAGAGTATGAGTAAGAGAGTATGAGAGTATGAGAGTAAGTATGGTTTCAAAATCTGTTGTATGAACTGCAGAAGGTTTCACATTTTGCCGGTATTATCCGTTTATTGTTATGACCAAAATTCCCAGCTACAAAATGTTAAGTCAATATCACACGTAGAGTAGAGGTGTATCACCCCGGTGGATTTTCTGGATCTACAACAACACAGGCACGACACACCAGCTTGTTTCTCATTTCAAACAGGCAATGTTGTAACTTTATTTTAACTCTAACCAACTCACATTTGTGCCTAAATAGAACTAAGTTGTAGCTGTACATTTAGTACTGTAACCATGCCAACGAAGGTCGGACAAAAAATAGCACACGATAACAACCTACTGCATCTGCTGGCAGGTATAAGTACGGACCTACTGAAGGCAAAATGATACTTGATTCACATCAATGTCTAAGTGGACATGATGAGCTCCCATATGTCGGCAATTCATTGTGAGGGGCTGTGCATTGATGACCACTGACTAAGTTGATAACATCCTAACCAGTTGAGGTTTGTGTGTAGGACAGCTGAGCAAGATTACTGTGATATGGGTGTGTTGTTGAGCCAAGACATTCTGTGGACAGCACAACATGCAACTACTGGACTGCCTGGGACACCGTCCTTCTCCTGCCACTCTGAATTACCAAGATGTATAAAACAGGTGAGAACACAGAGAACAAGATACTTCACTGCTGTACATCTGCTCTACCTTTTATAATGTACCAATATAAAAATCATGTGTGCATGAACCTAATCTGCTTTAATAATCATTCAGCATGGGGCTGACCAGGTGGGCTCTCTCCCCTCTCTGCAGAATTACAGCCATACTGTACTGTTTGTCCCCCACCCCCACATACAAACACACACAGATTGTCCAGTAGCCTCCAACTGTGTTTGCATCTGCTCTGAGTGTGTAACACCCTCATACAAAGAGAAAGGAGACAGACAAATCTCTTAAGTGGAGCAGGGTGGAGGCTTTGATATACAAGAAATATTATAAATACTACATATATATGATGACAACACATGATCAAAGGCACATGAGCGTACGGCAAGATTTGTGTAATATAGGGAAACGACACAACTCAAAAAGGATTTATCTTCTGGTGAAATAGCGCAGAAACAACACAGATACTACGATATGCTCCTGAAGAAAAGAATACATCAGTAAACCATGACGGTATGTGCGATACTATTGAAGCTGAGTAATATAGGTACAAGGATCTGTCTCCATGTCACCTCTCAATGCCCATTTCCAGATTTAACAAAAGTGCTCTGATTTCAAATCAGCCAAACTCTTCTTTTTTTTCATGATTGCTCCAGTGTTACAAGGTCACTGGAAAGCACCTGGGGTTCTTAGACCATGCACAGAAACCCGTGGCCTGTGATTTGTGGCTTTTCAGGCTGTGACCGTGTAGCAGAAAAAGAAACTTGGAAGAAACACTGGATAAGGTGGACTGTACAATAAACCCTTACCAGGAGCCCATTTCTATGCTTTTAAAGAGGTGGTCACACGACTAATTGCATTATATCAACTTGACATGAATTTCATTTCTGTACCCTGTGCGACAGTTAAATCTGGGTGAACCTTTGACACACTTGACCAAAAGAGAAGCAAAAGTGACTCCCAACACGGCAGCTTAATGCAAAGATACTTGAAGACAACCATGAGCACCATGACAGTTACACAGTTCTGAAATCATAATATTTTCAAGGACAATCATGGATGACTGTAAAAAATACAAAGTACATAAATATCACAATAAAAGGCTGTTTGCAAGAACACAGTGCTGTGAAACAATATTCAAAATATTCCAACGACCATTCTGACAAATAAACAGGCTACTTAAGTACTATATGTCAAAGAAAATTGACAGGGGCAAGTTATGAAAGATACAATGCATGATTCCCCATGTGAGACCACGATATGGGAAAATCTCATGTTAGGAATATTAGGTAAGTACAGCAAGTTTTTGTATTGCGCAAACCCTTCAACAAAATCAAAGTTCCTCTACAGTAAACATGCTGTTCCATATATCCAAAGAAATAACTGTAAGGATCAGAAGGTACTTTATATTTTACAGGTGCTTAAACATATCAAAAAATAAATAAATACTGTAGACGTGTTCCACTTTTTTCAGTATCTCAAGGCCCAAATGCTGAATTCTTTCTCTTTGTTCACCTCGGAAGAAGATGTGGTAGAGCAGAAATATCAGCTTATGGAATAAAATCTAAAATCTTCCACTTCCTACAGTTTTGAGCATTTAGCCACAGAATAGACTATTATACTTGCCACAAAGAACCACAAATCTTGTAAAAGTGATCAATGTTTAGACTTTTAGTTATTTCTAAATGCTAAGCTACTAAACAGCGTTTTTCTGATGACATGTACCATACAATTAGGTGCAGAAAACAAAAACATTTTCTAATATTACATCAATAAGTAATAATTGGGATTTACAGTGTAATGATCATTTTTATTCATCAATTTGTCTATTATTGTTCAATGTTTGGGACATTCTGTCCTCTGGTTTTCATCCCCTTCAGATACAGTGCTTCAGATACCTGATACAGACTGTTTTACTGCAAATTTTTAAAAGCATAATGAAGGGAACCAGCTGTTTGGACAGAAGCTCAGCTCTGTGTCTGTTTCTCTCCAGAGATTACTTTCTATCTGCTGCTAATGAGGCCATTTGCACACCTACACACATACACACACCTGCACAAGTGCTGGTGAACATTCAGGTTGTTCAGGCACCTCAAGCAGGCATTTCTGTGCATGCACACACACACACACACACACACACACACACACACACACTACAGATGTGAATGCACCAAGCTTGCCAGATGGCTATGGAGCCTTCTTGACATGGAAGACACACACCTTTGTAAATGGCCTTTTTCAGCTCTTAACTTGTCTCTGCGTGAATCAAAGGACAGTAATGCGCCTACAGGCAATAAGAAGAGTGGCACCAAATGGAGCCGTAGATGGCTGGAAAATCGTAGCAGGAGCTGAACTGAGGGGAGAAACATGCCCTGACTACAAAGGGATTGGTCCATTTGGGCAGAATGTGAGCTCTAATCTACACCCTCATGCTTTTCTTGGCTGTTAACTCCTTTCATTTGTTGCTGCTGTGGCCATCCTCTCTATTACTGTCCTTATCATTCATCATCTGATCCCTGCTGCGAGTATGAGCCACCTCAGCAGATTACTTTGAACAACTTCTAAGTGGAGAAAATAACTTTTATAAGTTCTACCTGAAGATGTAGAACCATAGTAACTTGCAAATCCAACAAATGGCAACGGAATTCGTACTCACTACCCAAAGCTGACGACTGTCTGTCCAGCCTTCCTCACAATCCCTTTTGATTTGATCATAAACAAGAAACCAATATGCTTGAAGATACTCCTGAACTTAAGGTGAGGTATAAATGAAACCTTTTTCTCAGAAACTAGTTTTATCAAAGAATTGAAGAAAGTTCTTGTTCTTACCCGGATATTGTCAAAAGATGCTTTGTTGGTGACATCGTATAAAAGAAGGAGAGCTGAGGAGAAAAAAAAACAACAGATTTTAATTATTTATTTGACTATCATCATCTAACAAACCAAATTCATAAATCTAATCATTTAGAACATTGCCAATAGGTGATCACCAGTAATATTCCCAAAGAATATACAGGTGATTATCAATCCACAAATTAAAACCTACGAAGACCGAGAGCAACATGAGGAATGAAGATCAAACTGGATGTCTGCAACGTGTAGTCTAACATGGGTCCAGTTAGTGATGAGCCCGTTCACAAGTCCAGTCCCTTTGTATAACATGCGGAAGCTTAGGGTACCACAGTGTGTCAGTGATTGATGTCAGTGGAAACCAAGAGGCTTCAATATTTAACGCCTAAACAATGACGTAGAATATGAAGTGAAAAAGTCTTATAGGGAGTTGGATGGGTTAGTGGACAAGTACAACAAGACACAGGACTTTTCCACAGGAGACTATGGTTCGACTCTAATGTTAGACGTTGTGCGCTTAATGATGATCATAACACAACGTGGTGCATGTGGTTAAAAGAAGTCCATTTGTGCCATCGTTACAGTTGTTTTATTTTGCATTTTATCTTGTAACATAACCTTAGCCTGAAATTTGGTGCC
This sequence comes from Channa argus, assembly GCF_033026475.1. NCBI lineage: Eukaryota > Metazoa > Chordata > Actinopteri > Anabantiformes > Channidae > Channa > Channa argus. The sequence continues at coordinate 17,231,799 of NC_090216.1, forward strand.
TGACCCTAACGCAGTATTTGTGTACAGTCGTTCCTGTAGCATCAAAAGGCGCCGCTCCTGGAGCGTCCAACACAGAGTAACTGTGGCATCAATTCGAGATGCCAAAGGATGTACAAGGTGGCACAATTTGACGTCTTAGGAAGCGTCAATATCGGACGCTGTGGGATGAGAACGGTCGGATAAATTATGTCAAAATAAAAAAAATTTTCGTGCTTAGTAGCACTGTATTGTGCTGTGGTTGTGAACTCATTCAAAATGTATATGATGTCTTGTGGTTTAAAACAGAGAATAAACCTACTGAAGTCTGCATAAGCCACTTGTTTTCCCATTCAGCTCTACTGTTTGATGTTCAATAGGAGCTTTTGGACATTACACTGGAGAAATATGTGAAGATAAACACCTAAACTGGCTTCCACTGTGAGTTTAGGCAAAGTGCTGAGCTCCTTCGTTCACCACCACAGTAGTATTACAGCTGACAGCATAACCACACGACTGAATTCTAATTACCTCCAACTGCACCGCCCTGCCTTACCGGATAATGTCACCTCAGGTGTTTTTTAGCACAAACTGGAGTGCGTGCATTAGAAAGCCCTGGCAGACAGAAAAGCTCATTACACCTACGAGTGCAATTGTAACTCATTTACTCAGCTGGAGAAATCTTCACTAGGAAGAATTAGCCTCAGGTAATTACCACCACAGCACCCCTTCCTCCCACTACCCCATCTGATCCATTTTCTCCTTCACTTACATCTCACTTCATCCTCATTCATGCACATTCCCCCCCTCCCCTCAACCCTCTGCATATTCCACCTCTTCACTTTCCCTGTGCATCTCCAACTCCTCCACCTCTCTGCCGTGCACGCAGTTTCACCAATCTATTTCAAATTGAGTCCTCTATGTGTTTATTCAGGCCATTCAAGTCCGTGAAGGCTGCTTAATGAGTTGTAATCAATGTGAGCGTGGTCAGCCTCTGTTTTCTCAGCTTGACGGAGAGGCAGAGAAAACGAGGCAGTTTATAGAAAGAAAAAGAAAAAAAAACAATCTGCCCCATGAGTTAATTTCCTCTCCCGTAGCTCCTGTGTTTATCGCCAACCAGAAGACCAGACTAAACCACAAGTAGCCGCTTTTCTCCACCCTCTGCTAATCCAATTACATCCTGTCAAGAGCACAAGACAGAGAACTTTCTAGCAGCAGTAGAGAAGCAAAGTTGTCATCACCAGCAGTTACATTATTCTTGCAAAATAGTGGACAGAACATACAAATAACAAGTTTGAGAGACAAAGATTAGAAAAATCACTACTAACAGATCGTGCAAAATGAAATCATCCGTGCTTTAGACTGCTAAACAACTTTACTTTTCAGATGTGCTAGACACCAGCATTCCTGGAGTGCTATAGCACACACTAGATCAATTTCAGTCCCTTTGGGAATTTGTGGATCCTGCAAAATTTTCCAATTAAAAAAAAAAAAAAACCTCCTCAAAACATTTCAACATGCATCACAATTTCATTTAGAAGACAGCCACCATCTGATCTAATATTTAGTAACTATGCAGCACCATATCTACTTTAGTATACACAAATATCTAGTTTGAAATGTTTCAGAATAACCACAGCCTAATTAAACTGTACCACTTGATCTGCATGCTGCTTTTCATAAAGTTTATGATACAATTCTTTGAAATGAAGGAAGCACATTGGTCTGTATAGAACAGACTTGCTTCTTGGCCTTCAGGCAGTGAGATCTTTGTAGAAACTAAAGATCATTTTTCTGAGCTTAAATTACTCTCCCCCAAATCTTGTTCCTCTAGTTGTGCTCAGTTTTATGTAGTCAGTTCTCATAATGACACCGCAGGCTGATGCATGATATATATATTATATATCACTTGTCATATGCTTTTTAATCCTGGTGGTTTAGAGAACAGAGGCCTTTATGGTCACGTGTTTTCTTCAGGTCTGGGTTAAAATGAACATAATGAGCTTTGTATGACTGTGTAAATATTCACCTATCCTCGCTTATATCTAGAAGGGATATCAGCATGTTGAGCATAGGGGAATTTTGTCGGCCTCTTCAGGGGGTTGATGGGGTTATTGGTGGTCACTGAAAATGAGTCTCTGAATTCAGTTTGATGCATTTAAAGAACGCTAAAAAGGAATTGGATTTTAGATACATCATGTCTGTGGAATTCATTTGTTGTTAACCATTGGAAATAGTACAATACTTCCGAATAAAAAAACTGACCTATGTGCAAACTGTCAGCATCCCAATATTAACTATTTGATTTTGTGAGTGACTGCTACCCTGACCATCAAAGCTCCTGAAGGAATCCCTGCACAGGAAGCACTGGAGTTTGATGGAGTGAAGTGATCCATAAAGATCACTGCCATCCATCATCTCTTGGATGATAGTCAAATAGACCTTGGCTGTGCTCCTTTCCTGGAAGATGCATATACATAAGCAGTGCATGCTGACATATGCATACTGTACACATACAAATAAAGCTTAGCCTCCCATGCGCTGAGGGGTTTCTAAGTTTAAGGTTTTGAACAATACCATACTGCAATACCAAAAACATATGAGCATATCTTGTAAAGGTTTTTGTTTATTGCTTGATGCACACAAACTGTGGGGAGTAGTGAGAATGATGTGTTTCTGTTGTATTCATTCACTACCACAACAACCCACCAGCGTTTAAAAAAGAACCACTACAACTACGTCTGCTTATTTTTCCACAAAAAGTGGAAAGAGGTGGACCTGGCTAACAAATTGTGGGTCAATATCTCCAGGAATTTATTTCAAAACACTTTTTCTGCAAAGAATTGTTATCCATCTTTTGTAATCCGTCACATCTCTTTCAATTGTAATCCAAGTTTTAAATTGGCATGGTTGCACAGAATTCACGGGTGATTGGATAATTGTTGAGATTGTGACGTCGCAACTTCCTGGAGGGAATGATATGTAAGTCACTGGCCACTTTATTAGGTACACCTGTACAGTCTAATGCAATCCAATACAACAGCTCTGCCACGAATCTACTTTTACAATGTTCATTTTACAATAAAACCGTCAGAATTATTATTCAGGTCAAAGTGGTGGAATCAGACATCGTAGCCAGTCCCATTGGTCATATGAAAGGGGAAAAATCACTTAACTGAGCTGCTTGGTTGCTCAGCAGCACTTTCTGTGTTGAATCTGACCTTTCTAATAAATAAAGAAGTTCTGCAGTTTAAGTGTCTTCATAGTTTTTGGTAGAACATCTGTCCTTTATATGTCTTTGATAAACATAAAAACGATATTTAGCGTTAGAATTGCATTTGGCCACAATGTAATGCTAACGGAAAGAAAATTACTCATGTAGCTCTCCGTAACTCACTCCACAGCAGGAAATAGTACTTCAAAATAAACCTCCAGTGCTGGAAATTCATTACAATTCAAAAAGGGGCATTGTGATCTTTTTTATATTATTGTTTTTAACAAAATTCACAATCTGCTTGTGGGGTCCATTTAGTATAGATCAGCGTCCAACTTTTGGACCGCGACCCAACCTTTGGGAACCCGTGGTCTACAGCATACACAGGGCAATAGAAATGAAGAGAATGAAGAATAAATTGGAAATAAATCTATCGAGATGACTCTCCGAACTTTGTCCTGTCCCTGGGTAGTTTGGAGTAGAAAGTAAGGCAATTTGTGGGCTGATACACGTCACTCTGCCTTCTTGATACAATTTCCTGTTTCATTCTTAGAAATTAGATTGTCATTGGTTTTTTGTTTTTCTTAAATGATAGAAGGTAGATGGTTACGGTTAGGGGCTAGGGACTGCATTATGTCAATTAGTGTCCTCACAAAGATTGAAGTACAAGTGTGTGTGTGTGAGAAAGAGAGAGAGAGAGAGAGACCGAGAGATATCTGAGTGATATAATTCACTGTTTTTCCCTCAGGTGAGTTGCTGCTGATGATACTGTACAACAAAATAAAAGGGAGCGTGTGATGTTGCTGCTAGTGTCCCCTTCTCTGTCACTTTAATTTCTCCTCTGACAGTTCCAGCATCAGTTATCCTTTCTACCTCTTCCTTGAGCAAATCGTGGCCCAAAGGGTTCCTTTCTATGGCAGCCATTTTAGAAAGGGATGGATCATTCACCACTACAAGCTGAACCAGCCGGCAATTTCCTGTTGGTTACAGAGGCTTCTGAGAATAATGCTGAGATGCTCACTCATGTTGGGTTGTGGGATAAGTAAAGTTTAAGTACTTTTTCTGTATTGTATGTGTTCCCATAGTAGTTTTCATACAGCCTCAATTGTTTTGTCTTTTTACAGATTCACATGTTTTCTACAAGCACACCAATAATTTTCTGTAGTTACGTTATTGTTGGGGATACTAATTCTTTTTACAATCAGGAAATCTATGGGGAGTAAAAACATTATAGTTCATAGACAGTTCAGTGGAGAGTGAGGACATTTACACACACACACACACACGTTTTTAGTTTCCTTTCTATTAAAATGGATGTGCAATGTCACAGTCAAAGGCATTATGAGGCTCTTTTGTTAAGCATCTACATAAAGTCAGTTGAAACGAAGCCCAGACGTGTGTGTGTGTGTGTGTGTGTGTGAGAGAGTGTGTTTGTAAAAGACAGCGAAACAGCTTTGTGATGGATTGTACCGCTCACAGCTTTTCCTAAAGTGGAGCAATTCCCTCCACATTTTGAACATTTTGTTTCCAATTGCTGTTCCCCTTTTTTCCATTCATCTCCCACTCATCCTTCCCTTTTCTTTTTTTTTTCATATTTTCACCTCCATCTTCCCTTTCCCATACATCCTCTGCTCATGTCTTCATCATCCTCGTTCCCTCTGATGGTGGCCATTCTCCTGTCTTAGCTGAGATATATTTTGCCCCCTACAAGCTGCTGCTGATTGAGGCCCACAGCAGCTCATTAGCAATGAAAGTTGTGACCCAAGAACAAAGAACAGAGGGAATGAAAATGATCCAGGCAGGATGGGCTGAGGCACAGCAGAGCGCTGCCACAATAAGGTAATGACACTGATGTAATAAGAAACTGACGTAGCCTCTGTGGGTCCTATAGTTTGTCCCTTTTCACTTCTTCTAAGTTCCTTTGTCTTTTCTGTTGTGGTTCCATTCAGCCAAGATAGTGGCATTTAATATTTATTATTGGAATTTTTGAAATCAATTTGATCTTGTTGAATTTAGTGATCTCTGATTTTTCCGCACTCCTGCCCCTGGACTACAGCTAATAAACTGACTCTGGGGCAGTTTAGGACCATTATTGTCTAATACTCTAAATATTAACTGAATATGCCTATAATTCTTTTTTAACTGGCAAATTGGAACCATTAAAAGTTTACCAAGTTACCTATTGAAATGTATGGATGTACACGCAACTAGCACTACATTAGTATGTACACAAAGTGTGTATGATTTCTTACTTCACTAAGTGGGACAATGATCATAATGACCTTAGAAACACAATCGTGAAGTTCTGGTTTCTGTATGTTGGTTGGATCTATCCATTTGATCCAGTCTACTGGTCAAGTCCATTTGTTTAGCACTTTGTGGCTAAATACCTGCATTAAATACCTGACATTCTCATCATCCTTAGTCACACACACCTTTTATACGCAGAAATTCACTGTCCTGTGCCCTGCGACTGGACAGTGGCTGGAGCATATCCCGACTGTCATAGGGTGAGAGGCAGAGTAAACCCTGGTCTTCAGTCTACTTTAGGGCCGAAAACCTGGGACCCAGGAAACACCTAACAGAAAGATGGGACCTCTAAAAGCAGATGCTAAAGTTGAGTTTAGGTAGAAAGGGGCAGTTGCATGATCCATTTGACAAAAACTTAAGTAGTTAATAGAGCTAAATTTCCAAACCTCCACCGCATTAATACTAGAAATTATTAGAATACTTTGTGTTATACTGGGACTTCACGGCCATACGCCCCCCCCCCCCCTTTTAACCCATCGGTAACAAATAGAAGCCAATGAAGACTATTACAAGGGAATGTCCAAAACACCTCATTGTGAACAGCCTGGACAACCTTGTCAATCACAAAGCACCATTTGCAGCAGTCATCTGTAATGCAGCTATTACCTGCTCCACGAAATCTATTAAGTCTGTCATTGTGTTTCTTTTGATTCGTCATGTCAGTTCTTTCTGTGGGATAAGGTAAAGGACATTGGAGGTCTTCCATTTTAAAGCTGGCTATCATTCACAAATGTGACATCCACATTACAACGTAACTGATGGCACAGAGTTAATAGTAGGGATGATGTTTTTTCACAGATAGTGATTTCTTAATTTCATCATTTTAAAACATGTCCTTGCATCATGTGTCATAATGGATAGGTGCATGAAGGAATCATTTCCCGAGCACTCTCGACAGCCTTGAGCTCCATTTTTCTTTAAATGTTCTCTACATGTTTTACTGCACTGCCTTCAATTGAAAAATGAAGCTAGTTCATTACAGGATGAGCTTCTGTTGAAAGCTCCACAATAGCGTCAACTCCCCTTTTGTTCATCATAACCCTTTATTCTATATGTATATATATATAAGTTATTTGTCTGAGTTCCTTCATATATCTGCAGTGGCCTCAGCCATCCTGCAGAGTGGTGAAGGTTGGCTGTTTGCATATTTAATGTCAGGCCCACTGCTTTGTTCACCTGGACTTCTTGTTTCTTCATTTACCCAATTAATCTCATTTGATCTTCCTCTAATACTCATGCTTGCCACACGTTTCTATCTCTCTCAATATCCATTCATATTTTCGGTCCTCCTCTGTCTCGTTACTCATGTACCCCACTGGGTGACACCCTGTGGTTTCAATCTACGCAGTGGAAGCGACAAATTCTCAGCTACACTTTGGAAGATGGAGAGAGAAAAAAAAAAAAAAAAAGAAATTTTCTGCGGCTGGTTTCTGGACCAGGCTGGCCTTGCGTGGGGCCATCTACACCAGATGGGCTCGGCAGACTGCACTGGGCTCACAACAACGACCAGCTCATTTACACTGATTGTCTGAATCTTCTGGCTCTCTCATTATAGGCCTAATGAGCATCCAGATCAGGGCCAAAGCTGAATAAAACAAACACCATGTCCAGGGGGCAAACACTTCAAGATGTGCTCTACTCTCTCTCAACACTACCAAACTGTCATTGGACTAAATGGTTGCCGTGTTTCTGTTCATTTATCCGTTCACTACTTGGATGCAGACTAAATTATCTAATGCTTAAATAGACATAAAATGTAATATGTTATGTCCACAATCTCCAGAGGATTAACCCTAATAGACTGTATTGTTGCAAACCTTTCATCTAGTGCCATGTGGAGGTCTGAATTCTCACTTATATACTGTATTTATCTTGTGTGGGGGCCTGGTGGCTCAGTGGTAGAGTATTGGGTAGGGATGCAGAAGGGAGCGGGTTACAATCCCACCCCACGAGGTGTGGCCCCACCCAGCCACCAAGGGCAACCTTGGTCCCGGACAAAAAAATGGGAACACCACCACCACCGCAAAATCAATGTGCCGAAGATGTTCCGCTGTGGCGACCCCCTGAAGGGATACGCCGAAAGCCGTTGTTGTCGTATACTGTATTTAACTTTCTTGTTATAGTATGATATCTCACTAACATCTGACTTGCTAAATATAGGCTGGCGTTGAGTTTATCTCCAACAGAGAGAAACCGCCCACAAAGCAGACATTATAGATTATTATCAGTTATTTTAGTCTACGTAGTGACATAACTGGTCGGGAGATGTTCCTGCTGCTCTCAAACATACAAGTCGGCTGTTCAAACAACACTTTTATTAGGACCTGTGTTTCAATTTAGCACCTTAAGTGCCGAAATCTTTTTTAATAGCTGACGCCAATGAAAGTGCCTGATAACGTTAGCTGTAGCAATTTGTGTACCAGAAAACAGAGCATATGTACACAGATACTCTTACTACTCTTTCAGATACTACGAATGCAATTACTGTACGCATGTGAATACTTTATCAAAAACTACACATTCTATCCTTCATTCAAGTTTTGATATAATTGTGGATATAATTTTCCCTTAATTTATGCAATGCACTGCGTAATGTACATCTGAAGTCCAGGTATTATAATAATAATAATAATAATTATTATTATTATTCACTTCTACATGATAACGCTTAGCAACAAGGCAGAGCCATCTAATCGGCCCACCGATACAGTTCAAAGCCTGAATCACGAAGAAATGATCCATTAGTTCACAGGGATGGACACCTTTGGTGACAGCTGTGCCCAGGCTGCATTGTCTCCCCTGGTGCTGCCTGTCAGACAGAAGGAGCTTTATTTAAAAGTCAGGAGCAGACGGACAGCTCGGAGGAGCTGGTTCAAGGCTCCCTGGGTGCCTTGTTAAAGATCAGCGAGGGTAAGCTGTTGTACTGACAGATCAGAAAATCACTGGGAACTGTCCAGACGGACGCACGCACACACACGCACACACACACACACACACACACACACACACACCAATTTACTAACTCAGGGAAAATGAAAAACCATCCACATAATGTGAACATGTGTACATTTATACCTACAAACATGTGCAGTCACGCACTCAGATGGGTTTTTTCGTGATAATGCCTGAATAGCAACATGTGCAACTGTGTGTGTGTGTCTGAGTGTGACAGTTTTATGTTAAACAACCCCACTGTGTACAGATAGTAGTGCACCTCAAGCCACCCTGAATGAACACACACACACACACACACACACACAGGAATAGCTCATAGCTGTCCCACCCCCCACTATGTGTGAGGCAGCCTCATTTTCCCACCCAGCGGTCAGCCTCTCGCTTAAGGGAACCAACCCATCACAGAACCGCTGGCGAATGCCTGCAAACACACACGCGCCACACAAACACCAGTCTATCAAATCAGCCGCAACTGAAGTGTTTTCTCTTGCCCAACAGGAAGGAGAGAGAGCAACAGGGCCACTGCCAGTGTCAATCTAACATTCAAAGAAAACAAAAGTAATCTTGTCAGTGAGTAGGGTTTGGTTTGGTCAGGGAAAAGTGAAAGGTAGAGGGAAGGATGTCAGTCACAGTCGAACAGGCTCACAGTATTAAATGCAAGGAATCTTACCGTGGGCATCGCGGTAATACGCATGTGTAACACTCCGGAAACGCTCCTGACCAGCAGTGTCCCAGATCTAAAAAGAATACATGTTTATTATTATCATCACAATAATTTACCATATTTTGAGGGTGACTAAACTTTTATTGCAGTCATGGAACCCCTCTTATTTTTCTTTTACAGCATAACCTCGGTTTTTTGACCACAATATCATGTAGAAAGCATCAAGTGCAGGTTTTACATCATTCCTGTGTTAATACAAGGTTGAGAAAAACAGAAAATATATAAGAGGCAGCATTTTTGGAGCTAATATCAGCTAACATAAATTTGATAAATGAGAAACCTTTAGTTTTATTTCTGTGGGAAATCAAGAACAGTTTATCTCAAAAACGATTCCACATGTCTAGTGATAAATCGGCTTATCATGATGTATCATACTGTAAGTGGTAAATACTGAAAGTACAAATCAATGTGAAGGGTTGAAGTTGGTGCAAGTCCCAATTAAGAGTCACCAGCAAGATGATGTGATAAAACAGCGTTAGTCAAACCATAAATGCTGAAAAACTGTCGAAATCGAAATGGCAAAAAGGAAACTTTTTTTTATTCATGTATTAATTTGAGGAACATAACAATATAATACAACAATAACGTCATTGCTTAAATAGATCTGCCCTTATTTTTCAATTCTATAGCACAAGCTTCATGAACGTCATGATACATTTTCTGCATTCAATACACTTCAATTACAATCATTACAATTACTCATATAAAGCATCTTTAATAGGTTACAAAGTGATGATGATCATGATGGATGAACACAGAAAAGAACAACAGTAGAAAGATGAAGAGAAAGTGTGACTCGTGTAACTGAGGCAGCGTGTAATGCTTTTCTTGAACGATAAGGATTCATTCGATTCTCTACCCGTCAGTGTCTCTCACTGATTACGTCTTGGCCTGATAATCTGATGGAAAGTCTGCTATTCCCTCTAGTGTCTTCAGTCAGGCAGAGCACAGGGCTAAATGACTGATAGAGATTAACCGAGGCCTCATTAAGTCAACGTTTGGGCTCCTTCACCTTTCTACAGCAGGCAATGAAGACGTATCTGAGGTATTTGGGAAACAGCTGCTGGTGATTTATTAAAAAGAACACACACACCCTCACATGCTGGTAGAGATACTTTTTGGCTCTTACCTGCAGTTTGACCTTCACAGCATCAATGCTCATAACTTTATTCTGAAAGACAAAAGAAAATAACACAAACTCAGAAGGGATTATGATGCAACACAGGAAAAAAAAAAAGGCTATTTCCACTACACACAAGTTAGAGAACCTAAAGAAATGATGGCTTCAGGCACTGATGAACGGACATGTTTGGTAACTAAATCCAATGCTGTGTGCTGAGGCTGACATTGTGGTTTGCTTTGCGTGACACCGTCGGTGTAACAAGGACCTGACATCTGCGAGGCCCTTTTATCATTGTCATGCTGTCGGCATAATGTGCTATCTAGTGTATACACTTACACACACACACACACACACACACACACACACCAAAACTCGCCTTTTGTTATGATCCAGACGTTTGTTTGAAGGAGTTGCATCATTTACCAACAAGTTGTCTGCCAAGCAGTTTGGCGTAGACGTTTACCTGTGTGCGTGTGTTGATGTGGAAAGCAACTGACTGTAGGGATGTTTTCAAAGTGACACCAAGTTAACAATCAGCAGCTGCAGCAGCTCCTGAGTGATTTTCTACTATTCTTCCAGTGAGACAGCTGATCCATCTTTGCCATTACAAGGCATGTGATAAAACTGGCAAACTAGACAGATGAGCACAAAATCTTTGTGAGGACCCAGTGTGACTATCAGGAAGACTTGTCTAATGTGTTTCACAGAGGTTGCTGCAAGTTCGCTAACCTTTTTCTTAATCGGTGTATTTTAAACATGTCTTCTTATCCTGGTGTAAAACACTGAAATCTGCTGTCACAGCGCAGCACAGCTTGATCATGATTATGTTTGTTCTATCCTGACTGTCATCCATCCTCTATGGACGCCAAAACTCTGTACGCCAATGTTAAGGATGTCGGCGTGCTGCATTAGATGATGACCTGTGGGAGATCGTCTACTGTGCAAGCGGATTGACCTGCTTCTTTCGCATAAGAACCAAGCCGACTGAAAGAGTTTACTGGGCGACTCAAGTGCCTTACGCCGGTCATAAAGTGGAAGACCAAGACTATAAGAATGGGGCACAGAGAGGAACATTGCAAAATCTGACTAATAAAAGGTGCAGTTGATTGTTCCCTAAACGCCCTTCACATCTACTGCAGACATAGATCCCTGTCAGCCTTTAGACTTATCCACCGAAATAAAAACCATGTATCATTGACCAGTTAAATAACAGCTCGAATTTTAGCAAGAAAAACCGTGAAATTATACAATGTGATTACTGTATAAATATCATTAGAAACCTGCAAAATTAGACAACCAGTTGAAACAGTACCATTTATAGAAATTTTAAGTCATTGGGATTATTGTGACTCTCGGAGTCATTTATTGTAAGGAAATTTCCACGCTGTGTAGATGTTTTAATCACGCCATGCATATATTTGACCAAGCCAGTGATTGCCTGCCTACTTTTATATATCGAGCTCAAGCATTCACCACTTGTCCAGTGTCTAGTAGAAACCAAGTTAATATAACCGAAGGATTTTCATGTTTGCCAATACTGTGCACCAAGTTAATGTCTCGGAAGGATTTTGCAGAGACCAGAACTAAAGGACAATTCTTGGCTTTAGGCACCTCGTGGTGTTAAACTTTTTTATATTGTGTCACTAAAGGAATTTTGGAGTCTTTTTTCATGTCAGGAATTGGAGAATTGGCTACATTCATCGCGCTCACTAGCAGGCCTGTCTCTGTGTTACGGATCCAGACCAATACATCTTCACAAGCAGATCCCACCTCCCACCATTTCCTACCCTCTCGTCAAATCACTCATCTTTGCTGCATGTAAGGATCTACCTCCACTGCCAGGACCACAGCCACTCTTCCCCCTAATCCTCTGCCTCTCCGCCAGACTTCCCTCTTCTACCCACTCTCTTTAGTAAATCTCGTTCATTTTATATAATGACACAAGTCATTGCTGAAATACTCATCCACGTATTCTCTCTTATAGACTGGAGTACAGCACCACCTAGTTGGTCGGAGGAGCTACTTCATCTCCATCCTGCTTTTGCCAACTATCTTCTTTTAATAAACTTCATAAATTGTTTAGTTGTGTCTGGCGTCTTGTTGTGTCCAAACTTAAAACCAATCCCTTACAGTGGGAGCTGGACCGGATCAGTGCCACTCTGGCTCTTTTGGTGCAGAAAGTCACAAAGTCATTAACTCTGTGCTGATTCTAGACCTTAATCTTAAGATCCAGTGGCTACCAGTCATCCTATTTTGACTAACAACTGACACTAACAAGCGATGGCATCACAACTGAGGAAGACCTACAGTAACTACAGCTTTACGTAAGGTCATCTGCATTTTTAAAAGTTAGATTTTACCTCCATAGTTTCCTCTCTTGTGTCAGTGCGTGCGTTCCTTACAGAGTGTCAAAGTCTTTGTTAGTCTTCAAGGATGTTAGTCCCTAGACTCAAATACAGACACCAGTGTAAAAGCAAAACTTGGCCTACTCAAAGTCTGGGAAAAAAATGTGGCTGGCACTGTATAGTGAGGAGACCCATTGCAAACTGGGACCAGGTGAGAACAATGGGAGAGAGGTGTGTGTGTGTGCCTGGCAAAGTAGATGTACCATTGTTGCTCCATTTAGTGCAATTTTGGAATATTTTATCCATATCCCTTTGTGTAGAGACATTAATGTTAATACAAACACTTTTTGCAGGTCTTGTGGCCTGAGCTGAGGAAACGAAGTGTACTATTTGTCTAGATTAACAGCAAGGACATGAGCAGGAGATGCAAACAGCAACCAAGCCTTTTCTTCTTCTCCCACTGAAACCGTAAAAGCAGCACAACACAAGTAGTGAATAGACAGGAAGAAAATATTAGTGTGTACATAAGTGAGATTGTTCAGAAAACTCCATTAAAAATACCACACGAAGAGCTGAAGCACAGATCGTTTGAGTCTTGGACAGACACAGGAAAGGTGGCAGCAGGAAATGCCTGATCTGCTGCCCCGGTCTTAGCAGCGCACAAATTGAAGTTATGATTGCTTTTTACTCCGAGATGAAAATCCTTTTTATTGAGGACCAATTTCCCGACTCTCAAACACAAATAACGACACACAGCGGGCAAGCTGCCAGGTCAGACAACAAGAAGACCTCCCCAATGATAAAAGCTGCCTCAATTTTTTTTTTAAAAGCATGTAAACATGACACACACAAAACAGCATCTTTTTTTCTTTTTTTTTTTTTACCATGACTGGAGCAACCAGCCAGTCTTTGCAAGTGATTCAGCATAGTCAGTGTGTTGTAATGGGATCATCACAGGAACAAATAATTCCTGATTTATGTGGTCATTCTACTTAATGCTGCCTCACCAGGACCAACACTTGCTGTATATTTCTATTCAGTTTCCAGTTACACAGTAGATCCAGAGGTTGTTGGTGGCTTTGATGCTTTGAGTAATTTGGTCCATTTACTAACAACATACTTTCTCTCATTCCTAATGCATTTCATCCATATTGCATGGGGGGAAGGAGAGTTATTATTAGCACTTAGCAGAGCTCCTAAAACTCATTTTAACTGCAGTATATTGCATTGATGCCTGGAAAGAATATGGCTGCATTTGGAGTTTGACCATGTGTGGAAAAACACAGCTTTGCCCACTTATTTCATTGGACGAGTTTAATACAGCAGATAAGAAAACAACAAAGCTCTGTGTGGAAAAGAGGGTGGAACTGGTTAAACTTTTTCCGCACACTGAATATTAGAAACCTTACATGGACATATTGGGCATTCTGTACATGGGCAGCTGTAGCTCAGTGGGTAAGGCAGCCACTGCCATCAGTGTGTGAATGCGCATGTGAATGGGTAAATGAGAAGCCACATTGTAAAGCGCTTTGGATAAAAGCGGTATATGAGCATCCATTTACCATTTACATATTATGAAGCCGATTCTTGGAAGCAGGTTTTCACGGCCAACGATAACGTCATGGCCCCATATCTAATCGGATCGCTCCAGAGTCATGGCGTAACACGCTGAGTAAGGGGTGACAGAAACACCATCTTGTTAAAGAGACGGACCATAGAAATTCTCTCAAGTTTGGTTTGGGAATTACTGAGTGACAGACTTTAAATTTTGAGTTTAATGTTTCTGTTAAACGAATTGAATCAAATAAGCCGTATTGGAGCTGTCCCAATGAAAAGAGCAGGAACACCAACCATAAAAAAGGAAACCCTACAGCAAGGCAGCATCGTGAGTACGTATAGTCTAGACAGACAAATACCTTTTGTTGTATCAATCCAAGATCCAGAATCAGTGAAGATTCTCTCATCCAGGTTTGGTTACCTGAAGGTTGTCTCATGTCAGCTGGGCTTTATTCTTCTTGGTTAAAAAATGTTTTGCTTCTCATTCCAGCAGCTTCTTCAGTCTCATAGAAAACAGGCTTAAGGGAACCAATTACAGATCCAGAGTGGGATTTGGTTCTCACCTGGCCTCTTTATAGGTGAATAATAAGGGAGGTGAGAACAAGACATAGTCATGAAGATGTAATGATTATTACTCTAAACACCCTTTATCCTCCAGGATGGGATCATTAGGTGTGGCCTCCTTGGTGGATGTTTGAAGTGGTCTCAATCTTCCTGGGGTTGGGTGAAAGGACCTAAGGCCTCCTTCTGTGTTGAGACAACAGCCTCAACCTCAACATAATCAAAGCATGGTGGTTTCACAAATAAAGATCCAGTACGTCAGCCAATGTTTCAACAGACATCCAAGTTTATTTTTGTTATTTTATGCAACAGCCACAGTAAAAATGTGTGATGGCAGGACTAGGATGGATTGAGGCTGGACTGCTCCAGTGACACTGTGTTACTAATGTTTTACTTCACACTGGAGCAGAGATGTTAGCAGTACTGTGTAGGCTGGGCGTTTACATAACCGAGTACACAACAGCATCCTGCACAGTGGTTCAGCTTTGATGCCGCTTCTATCAGCTTTGTGTGATGAGCAGATACTGTACAAACAGCTTGTATGCGGAACTTTGGTATTTCTCTCTAAATAGTTTTGTTCTTACACACATGGTAGCTTTCCCCCCAGTCATACTAAAAATAAACCAGGCAGATTACAGTTCTCTGTTCTGGATCGGTACCAGTGATATGATCTATATTTGTTCCTTCTGTTTTCTCCAAATTATCTTTTAAAACTTGTTAATTCAGAGCATCAAATAAATGAAGTTGATTTGACATGAAACGTTCCGATTTTTAATTCATAACTCATGAATGTCAGGTAGTAAACTGTATCTCAGCTTCAGTTTGCCCTGGAATTCACATTGGCTGTAGTTGAACTTTGTCAAATCGAATTCGCATAAAGTTGAGTCTCGCTCGACTTTCCTGTGTTGCATTGCTGACCCGCCAATGAATCTGTAGTCCACAGCGGGTGGTACAAAGCTGCATACCTGGCTTTCCATTCAGGTGTGAACATGCTTTTATTTCCATTTCACAATTATTAAGGCCAACAACTGGGACATTCAACCTTTAAAATAATTGTATTGTATAACTAAATTATAATGCAACTTTAATATGATGATGGTGCGGACATGTACATGAGGAAATTTTCTGTATCTGGACTTACGTAAATCATAATTGACTACCCCTGCTCTAAACTATGTCAAACTTAGTCCAACCTTGACCTAGAAACCAGACAGACAAGGACAAACATGTGACCCTCACACCTGTACACATGCACAAGCCTCTGCATTCAAAGGATTTTGTCCTGTCCTATTACAGTGCTGCCTCCCCACCCCACCTCCTGGATTGCAAGATTCTTAAAGATCCTTAAAAAACAGAGCAGTAAAAGTCCATACATGCAGTTTTAAGAAGTAAAAAATGGGCAAATCAACCTCAATTTGAGAGAAAATGTCCAAACTCTGAAGATGGAAAGCTCCAAGTGACTTCTACAATGGAAGCTCTAGAATGAAGATGAATTACTCTGTAGGATTTCTGCAACTGCAGCAACAGTCAGTCTTTTTGCAGATGGCCAGCTGTGCTACAGAGCAGAGCATCTTCCCGCACAAACAACAGCTATAAGCTATCTGTCAAGTAGCCCACCAACCTGACCAGGCGTCACTTTACAGGCACCAGCCATCTGCGGAGCGGGGGAGCCATCTTCTGGGGCTTTAGCCATGAATGTTTTCTCAAAATGATTTCAGTGGAGAAACAGTTTTATAACTGTGGAAATATCTCCATTGGACAGATTCCCCGCAGTGAGCGTGTTTACATGGACATGGTAGCCAGGTTACAGAAGGCTTTCTCAAGAAAGATGATGTCATGTCAACAGGAAAGCTAGTTTCTGAAATCGAGGTAGGGGATTAAAGAAACCTGGTTTTTCCACGTAGATTTCTGTCGGAGAACGTCGATTTCTCTGCCATGCATATGTGTAACCAGGTTTCTAATGGGTTTTCTCCAACTGCAAAAGACGGCAAACAGAAACATGCAGCTGAGTGAAAGAATGAATAAAATGATATCATCAACAGGGCGATGCCACCTCGCTTTGAAATCAGATTCTCTCTAAAGAAAATGGAACTAACACAAAGGGCTTCACAGCTGTCTAAAGAAGTCACTGTCCCTATAGTGTTTTTAAAATTCAGACTGCTGTGGGTCAGCTACATGTGTCCCCCCTTCTTTCCCTTTCTCTCCCCTGTGTGGTCACTCTGCTGAAACATATATGAACACATCCCCCACAAACAAATAAAGATACAAAGAAAAGTCAGAAAGCAGAGTTTTTTATACAGTTAAAATCTGTGGAGGTGGAGAAGAAATCAGGTTACTCTGCTGCTGCATGTATGCACAGATTTCCAGTTACCTGGTCTTAAGTGCATGTGAACACCGTTCCCCGATTTGCCTAAAAAGCTGGTATTTTTGAGCTCCCCAGTTTCTTGCATGTACAGCCCCAATTCCAAAAAGTTGGGACAATGTGTAAAGCAAAAATAAAAACAGAATTCAACAATTTGCAAATCTCATTAACCAATATTTTATTTACAATAGAACATAAACAACATATCAGATGTTGAAACTGAGACATTTTAACATTTAATGGAAAATATTAGCTCCTTCTGAATTTAATGGCAGCAACAAATCCCAAACAGAAGAAACTAAAGGCTGGAAAAGGAATTTGCTGCAAATAACAAAACAAACGAAGGAACACAGGACATTAGAGTAATTGGCAACAGTTCAGTTACATAACTGGGTATAAAAGGAGCATTCAGAGAGGCAGAGCCTATCGACTGTAAAGTTTACCAGAGGTTCACCAATCTGTGACCAACTAAATCTAAAAGGTCGAAGGTCAAAACCAAAACAGATTTCTACACTGGCTTCCTGTTCTGCCTGCTCTGTCTCTTGCCCACAGGGGATCAACTCAACAGCTCCTGCTTACCTCAACTCCCTCATCCAGGTCTACAATCCCTCCCGTCCGCTGCCAATGAACAACGTCTGATGGACCCAGCACCACAAAGAAGACATCAAGCAAAAATCTTCAGTTCAGTGATCCCAATATGGTGGAACGAGCTACAAAATTCTGCAGGCTCAGCAAACTCACTCCCAATATTCAAAAAACTGCTAAAACCAGAACTCTTCCGCACCTTCCGATGCACTTAAATCTTTTTATAAAAGACAAAAAAGACTTCCTTTCTGCTCTTTCTTGCACTTGCATGTCATGAAATGTGAACATATTTCTGAGAGGACTTTGCTTTGATGTTTTCTCCGTGACTAGATTTTTGCTCCCTTGCACCTCACTTTTAAAACTGGATGCGAGTGATCTCTGGGCCCTCAGGCAGTACTGCATTAAAAAGAGGCATGATTCTCTACTGGACATCACTGCATGGGAAGATATCCAGATATATATCCAGATATCACTATATGTGAACACAGTTTGCTGTGAAATACACAAATGTAAGTTGAAGCTGTATCATGCAAAGAAGAAGACATATGAGAACAGGATCCAGAAACGCCGCCATGTTTCTCTGGGTCATTTAAAATTATCTGAGGTGAAATGGAAAAGTGTTCTGCGGTCAGATAAATGAAAATGTGAAATTCTTTTTAAAAGCCCTGGACGCCGTGTCCTGTGGACTAAAGAGGAGAGAGCAGTTTACACATCTGAAAAGGCTCCATCAATGCTGAAAAGGACATAGAGGTTTAAGAGCAACAAATGCTCCCATCCAGAGAACATGCTAAGCCACATATTGCATCTATCACAACAGGGTGGCTTTGCAGGAGAAGAGTCCAGGTGCTGAAATGACCTGCCTGCAGTCCAGACCTTTCACCAATAGAAAACATGGTGCATCATAAAACAAAACATCTCGCAACAAAGGCTCAGGACTGTTGAGCAGCTAGAATTCTGCATTCGACTCTCTTAAACTGCAGCAACTGTTTTCCTCACCTCCCAGACATTTACAGACAGCTGTTAGAAGAAGAGGGGAGGCTACACAATGGTAAACATCACCCTGTTCCAACTTTTTTGAGATGTGTTGCTGCCATCAAATTTAAAAAGAATAAATATTTTCCAAGAATTGTAAAATATCTTAGTTTCAACATCTGATATGTTTTTTATGTTCCATTGTGAATAAAATATGGGTTGATGAGATTTAAAAATCTTTGCACTCTGTTTTTATTTACGTTTTACACATCGTCCCAACTTTTCTATATTCTATTTATTGTTTTATCGTAGCTAATAGGCTGCTTTTGTGTGTTGTTTGTAATTGATTGATTTGAACTGGGAATAAATCTTCTGCACTTATATAGTTCTATTCTACCTATCGGCACTCAAAGCACTTTCCACTGCTTCTTTTTCACCCATTCACACTCACAATCACACACCAGTGGGAGAGCTGCTATGCAGCTGGCCAACACTCACCGGGAGCAACTAAGTCAGGGTTCAGTGTCTTGCTCAAGGACACTTCGACTGAACCAACAACTGTTTGATTGGTGGACAACTGCTCTACCTTCCTGCGCCACAGCACTGAAATCCAGCTTCAACCTTACTACAGTAAAACCACAAGCATCAGGTCTTTTGTTTTTTCTGATAAAAAAAGAAAAAAATCTGACTTTTAAGCTGGTTTTAGATGTTCTAATGAAAGCAATGGCAATATAAAGCTACACTCAATAATATTTTGTAGGTATCAAGTTATTTTAGAATAATTTACTGCTTGTGGTGAATGTCATATGACAATAAGTCAAAAATATTGGTATTGGAAATAGATTTTAATGAAAGATGAGCATTTTATTAAAGTTATGTATTAGTGAGATGGTGAATCATTGTCAGGCTTATTACATCTATAAAAATAAATAATACACTTACTTACTTGCTGTTACTTGCATGCTACTGTACTGTGAATACTGTGGATCGCAAAGTTATGCACTGTACACGAATAGGTTGAGAAGAACAAAACATATTAAAGTTTAAAAGAAACCATCAGATTTCATTGGCTTGCACCAAAATGTGCACCATCAACTGCAGCGATCCTTCAACTTAGCACATCCCTTTTTGTGGTGTTGCTGAAATTACTTCAGTGTAAGAAAACCTCTTCTATTATCGGTTACATACATACCAGGCGGATGTGATACGACAGTTGTGGCCTATCACATCCAGATCTTTCATCTCCCTTTCCAGCAGGTCTGCCACAGCACCACACCATCCAGCACTGTTAAATTAGAATCATGTTGGGAGTTTATTTGGCACATGCAGACTACAAAGCATTTGCAGCAGCCAAAACATTCAATCTGACCTGCAAAGCGCTTCAGTGTGCTGTCAATTTTGGGCACCAAGACTGCAGAACTTCACATTACTGTGCCGGTTCTCCAGCTGCGGCGTGTCACGAGTCACCACAAAACAAAGGCACAAAACGAACTGAAGGGTGCCTCCGAAAAAATAAAACGTCACTTCGATGGAGCACAACTTTGCTTGCACAGAAAAAGAGCCTACAGTGTAAAAGGCAGACTGCAGATCAATTTTCAGCCACCTCCGTGTTCGCTTGTTTACGGTATGAAAAACTTCAATATATGTCACTTTGATCATCTCACTAACAGAAAACATCCAATTTCTAAGACACGATGAGACATAATCTGAATCGTCGAAGCCACCGTCATCCAGTATTTCTTTTTATTAAATGTCAGCTTTTTTTAAATGGCGTGTCCATTTCTGCTTCGGTTCTTTATGCAGAAAAAATAAAAATAAAAATGGGCTAAGAAGGTTAAGGAGTTTAAGGAGTGTGTTACAAGTTGATACATTTTCTGAGGTGTGTATGTTTGCTGATAAGTAGAATTGGCAGATTTTGAAATGGATTTAGACAGAGTGATGTTTTATGTGCACACTGTGAACACACACACACACACACAAGTAGACACAAACAACAGGTAGTAAGGAAGACACACATAGGACAACAACCAAACATGGGATGGCACAAACATAAGAACAAATGACAGTTCCAATGGCATGAAAGGACAATACACACGGGACAAGAATAAACGCACATACACACAATGCTGAGCTATCGACAAATGACCATTAATATTCACTGGCAGCCAGCAGTATCAGACAGCTCTAAGCTATCTGTCAATCAACCTGCCAACCGAACCAGCCCTCACTTTGAATATATATGAGGAATGAGGAGTCTTAAGAAGTTCTCCGACTGGAAAAGTATAAAAGCTGCACCTGAACCTGTAAAAGTTGCTGACAGACTCATCAATAATAACATCTTCCACATGATCAATATGTGTTCTATTATGCAAAAGCATAATAGACTGTGGATAATGGCAAAGAGCTGCTGCTACATGGACACAGATCACAGCACAGACATATACTCTACAGGCCCTGATTTAAAATGAATTAAAACAATGAATATTTCCTTTGTTTTCAGGAGTTAAGTATGTTTAATTCCTTGGTTTCATTCACTCACTGTCTCCAAAGCCCAATGCAGGCGGTGGGGTCCAAAAACCAAAAAAACATTTAGTCAATCACATTTGAATGCTGCATTAAAACTATTCTCTTTGTGTTTTTATATCTTTCAGACCCATCTTAGCCTCCAGTACACTGAAGCGTTTGGGAACTGGAAAGTGACAGGTCTTGAGGCCGCTGCAGATACCGATTTAAACCAAGCACTGCACTTGTTTCTTTGCACCTGCGTTCAATGTTATCACCATTCGTTGGTTGTTATTTGTTGGTAACATATTAAAGGTCATAAGTAGCATGGTAACACATGCTACTAGGCTCCTGAAGTCATTGCCATGTGATAATATGTACTGCAATGTTTTTTGATTTAGGCACAAATAAATACACACTTATGATTAAATTTAGGCACAAAAGCAAGTTTAGAGGCAACATCAAAGGGGTCCTCCTGCTACAAAACCTCACTGACTCTCAATTACATCACCAAATGTTGGTCTTCTGTCTAAATGTCGTCAATTTCCCATATTTCGCTCATAACAACTAAGCCGGTGAGTAGTAGCTAACCTACTAAACCATAACTAATGAGTGAAAATGACCTAAGTTCCCATTCATTGTCATGGTGATGCGCTGCACCGCATCAGCTTTTCCCACTTGAATTGTGACCCCCAGTGAACAGTAGCTCTGCACACTCACCGTTTAAATCACCCAGGTCCATGCTGACAAAAACAGAGAAAGGCGATGTTTGTGTAATTCCGCTACTAAAACCTATGTTGAAAATCAGTTACAATAAATAACGATGTGGAGACGACTGGAAGACAATACGCTGTGTCTGACTGCACAGTCTCACACAACCTGTAAATCTACTAATACCATTACAACAGACCCAACGCAGTTTATAACTGATCTTTTGACAGCTTCCATATGAAAAATCGTATCTTAGAACTTCTCAGACTTGCAGAAAATCCACTCATCCGTTTCCTTCCATTTATTCGGGGCACAGGCTAAGCTGCTTAGACTTGACACCCCTCTCTCCCCCCAACTGTTCTTAGAGGCAGGTGCCTGAACCACCTCAACTGCTCCCTTTTGAAATGAGCTCAGCTATAAAGAATTGTGTTTTTTTTTTAACATGTAATGCTCCTATGAACAATAAAAGCAGGTTTTCATTGTGTAATCATGCTTTCTGCTCACACTGGCCGTGGATCATTACCTACTGACTGCATGAGAAGCATCTCTTGCAGGGACATCTTGAATGAACAGGTTTACAGAACAAATAAGCTTCAGTGTTCACATGGAAAAAGCTGATTGTTGTTTTTAAAACCCTAATAATGACCTGAGATGTAATAAGCCGAACTTGTCCTCTACAGCATGTCATTCTATAAGACATGTTAATGTTTTACTCTAATGAGCAAAGCTGAGAAAAGCAGAGCAGCATGAGGATTTTGTCTGAGGTGAGACAAATAAAAGATGTGAGTAGCAGAAAGACCCCGGTGCTTTTCGGGCTGTAGCAGATTGGATAAACTTTAGAAAAACAAAACAGTCAGCATTTGCCTTTCAGCTGCTGTCTATTTTCTTTCTGGCTTCTCCTTTACTGTTGGGAGGTAAGTGGGTAAACAGCCAATGGAATCACACACACACACACACACACACACACACACACCAGTTATTCATGCATGTCTCAACAATGCTCTAATTAGTGCTGACTTAATGAGAGTTAATTATTTCAGTTTGCTGGCTCTTCAAGTTTACGGGAGGAAATGAAGGCTCAGGTAAAGGCAAATGAAGAGAAAGCCCAGACTGATTGTAGCAGAGATTAACACAGAGCGTCTGTAAGTCGTGCGTTTGACAATGAGAGATGTGTTCTATTGCATGTTACTTAAATTAAAACTCTATATATAGTGAAGAACTGCAGCTCGAAGACCCACTTTGCTTCTACGACAAATAGTCTGGTTTTAGTGGGAACTGTCACTTTATCAACAAATACCTGCGTCACTCACTGTAATCAGCATTATATTCTGTGGTGATTTGATTGCTAATACTCTATTCTACTGAATGCATCTTTGTTGCACTAATCCTCAGTGGACAGCAAAGCAAATTCTATCCCCAGTCTGTGGAAAAAGTCTAGAAGACACAGGACTTTTCCACAGGGGATCGGGGTTGGACTCTAGTGTGAGATGTTTGCTATAATGATAATCATACCACAACCTTGCACACCTGGTTATTATAGTAAGGAAGTATGTGTGCTGTCGTCACTGTTTGTAAAATGCAGTTTTTATGTCATTTATCTGCCAACTTAACCTGAATGCTGAAGTCTTCGTAAATGGTCTGCATTTATATAGCGGCTTTCAACCTATTGGTACTTTACGCTACTTCTTATTCACCCATTCGCACTCACACACCGACGGGAGAGCTGCTGTCCTGCTGGCCAACACTCACTGGGAGCAACTACGTTGGGGTTCAGTGTCTTGCTTAAGTACACTTCAACTTGCGACCGGAGGAGTTAGGGATCAAACCAACAACTTTGAGATTGGGGGACAACCGCTCTACCTCCTGCACCACAGTCGCCCCTAACCATTGTACTTTCTTAGTGTAACGTTACCCTGAACTTGTTCTCCCTAAGCCTAATGTGTTTTTTTTTTTTTTTTTAAATGCAAAGGTTGATGCTCCTGGAGTGTCCAATAGTATCGTCAGAGGGTACCAGCGTCCATGATACACTGAAAGAAGGACTAAAGTGTTTTATTGGACTGACGCACCCCATTATTTCATAGCCGTCGGTGATTGGATGCTGCAGCTAATCGGACTGATGTGACGTCAGTGCAGTTTTATTACAGAAGCACACTAACAACTGAACCTCTTCAACAATCCCAGACTTTCTTTTGATTTGTTTTTAAATCCACCATCTCAGTAAATGTTGTGGATCTGTGTTGTTCAGCAATAAACACATTTTGTCTGTCAACATAACTCATCACTATAAACTATAATCCCTATGATTGTCATGAACTGGATTAAGCTTTTAAATATTCAATTTACAAACATAACACTCACAAATAAAGATACATCTGATCATTAAAAACCTTCACACACTGAGGTTGAATCTGAGCACAGTAAAAATAAAGAATGGAGATTTTTAATTTACACATAAAACTAGCAACTGCACATTCGGATTATTAGGACAGTGTATATTTGGGTAAACTCTAAATGTCACCACATTAACTCTGAAGTCTGACAGCTGATCCAGCTGAGCCACCCTCATCAGAAATGGACGCCGCTGGACCTGAAGATTCAGAGAGAAGAACGTCTCGTGCCTCTGACCACACATTTCCTTGGTTCCTCTCTCCTCACGTTTTTCTTGTATCACACTATACATCTTTAGTGCGAGAGACTTAGATGCAAGGAAATGATGCAAGAGAGGGAAGTAAGGGTGCCTGTAAGAGACTTGGGATGTCCCGGTAGTCTTAATTATATGACACTCTACGTGATGCTTGTGCTAAGCGTACACCAAGCTACCAGCGCAGACTGGATTACATCCTGCTCCAAACAATGGTCTGATGTCTGATGGTCCCTGCAATACGAAGGAAAACTCATCCAACTCCATGTTCCCACCCTCATGGAACCAACTACCTAACCAATTTTCAAAAACAGTTTCAGACAAAAAATCTTTCTGCACTTTCATGTCTGGGACCTACTGTACTGTATATCTCGTAGCACTTTGCTTCCAATGTCTTCTTTCTGATTCAGCTTATTTACTTGCTTTTTGCCGAACATGTTAAAAACAACTGAATGTAAATGTAAGGTTTTCAAGTTGTGGGCAGAACAAAAGAAAAATAACTACAATAGATAGCCAGCTACTAGTGACACCATTCCCATGCTATTTGGGAAACATTGTATGAGAAAGATAGGACATTAGACCCTGGAGCATTGTTAATGCCATTAGTAACGCTGAGGCTCATCTTACTGTGAAATGTCTGCTGTGAACAACGGCCTATTTTTTAAAATGTCACAAAAAGGAAGCGTGTTAATTGGTTGAATGTTTTATCTGTACGGTCTGAATATACCTTTGGCTCTTATTATTAATCAGTCACAGTAAGACATTAAATTCCGTTACACCATTAACTTCATCTAAAAAAGTGTATTTGTTTTCTAGATATTATTAATTTTGTTGAGCAGTGCAAAAGGGTTTTTCACTGTGAAGACTCCTCAGATCTGCTGTGATGGGCTGGAAAGGCACTGCTGAGAAACCCTGTGTCAGTTAATTAGTCTAGCTAGTTATGGGATGTCTGTACCTTAAACATCTTGTGGACTGATTTCAAGTCTGTAGGTGGCGCTCTTTTCATTACCTGTTTAACCAGGTAGCTATCATTGCTTTGATTTTCAGACCCATATATGACACACAGTTCATATTCAGTCTTTTAACAATGTCATTATTACCATGTAGATATGCTATGAATTTAGCATTTAGCTTGAAGCACCAATTTAATGTCTAATTTAAGACAACAGGTTTCTGTTGTCCTATAAATGTATTTAAGTCAAGCCAACGTAAGTGTTATTATGCAATGGAAACACTTTTTCTATCAGTAATTATGTTGGAAGATCAAATCAAATCAGTGTTTTTTTATATGGCACTTCCCAACAACCAACCTGAGCTTTACAGTTTAAAAAAAAAGAGATTTAAAATGTATAAAATGCAAAGACGTAATTAAGCACAATAATCTACAGAACCACAGATATATGCTTGAAGTACTAAAAGGAAATAAAAATCTAGCAACCAATTTAAAAGTATCGATTGAGATAAATGAACTACCCAGTCCAAATACAAAACGTTGCATTCAAATACTGGCAATATACGCAGTAATAAACGCAGAAAAGAAAACACAAACCAATCAATAAATAACAAAGACTTTCCAGGGAGGCAGTTGGGGCCGGGGTTATTATTGTAAACCAACAATAAACCAGAATAATAAATAATTTACCCACAGAAAAGAAAAAAAGGGAAAAAAAACTAATAATGTCTGCTGAAAAAGTTATAAAAATGTAACTTTAAAAGAAGAATTTTGTAATTGTTATTATCAATCTGTATATTTTTCCATTCAGGTCATTAGATATAGACAGAAGATGGCAGGGTGACTCTCCTACGTCACGCTTTGAGGTGTTCATGTAGGTCCTACATACAAGCTCTGCTAGAAACTAGATGGCAACATATCATTTAATCCCAAGACTTATCAAGTTTAGAAGTGAGGTCAGGATGTCTGGGTAAAACATTCGGTATACAGTGTGGGACTATTTGAAATGAATGGTGAAATGGATCTGCTTCAAAAAGTGTATAGTCGGTGTAACTGTCTGAATGACATGTTTATTGAAATGTTTATTATTATGGTTCTGTTATAAGTTCAGAATTATTTTATTACATACAACTGTTAAAATGTATTTGTAAATAGGTTTGTATGTGAAATACAAAATGTTTGTGGGCTTGTAAAAGCTTTTATTTTGATGGACGGGTCATGTGACTAGAGTTGGTGAGGGGCATCACGGCGGCATTATGGCTCAAGCTAACGTTCATACTGAGGAAAGACACGCGGCCCCAAAATAATTATTCTGCACTTGGTTCAAGAGGTGCACACGGTAACAGTGCTGTATTCGTGTTGATGTGGTTTTGTACGAACACTAGCCTGAGAGATTTTGACTGGAAAACATGTATTCATTTCAAAAGTTGTATGTCCTTTTATTTCTTGTAGTTTTCACGGTGTCTAATGAAGAGAGAGAGAGAGAGAGAGAGAGAGAGAGAGAGAGAGAGAGAGAGAGAGAGAGAGAGAGAGAGAGAGAGAGACACCGGAAAATAAATACTTAAAAGACATCTGTATGATGCGTGGACAGTATTTCTTTGGACCAGTGTAGCTACAGTCGGACATCCCATCCTAACTTCATTTGTAGCATAGAAATCAAAGGAAACGCTGACACATCATAAGGTCAATTTTTAGAGTCACCACCTATTGTTGGAGAAACATGCAGAGAGAAAGAGCATCGAGAGAAGAGTCACAAAGCACCAGCAACACCAAAAAAGTCAATCAGGTTATGTGACGCACAAGCTGTCAAAGAATTTGATGAGAAACTTAATCTAAAATTTAAAACTCGCATTAATTGTAATAAATATCCAAAGTTTAAGAATATTTACATCTATCAACCATGTGCAGGATGGCCTACATTCTTAAATCGATCGATTTATTGATCAGACCCACCTTCGGTCTTCAGTAAGACCAGCTAATCCTGGATTTGTCACCCTGTGTGACTCACTCTCCTGCCCTTGTTCTTCTCTTTCATCACCGTGTCTCCCCCACCCCCAAGCTTCTCTTTGATAACTGCCCGCTCAGCCTCTTCTCTGGCCTCTCCTACCCTCCTCAGACAGACTTTGTCCGTTGTGCTGATCTCTGCTCTGACCTGTGTTTTCTGTGCAGCTTCATCTGTCAATCAAGTCCTGAAATTATTAAACGTGTTGCTTTTTTCGCACATCAAAGTCCCAAGACAAGAAGGTCGACTTCACCCCTTTTTCTTCATCCTTGCTTGCAGTGGTATAATCCACATTGAAAACTTACACTGACAATTCCCCCCGTAGACTAGAATAACCATCCTTAATATGAGATATGTGTCTCCATCTGTCTCTGAGAAGTCTGGATTAGGGTTTGGATCGCCACATTCCCATGGCAACGCTCTATGTTTCTTCCTCCTTTTTGTCTCTACATCACAAATCTCAGTGAAGAATTAGCTTTGGGAGCATCTAACCAACATAAGTCTTACTTGTCAAGTGTAAAGCTTGGTCTGCGCTGCTCGTCTTGTCTTTCTATCTCAGGCGTAAGCTTGAACATTATCCTAAACTCTACTTTAACAAAGGTTCCCACTGGTAATGACTGAAAGCTGCAGTGACAGTTTCTGAATGGCGACTTCATACCATGATATTTCCATGCATGCTGATTTTAATGAGTGTGTTTTCTGGGCCCACATTAAAGTGATACAAATGCTTAGGATAATAATAATGAAATGTGAGCCTTGGAGGAGGATTTTGTCAATGATTATACAGACAGTACATAATCATGGCACATTGTTCAGTGATTATTCACATGATTCTACTAACCATTGTTCCTTATACTTTCAACCAGTACATTTATTCTGACTGTGTTACAATGAAAGAGTGAGAATGAATACATCTAAACTTTCTTACATGCATAAGTTTTATTAGCCTGCCAATAGATTTTTCCTGTTTGTAGATCATGTCTCACTTGGATTCTGTAGAGTTTCAGGTGTCAATACTGGTTCCCCTTAGTTTTCATTTTAACATGCGACTCTTTTTTTTTTTTTTTTTTTTGGTCCTTTTGACTTATCCCCAGTTCAGGGTCACCACCGCTGATCATTAGTCCACATGTCGATTTGGCACAGTTTTTATGCCGCATGCCCTTCCTGACACAACCCTCACCAATTTCTACAGGTCTTGCGACCGGCACTGCACTGCTGGCAATGAGGATGGGCTGTTGGGGGGGGGTTCAGTGTTTAGCCCAAGGACACTTCAACGTGTTGACCGGGACACGAACTTTAGACTCTATGGTCGGTGGGCTGCCACTCTACCAGCTGAGCCACCACCTTTTGTATGCTGCTCTACTCTCTATTATGTTTATTAAACATTTTAAGCTAAACTAGAAAATTTTTACTAAACTTAACCTGGTTAGCACAAAGTAAACAATGCGTCTTTGTGCCTAAACCCACCATGTTTGTGTTGTGCTAGTGCCATTTTAAGAGATGGCAGAAAAGGAAGGCAGTTACATCAGACGCCCGCTGCGGTGGACACTCTTCCAACAAACACTTCGATTGGTCGAAAGACAGTTTAGGGACAAAGTGTTTTCATCAGGATTTTGGTTGGTTTTTTAAGACACTACCTGCGAGTAATGACTTCAGATTCCTTCCTAATTTTCCCCACTTATAAAAATATATTGGTGCAGCTTTAATTGTAGGGTGTATTAGGACAAGCAGTT
This sequence comes from Channa argus, assembly GCF_033026475.1. Classification (NCBI taxonomy): domain Eukaryota; kingdom Metazoa; phylum Chordata; class Actinopteri; order Anabantiformes; family Channidae; genus Channa; species Channa argus. The sequence continues at coordinate 17,261,024 of NC_090216.1, forward strand.
GGCAGTAAGGAAGATGTTCAAAAGTGCCCTCATCCTCAAGGTACAATTCCTATTAGGGCATTTCACATTTTCCCAATAAAATTCTAGGGGCACATCCTAATATTGCAGAATTTTGTTGAGGCTTTGATGTGGTTAAATAAATTAAGTAAGGACTGACACCTTGGTGAACTGTCATTGTGCATCTCTTTGTTTTGATGAACACGAGGGAGTTAGGTTGAAGGTTGAGGTTTCAGATGTAGTCCTCTTTAACTTGGAAAGTGTTTGTGTCTGATAATCAAAAGCCAGAAGGAAAATGTGTTTTACATCCTGCAAACTCACTTGGTTATTGTGATTACTGAGCGGTGCTGACTAGTGCAATTTGCCATTACACTTTCAGTAGATAGAACAAGAGAAAGAACAGGAAATAAGAAAGGTAAATCTTGGGTGAGGGAAATTAAAGGAAAAGCTAAAAAATATATTACATTTGATACATCCAAAGATAACACACAGCGTGTGGTTTTATAGAAATGAAAGCTGATGAAAGTAAAGATACGAACAGACGGAGGATAGTCTGGGGCATCAGAAAATCTTTCTTTTGTATATGAAGCCAAGCAGTTCATTGCTTTCCTGTGTGTATGGGTGTGTATGCATGCTTCAGTGTGTGCAAGGCAATGTCCCACCCGTCCCCCATCCCCCTGCTGCTTATCCTTCATTCTCCAGGGTCAGTATTGAGAGATAATGTTATGCTTTGATAAAGGAGTAAGCAGAACTACGCTGTCAACACACACAGACATGCAACACTTTGTTTTTATAACTGCTTCAGCTCGTGAATATTTCTTGGTGCCGTACTAAAACTTTTAAAAGATACCTTTTAAAACTTTTTAACATACCTAGTTAAAAAAAAAAAAAAAACAGCAAACAAGCAGAAGCAATTAGGATTGGACTTAGTTACAGTGCCTTGCCAAAGTATTTATACCCCTTGAAATTTTCCACATTTTCTTCATTTCAAACATTTTCAAAATGTTTTAAAAATAAATATCTGAAATGTGTGCTCTGCATTTGTATTCAGCCCCTTTTACTCTACTCCCCTAACAAAACCCAGTGGAACCAATTGCTTTCAGAAGTCACCTAATTAGTAAATTGAGTCAACCTGTGCGGAATTTAATCACAGTATAAATACAGCTGTTCTGTGAAGCCCTCAGAGAACGTTGGTGAACAAACAGTAACACTGCATATCACTCTGAAGATGCCATCCCCACCATGAAACATTTCGCTGGCAGCATCATGTTGTGGGGATGCTTTTCTTCAGAAGGAACACGGAAGCTGGTCAGAGTTAATGGGAAAATGGATGGAGTCAAATACAGGGCAAGAAATTCAGTTAGAGTCTGCAAAAGACTGGGGAGGAGATTCACCTTCCAGCAGGACAACAACCCCTAAAAGCATTTTCATTAGAATGGCCCAGTCAATGTCCTGAACTAAATATAATGAGAATCTGTGGCAAGAATTTAAAATTTCTGTTTACAGAAGCAGGAAAATTTCCAGGAAGAAAAATACTTTTGCAAGATACTGTATTTTCGGTATCAGAATAAATTAACAATTTATAGTTAACAATAATGACAAAGGACAAAAAGCTGCAAAATTGTTCGCTTCAACTTTGCTTAGTTTATTATTTACATTATATATAAACGTATATTTCATATACGACGGGGCGGCTGTAGCTCAGTTGGTAAGGCAGTCAACCAAGGTGTGTGTGTGTGTGTGAATGGGTGAATGGGAAAAGCACTTTGGATTAAAGTGCTATATAAGCGACTATTTACCATTTACATTATAATAAATATTCAATATATATTTTCTTACATACTAATCAACTGTTGCTGCATTTATTTTTATTGTTTCATTTTATTCTAATACTGTATTTAGAAAGCAGAGAAAATGTTAAGAAGGTTCTGTGTTTGGGTGGTTAATACTCAACCTCGTCTCACAACAAGGACACAAGTGTCAAATCTTTGTAGACATACAGTCAACCTTTAATCTGGGAACATATGCATTCAGCTGTTCAGTTCAAATCTCGAAAAATATCAAATGCAAATTGAAGAATATATTAAATGTTGCTGTAGCCACAAAGCACAGAAGCAGTGATTTGCAGAATGCTGAGAGAGTGGTGTGTTCTATTAGCCTTGAAATAGCTGCAACACAGAGCAAACTATTTTCAGCACTATGTTGATGTGCTTGTCAGATCTTTCAGCTCCAGTCCTCATTGTTCAGATCAAAGCTAAAACCTCTACTTATTTTTGCTGCTTCTTCCATTTCCCTTCATTCTCAGTAGCTGTGGAAATGTATTTGCTGTTGTTGAAATTTAAGGTCTGTAAGTTATTGCTTACAACGTCCAAGCTATAATGTTATCATAAATTATAAGGTCCCCATTTCTCTCTGACAAAACACATTCTTGTACAGTGTTTGACAGTATTATTAGATGATAGTAGGATTGTGTTGTACTATATCAAACTCAGAATTACCTAGGCTCCAGAATTATTTCACAGTGTGAGAGAATCTGAAGCTATAATATTAAAATATTTCATTGTCTTCCTCCTTTCAGCTTTCCACTTTGGGGTTCTGCTTCTTGTTACGAACATCCACAGGGAGTGAGAGGCTATTTCCTGGTACCTAATCCATTTTTTTGTAGGATCATAACCTTGAAGAATGTCATATCCTGACATAAAGAATTTAAAGGTAATAACAAGTCTATCAGCTCTAAGAGCAGTGGTTTAAAATTCAATCAGTAATAAAGATTAGAATTATAACAGATTATGATAAAGTCGTGAATAGAAAGTGATGCACAATATGTTTTCAAAAGTGATTAATTCTGCTGTTTACTTGGCTAAAGTAGATCTTTCTTCTCTTAAAACTCAATGATTAACTGAGAAAACAATGATAAAAAGAATAATGAAATCATAAACAATAAATCATAATACAATAAATCCTGATAAGTAAAGATTGAACATTATGTGTATATATACTGTAAATACAGTGGTATTTTGACGGTGAAAACTATCACAAAAATTATTCCCTAACAACCACTTTCCAAAACAAAGTATGTCTCAGACTACAACAAATTACTACAAAACCTAGAATGAAAGAAATGAAGATTAACACAAATTAACTGATAACTACACCAATCATTCAAAACATTAAAACCACCTGGTGGTTTTACTAAAATCTTTTAGTCACGTAGAAATTCATTATTTATATTTTAATTGAAGTGCAAAACCAGAAGAAAACAACAAAGAATGTTGATTATAGTAATACGGCAAAACATGTAAAGTAATTAATAAAAAAAAAATAAGGGTCAAAGGTCATTGTCAGTAAAGGCGAAGTTCATTTTAACCACTTAATGTGTTGACAGGTGTTTCCACCATATTTACTTTCCTTTATTGAACCGTTCCCTTGGTTAGCATATTATCACTTCTATGTAGAAAAGCCAACCTTTAGGACGCTGTAGATGTGGCAGTGATCTTAACATACCTTTTAAATGACTGTATTATATGTTCACAGGCTTCATTAGGAATGAGTACAAGACTCAGGTAGGTAGGTAATCTTCTCCTGGAAGCTACTGTGCTGTTGTTTTATATAGGCAAATCACAATAACGAAGAGGATTAGGAATGTTTGCAAAAAGAATATTATTGCATTATGCAATGTTTCACCTGCATCACCTAAAGAGAGTCATGGGATTAGTTTCACTGCTATGCTGATGACACACAGTTTTATGTACCAGAAAAGGCAGGTGACTTTTCTCACACGAGTAAAGAAATGGTTCAGGATTTTTTTTACACTATTAAGAATCTTACATTTATGCACCTTTTCTGCTCTGCCCAATGTTGGCCAAGTGGCTGGAACATGAAGTTGAACTGTAAGAAATTGAGGCCAGTGTCTACAAATGTAATTCTTTACAAAATGTGCTCCAAAGTTTTGCTGAGACTTATGTTGTATAAAACTTTAGCACTCCCACTAAGTTAAAATCTATTTAAGACTCAGCTCACCTTAGTGTAGTCCGTCCTCTTTTCATGTCTTCATGTCGGACAGGAGGTTGTATACTGTAGCTCAAGTCCCATCTGCTAGACCCAATTCCAACTAAGCTGCTCAAGGAAGCTTTACCCTTAATAGATACGTTCATATTAGATATCATAAATCTATCTTTAGAAGCAGGCTATGTACCACAGGCCTATAAGGTAGCTGTAATTAAACTACTACTTAACTACTTACTTAAAAAACCCTGTCTCGACCCAGGTGTTTTAGCCAATTACAGACCAATATCTAATCTCCCCTTTATTTCTAAAATAATTGAAAAAGTAGTTGCAAAACAATTATGTGATCACCTTCATAGGAATAATTTGTATGAAGACTTTCAGTCAGGATTTAGAGTTCATCATAGTACAGAAACAGCACTGGTAAAAGTCACCAACGATCTTCTCATGGCCTCAGATAATGGACTCATCTCTATACTCTCGATATGTTAGATCTTAGTGCTGCATTTGATACCATTGATCATAACATTTTATTACAGAGACTGGAACATGAAATTGGAATTACAGGAACTGCACTAGGTTGGTTTAAATCTTATCTGTCTGATAGATTTCAATTTGTTCATGTTAATGATGAATCCTCCATGCACACAAAGGTTAGCTATGGAGTTCCACAAGGCTCTGTGTTAGGACCAATACTTTTTACTTTATATATGTCTCCTTTAGGCAACATTATTAGAAAACACTCCATAAATTTCCACTGTTATGCTGATGATACCCAGCTATATTTATCTATGGAACCAGATGAAAATAATCAGTTAATCAAGCTTCAAGCCTACAAGACATAAAGGCCTGGATGTCCTATAATTTTATACTTCTAAACTCAGACAAAACTGAAGTCATAGTATTTGGGCCCAAAAATCTCAGAGATATGATGTCCAACCATATTGTTACACTAGATGGCATAAGTCTGGCCTCCAGTACTACTGCAAGTAGTGTACTGCCTACAACCTAGGAGTTATTTATGACCAGGATTTGTCCTTTACCTCACATATAAAACAAATCTCTAGAACAGCCTTCTTCCACCTACGGGACATTGCCAAAATTAGGAGCATCCTGTCTCAAAGTGATGCCGAAAAACTGGTCCATGCATTTGTTACCTCTAGGTTGGACTACTGTAATTCCCTACTTTCAGGATGCCCCAGTAACTCCCTAAAGAGCCTGCAATTAATCCAAAATGCTGCAGCAAGAGTCCTGAATGGATCTAGCAAGAGAGATCATATTTCACCTTCACTAGCTTCTCTCCATTGGCTTCACATTAAATCTAGAATAGAGTTTAAAACCCTGCTTCTTACATATAAAGCTCTGAATGTTCAGGCTCCATCATATATAGAAGACCTCATAGCACCATATCATCCCAGTAGACCACTCCGATCTCAGAATACAGGCCTATTTGTGATTCCCAGAATGTCCAAAAGTAGAATGGGAGGTAGAGCCTTTAGCTATCAAGCTCCTCTCCTGTGGAACCAGCTCCCAGTTCAGATTTGGGAAGCAGACACCCTCTCGACTTTTAAGTCTAGGCTCAAAACCTTCCTCTTTAATAAAGCACATAGTTAGTTATAGTTACGCTGCTATAGGCTTAGACTGCTGGGGGACCCACCCCCCAATGCACTGAGCTCCTTTCCTCCTCTTGACCCTCTCTCCTCTCCTCTCACCCCACAATTGTCACCTCTGTATGACATTAACTCTGTGTGTTTTCTCCCGTAGTTGTCTTTGTCCTCTGTCCCCCTCTCTCTGTCCCTTTCTGCAGGTGTCCCCCGGCTTTGAAGCTGTGTGTCTTCCAGCGTGCAGCTACTGGTCCTGATGTTTTGTTGTTGCTGTTGTTGCTCTTTTCTTTTCTCTCTCCAGTTTCCACTCACCCCAACTAGTCAAGGCAGATGTCCGTCCAGCCTGAGCCTGGTTTTGCTGGAGGTTTCTTCCATTAAAGGGAGTTTTTATTCTCCACTGTTGCCTAGGGCTTGCTCAAAGGTGAATTGTTGGGTTCTCTCTATACATCTTTATAATCTTGACTTTATTCTGTAAAGTGCCTTGCGATGACTTTTTTGTGAATTGGCGCTGATTTTTGATCGCCAAATTTGTGGTTTGGGATATTGTGATAATGTAAAGTTCGCACTTATATAGCACTTTTTCTACCTATCGCCACTCAAAGCACTTTACACTGCTTCTTATTTACCCATTCACACTCACAATCACTCATTATGTGCAAACAAACAGGTTAACACGCAGTAGCAGTGGATGTGGGGCTAATGAGCTTTTAGCTGTTCATTTTAAGCCGACATTGTGAATAGTATGCAACCATAGTTACTGTACATATGAAGCTGTAGCCTAAAAAAACATTTCTGTGTGTTACGATCCAGTGAAATTAAAATTTTTTATCTGTGTACACTTCACAATCACCTTCACAATAAAAGAGAAAAACAGCTGTGCTGCTGTCAGCAGCAGAGCTTTTCCATAAATGTGATTTGTGAATACTGGTGGTATAACACTATGATTCATTATGGTAGGGACACATTTCCATAGAAAACGCCTCCTAGGAATGTGAACTGATCACCTCGGCACCACCTTGGCCTTCCGCCATTTCAATGACGCCAATTAGTTATAAAGGGCAGCACACATTTTAGTGTCTCTCACTGTGTATTAGAATAACTTTCAATATATAATGGTTTTATTTAACATATCATGGAGGTAACCCTTCATCTAAGCATGGCATCCCTCGTATTTATACCTTTTTGAGATGCAGAAAGGAAACTGATTATACAGCATACCTGTCCTTGATTTTATATCCTGAAACATCTGCTTCAGCAAGTCTGTGAATATGCGTGAGTGTTATGAGGAGATTGTTGCTTACGTGTCTGCCTATGTGTTCTCACACGATGTACACACATTTGGAGGGCTGTCTAGGTAATATATTCTGGCAATCTTCATTTTGAAGATATAAAAGACTTCTCAGAAGCAGTATGTGAAGGTTACTCTGACTTTCTAATCAGAAAAAGCACTAAACATTTATCACACAATTGTACCATAAACAGCAAACAGCAGAACAGAGTTTGGAATTTGATTAACTCATATGCGTTCTGTATGTGATAGAGGAATTTTGATTGTGATTATTATTTCGTTTTGTCCCACTGGGGAAGGGATTGGAGATTTATATTTGACAGTTTGTGACTAAGACTGACCAAGTGAATGAAAGGTGACTTCAAGGTTTTTTGTGGAGCAGATCTGTAAATAAGAAACTTGCTTACCAAATGCTGCAAAATACAGATCTGACTTGCACCCGTGAATGCAACACAAGATGAATGCCAAGACGTGACTTGGATATGCTGACAAAACTACTCTACAAGTGCAGTTGTGATAGACAACTCAAACATCACTGATTACTCGTCATGTATACGAATAACCAGGTTTCTAATCAGCTTTTTACAATGGAGAGATTAATAAGAGGCAAAGCCGCTGAAAAAGTCAGTGTAATGTTGGACAGAAAATGTCTTTAGAAGTCTAAATAAATCACACCACCCATCGATTCTTAAAATTCAGACTGTTGTGGATCAGCTACATGTGTATTTGTTTTCTTGCACTCTGCTGTCATCACTATACAGTTAAAATCTGTGTCTCAGGCTTCCAAAATAAGTCGGAGGAGGAGAAATCAGGTTTCCTTCTGCTCCACATATATGCAGATTTCCAGTAACCAGGTTCCTTAAGTGCATGTAAACACCGTTCCCAAATTTACTGAGAAAGCTGGTTTCCCAGTTACTTAAGTGCATCTAAACTGAGTCACTAATGGAAGCGTCTTAAGCTGCTAAACACTTAATTAGTTGTCCTGCACTGCCAGAACCTGCAGCGCCTCTGCTTAGTCAGAATGACCATGATGTGCAGCAAGACACGAACATTTACTCCAAAATAAACAATGACCTCAAACTATCCGAAATAACCAAATACACGTCACAAAAACATTGCCGAAAGACAGAAAAACATAAAAAAACTGTCACAACTGATATAAAATGACTAAAATAGATTAGGTTTAGAACAGCCAAAAATAGGACACAACATAACTAAAAGCAGACATGAATATAGAACAGTGGACATAATGTGTGTTGAGTGTACACCTTTTAGTATGGTGTGTGTTTCAGTTTGGAAAGAATGTGGAGAAGAAAGGAAGAAAAAAAGGAGTCAGCAGTCTATAGTTGTATGGGGGACAGAGAAAAACTGAAGTGATATATATCACTAACAGATGCATCTATCAAACTCTGACCATCTTAAAAATATTGTACTAAAAAAAAAAAAAATCTGTTATAAACCATTTTTGAATAGATCCATTTTCCAGCGTAAAGATAGCAGAAGTCCTTTCCTGTAGGCAGACATGATGGATGTCTTTGTTTGATTTAGGAGGACAATCTAATAGAAACAAAAGTAACTAAAAGCATCCGGAAGCTCTTTCCCAAATATTCAGGGACAGTTTGCAGTCTGGGTTTGTCGCAAACGAATAAAAGCAGTAGAAGTTGTTCACTGGTGGGATGGCGTAGCGACAAACGATCAGAGGAGATAGAGCCAGAAGTGAATACAGCTGTGAAAATATTACAGACTCTCACAGTTTGAAATGAGGGAGTTTATTTACAACCTTTTGCTGTCCATCCATCTTGCACTAATTGACGCACTCACACAAACAAAAGTCCTCACGCAGCGACATCAGAGCCAGTGCCACGGAGTAAACGCTGTTTTTTTTAAATTGGTAACCTTTTTTTTTTTTTTTGTCAGCACCACCTCTTTACTATACAAAATTATTATTACAAATGTAGCAGGAGACTTCTGAAATCAAATGCATTTTTTTAAAACATATCTGAACAACATGATCAAAGACCGTACAGCAGGTCCTGCTGACCTCATTAAAGACCGGCAGAGAAATAGAAATAGTTAAAGTGAACGAGCACTGTCCAGTCACCAACAGCTCCAGCTGAGCTGCTCAGGAGACTGGAAATGTGTGTAATTGAATTGGGCAGCTACCAGATGTGAATCTGTCTATTTGTCTGGATGAAGAGGAAGCTGGATGATTCTTATATACGTTTAATCATCTTCTACTGTCAGTGGCAACTTGCATCAGTGTTCACTCAAGGAGCGGAAATATAAATAAAGATAAATAATAATAGTTTTAATAGAGCAGTGCAGCCAAAAGTAAGTGCATGCTGTTAGGTTCTTATAGTATTTGCTTTGAAATGTTACAGTAGTACTTTTAATCAATAATTACTACATGTATCTCAATCAGCTTTAGCAGGAGGTGAACTAAAACGTGTACATTCAACACACATTATGTCCAAGGACGGGTGTCCACTGTTTTATCCTCATGGTCCTGTCCTGTTAATGTCTTGAGTTTTGTGTTGTAATAAAAAAAAATAAAATAAATAATAATAATAAAAAGAGTTATTTTAAATATGATGATGGAATTGTATTTATTGTTTTGTATTTCTGGTAGTTTGATGTCTCCTTTTTGTTACGTTGTCCCCTATTTTTGACTGGCCAAAACACAGGATTAAACAGTGTTTTAAATCACTCTCAGGATGGTTTGTGTGGATTTTAAGGGCTGTGTGAAATAATATCATGTTTTTGTAGCTAATCTTTAAAGTTGTTGTTTTGTTACTTTTTAATTTTAATTTGATCTTTGAAGCAGCTACTAAACCAGCAAGGGGACAATAAAGTATATTCTATTCTATTCTATTCCTTTAAACACAGTGGTTTGCTTAGGATTAGGCACAAAAACATTGGGGGTAGGTCAGGTTAGGTTAACGCACCAAATAAAGGTTTAGTAAAACAGGTCTATCTTAAACGCGGACGTGCATCATGCGAATGGTTGCAACAACAATACCAATTGTTTCACACTAGACTCAATCAATAAAATTCAAACGATACCCATCTCTATACTCTAACCATGATTTTGGTTAATAACTACCACTGAATGGCTTGAGAACACTTAAATTAGCAGGTATGGTTTTAAAGTGGGACTCATTCGTATTTTTACATTAACACTGAATTCAATGAAAACTGACTGATCAGCTGATCAGTTATCGTTATTAATGGTGTGGTTTTGAAGTGGTTAGTGCTGTCGCCTGCTGGCTGTGGCCCTTCTGTGTAGAGTTTCCAGTGCTTTCCTTCCAATACCCGAAGTGATACTCTACCTCGGGTTAACAGGTGACTCTACATTGCCTGTAGGTGTGAATGTGAGCAAGAATGGTTCTTGACCCAATGACAGTTAGGATCAGGTCCAGCACCCCTGTGCCCCCACAACGGATCATTTATTCAAATAAGGGATTAAATAGTGGAGTTCCTCTCAACTCCCTCTGTCTTTTCAACATTTTTCAATTCGTTGTTGTGTTTCAGTTCTACTGTTGTCAACAGCCCCATTTCCGTCAGCAGCAGGAAGGTGTTAACATTAAAAAAGCTCTGATAAGCCCACTGTGCATTACCTGCCCAGCACCAAACCGCAAGCAAACAAAGTTACCACAAAGCTGAGGAACTCAAAGAAATCTAAATCCTCTGATAAAATCTTGCGCTGTACCAATTTCGACCGCCGGCTTGGTTCAGGGGAGCTGTCCAGTGTTCTTCAATGGAAGACTTTGACTGAGCTGGAACACTTCCAAATCGGAGTGCACTGAACTGTAAGACTGCAAAGCAATGCCAAGCCTGAGCTCAGACCAATGAATAGCAGCTATAAAACCTGTTGGTAAATTCTGACACAAGATGCCGATTTTGGTCAGGACTTGTTCTGTGGCTGCAGCAACTAAAAACATTCCCGAGCTGAGCTCCTCAGTTAACCCGATGCCCCAAAGAGCCCGAGAGTCATCTGCCATTAGAATAAGGGGAATCTGGTAGGAGCTCAAATTTGCTGCGTTGCTTCATTGTCATGGTTACCTGTTCATGACAACAGTCTCCTGGGAGCCTAACGAGCATGCGAGAAGGCGTGTGCCATGGGCAAAAAGGTAAAACCAAGCAGACCAACAAGCCTGCTGCTGCACATGAGCACATGTCGTCTGACCATGGAAATGACCAAGCTCAAAACAAGAAACAACGTGAGAAGCTGCAGCTGTTGGAATTAGGAAAAGAGGAATAGTAGAAGGAAGTTAAGCGGAATTAGGGAAAGGTGGCTTTGACTTTGTGCTGCTCCTGGTTTTCGTGTCCTATTGTGTCTCATTAGCATGAGCTCATTTCATCATGTTGCTTATTCATGAACAGCGAAGAACATCTGCATATTTTCAGCTGACACCGCAGGAGAGGAACAGACCATGTGGTGCAGACCAATGGGAAGTTTTTGATGCTGGTGATGCCGATAATGATGGTCCCGATGGTCATTTGATCTTAAACTATACAGAACACACACTAAATGAGAAAAGTTGAGGGTTTAATTATTTATGAAAAGAGCTAAATTCAAAGAAAAATAAAAATATAATTCCGATAAATGAGATTCCGCTTTGTTATTTCACTGTAAAATAAAATCCAAATTCAACCTATGATGTCTACTAAAATATATTTGGAATGCACATTTTAACACATTTAAGCTATATTCAAATTAATATAGCTATTATAGCTATTTAGGTCTGGTTAGGAAAAAAAATTGGAAAATACTTGATTTGTAAGGTTTTTAAGCAATATTGTGATTTACAATGCATTTTTTAGGCTTCTCATCTTCTTACATGCAAACAAGCCGTACATGCTAAGAATACCCAAGCATAGTATCTTATAAAATACTCTTTCATGTTGGCCGTGCAAATACAAGCATGTACACACACACACACACACACACACACACAGTCAAAAACATCTCCTTTAAAAATGTATTTGTTCAGCCATTCTGCTCTCGATTCCGTGTCCCTTTACCACAACAAGCATGGTTCCAGCTGATTATCGTAGACTTTCCTCAAACCAACTGTTCAACACAACACAGTCAACTTTGACAGACTACATTAAATTAACTCAGTCTTTGAACCTTGTTTGAAGCGATGCTCTGTCAGCTGACCTGGCTCAACTGAACCATGTAGTGTTTGGAAGTTGCATTAGCAGACTTTTTTTTATTCCAATCACTCACTTTTCAAACAGCCTGGTGGGGCTTTTTTAAATGCTGGAGTAAATTTGTGGTGTTACCTTGTGTGGTTGCTGTAGCACAACACCTGTTCCTGCTCTGCATCCTCTTGTTTTAAACCAAAAAAAAGACCGAAGCGACTTTCCCTTTTTGCTTTGACCCTAGTGTGGGATAATCCACCTCAATGTTTGCTTACGCCGGGGCCAATTCAACTAAAGGTAGCAGCACTGCACCTAAACGTGCTTGCTTTTAAATTTTGCTTATTCACTTTCACTCACTTCCTCTGCAGGTGAAGGAGGATCTCTGTATGTGAAGCCTGCTGGAATGATTCTTAGTATTGTAGCTGTTAAAAAAAACAAAAAATTAACCACCGCTGTTTTGATTTGGAAATTACCTTCTGTTAGCACTGATGGCAGTGCACAGAAAAGGGAGGCTCACCACCTTCATCAATCAGAGAAGAGCAACAGTTTCTGCCTGAAAAGTGCATTTCCATTTGTGGTTATTGTAATATGATAATGGTGAACACCTAAAGAGCTGCTGCTGTTTTCACCAGGAATGCAGGCTGTCTGACATCCTCACCTTGACCAGTCTCAGTCCTGAGACTGATGTAATGAGTACTGGCCAAGTCTGGTTCTGGGTCCGGACCAGGAATGCAACCCGCCTATAAGTGAGCGCTGTTGGATCGATACATAGATAGATGGATACACACAGACAAACATTGTCTTCCTGAAACACTATATTTTATGGAAATACAGCATTAAGGTAGGTTTATTTGAATAATTTAAGGTGGATTGTCTATCCCACAGCACTGACTAAGGCCTACACACTATTATGTAAACTGAAGGTAAAAGTGCCCTTATGTTAAGAGCACTTTGTGAGCGGGCAGGCTGGTTATAAACCGCTTATAAACAACTGTACACGGTGCCAAAGAGACACTTACATAAAACACGGTGGCTCAGTGAGGCCCGGAGGTCCAGGTTTGTTCAATGTTTTGAGGATTGCATTATACTAAGTGTAATTAATGCTGCACTTAGTGTATAGGAGTTTCTGACAGGTGATTTTCCTCTGTGTTGCGATATGTGCATGCAATAAAAACATGTACCAAGTGTGAACTGGTTTCTGCAAATGTCCCCATTTGTGTGCCAGCACATACATAATTCAGACTTCCTTTTCCACATTTCCATACTGTGGACAGTAAAGCGCCCTTAGTGTACCTGTGCACTATTGCTATGACAACTAATGGTGAACCGTATGGTTTGTGGTAAATTACAGATTGGACAGTCGAGCAGAAAGCTCTGATTTGTTTTAGAAACCGTTAAACGTCCCCACAGGGTGAATATTGATACAGACTTTGTGAATCCCAATCCCCCTCATAGTCACTAAAAAGTCGTTCAAGGGTCGATGACACCTGACAGACAGAATAGGGACTGCAATAAATGTCAGTCCTCTGCTGATTTGTTGTCGTGTGTCCATCAGGATACCAAGGCAGGCATATTGTGCCTGAACGCACGCGTGATAGGCACAGAAGTGCAGATACATGTGTTGTACTGCAAAAAGAGAAGAAAAGTTATCTTAGCAGAGTGCACAATGAAATGTAAAAAAAAACAGTTAAATTTACTGAGACCATAACAACAACAACTGATTTTTCTCTCACACCAGCAGTAGTGCCAGCTCTAAAATTAACACATTTCTGATGATGCTTCCCAGTCTTTTACAGCGAGCATAAATCTCACAAGCTCAGGATTTGCTGCAACAATTTAGCCTTGAAAGCATCCACTTGACAATCTACTGGGGCCAGGAGGCAGACTAATCAAGGGGCTGTGGGGAACAGTTTTGATGCTGGCAACAACAGGCGACTGCCTATAAAACCGTATCACTTCTGTGATCCAGGAAAATGGACTTGAAATTAAGAAAAGCACAGTTTCATTGGGAACCTTTTCAAGATGTGTGATCATTACCTGATGGGATCAAAGATGTTGGGGGTTATTCTTTCTACAATCGGCCTTCACCACAAACTCTGAAAATGTAGGCTTTGTTCGTGCCGGAAGAACAAAAACGTCTTCGGGGTTTGTGCCACAGCACACCTAATGTTTCCCTGTAGCTAAGCTAGTAGGCTTCTCTTTAAAGTGAAAATACAGTCCCTCCAGGAATTTGGGATGTTGCAATACGCAACAATTATTTCTGCCCATGAATCCCACATGAATTCTATATGACCATGCAAAAAAGATCATCATAAAAAGATTGCAACATGCTTTCCCATTTTTTAGGAAAGCAGGCATTTTAGAGTGTAATTATCATGGATCGTGGAGAGACTGCAAATGGTTCCTCCATCATACAGTTTGTATCTTTTGACTAATGTGCAAATCAACATTACTGATGCTAATGTGCCGGATGTAAGATTTACACCACAGCAAAGTGACCCCTGACCCTTTTAGTTAGAAGCATTTTGGATTGAAAACTGTTGAAACTAAGCAAGGCTTATCAAAAAGTTCTGACAGGCACAACAAACAAACATTCTTAAAAAATGTAATAACCAGCATAAAGTGTACGAAAAGCCTCCCAGAGAAGCTGAGGCTCTCAGAAGCAGGGATGAGCCAATGTTCCTCACCCTGTGAAAAAATGCTTTAACATCTTGAGAATACTATTCGTCGACATCATGTACGAATGATAATAAGATTATAACATTCAGAGAAAATTCTGCTAAATCTTTGTACTCTGGCCTCATCCCTTGGGTACAAAGAGATACTTATACTCTAGTATTTAAGGGATACTTAAATATTAGGAATGGGTGATGACAAAATATTTCCTTTTGTTGCAATACCATTAGTTTATATTACTTTTTAATTGATATCGTTATGATACCAGGAAAATCACACGATTGCACAGTGTTCATTAATAGCTTTTTTGCAAGGGAAATATGAAATGTGAATAAAATTCAAGAACATAAATACTTAACATAAATGGTTCAAACTAAAATAAATAAAAATAAGATGAAAATTAATCATTTTTTTAAAATTAGAATAAAAACAAATACACCACATGAATAGAAAATTAATTTAATGTCAACACAGTGCTTCAATAACCTGCATTAAACCAGGAAAACATCGGAACACGACATCATCACCAACACTAGCAGCATCTTCATTATCATTATCCTCAACATCAGCACCAACAAAAAAATGCAAAATGCTAATTTTAGTGCTGCTATATGAGGCCACTTTGTTGCAAACGGAGCACATGGCACCACACTACATTCATCCTTCCTATTTATCAGCGTAACATTGTGGTACAGCTCTTGACATCAGTGCCACACCTGGACCTCTACTCAGGCTCCGGAAAGAAAATATGCGTCTTTTTTAAGCTGGTTGCATAACTTATTATCAGCTGCGTGTGTGTCAAGGAAGAGTTAAGGGAACCACCTTAAAATGACTCCCATTAATTTTAAATATTGTTTTTTGTAGGCATGAGTGGGTAATGTACAGTAATGTACGTCTAGTGGCATCACAGCACTCCCACTGGGTTCATGGTACCGTTATTGTATGACTACATTTGTCAGCATGTGAGGTATTACATAATGCAATCTATAAAATTAGAACCATAAATTCAAAACTTCGTAATTTTATTTTTTTTTGTTTTTAGTTTTTAGTTTTAAACTTCTCATACTGAGGAGCTAACTTCAGGCACGTCATTTGTAAGGGCTTTTTTTTTTTACTCTGCCTGGCCTGGGTTACTTTAGGATAATTTATAGACACAGCCCCACGTTTCTCCTAAACTGTTAATTGACCTGATGATGCTATGTCAGGCTGCACAGCGGCCGTTTTTTGTTGCGTTTCTTAATAGGTTGATTGGTGTAAGCACTGTTTTAAGCTCCTAATTCAAAAAGCTTCATTATTCAGAGGATGATGTCTTACTGATGTTAACGTGTGTCTGTGGATGGAGAGGGCAGAAAGCAAGACGCAGCATTTAACTGCTAAATTTACAGCAACAGGTACTGGTCAAATATGGCAACCGGTTGCTTTAAGGATTCCTTGAAAATAAAATACTGACAAATAGAAATGTGTCCTATTCTTCTTACTCCATGTTTGTATTTGACAACCCTATTTATTTGTACACTTGAGTGTAAGCAGAGGTTAGAGGTCAAAGATATAAGATCCATTATGAAGGCAGAGGGATTCTTTAGCACAGCAAAGTGGTCGGAGACTCTGGGCCCTTAAAACATGTTAGCATTGTCTGACTACAAGTCCCAGAGAGCATTGCGACAAGAAACATCTAGTCAGTGTGAGCGTAGTGGGAAGGCCCGGCCATTCTCCCATTCCTAAGAGGGCAGAGGTGCGATTGCTTATGACATGGAAAGAATCTAAATGTCATTTTCACATTAAATGGGATTCTTTGTTTTGACATCTTTACTCAAACTGCTACAGAAACGGTCAATAAAGCTGAAGTTTTTAGTTTGTTTAAAAAGTGGGCGACTGTGGCTCAGGAAGGTAGAGCGGTCGGCCACCAATCCTGCAGTTGTTGGGTCGATCCCCAGCTCCTTCGGTCACATGTTAAAGTGTCCTTGAGCAAGACACGGAACCCCAACTTAGTTGCTCCCAGGGAGCGTTGACCAGCTGCATAGCAGCTCCCCCATCGGTTTGTGAGTGTGAATAAGAAGTAGTGTAAAACGCTTTGAGTGCCAATACGTAGAAAAGTGCGGACCATTTACATAACTGAGTTTTGTTAGATGACATTTATCTTGCATATACATGAAGTATTGTAACTACTATTTTGGGTGACAAAACCCTACACTTCATCTTTTCTTTTTTTATTTTGTCCTTTCAAGCTTATCCCGTGAGCTCAGGGTTGCCACAGCGGATCATCTGGATCATCTGTCTATCTCAACCAGAAGGGTTTTTCATCATTAGGACTTTAGATGATGACATTTGGAAGAAGTCTGGAAAAGCAGGATAACTATGATTACAAACTCCGTAGTGTAACCAACAAGATGACATAATCTGAACTGAAGGTTTCTTTCAAGTGATGTCATCTGGAGGCATTTTTCAGCTACAAGTAGAGAGATATGATAATATAGGGAAGTCAAAAGGAAGTTTAATGACATGACCCAAACTAGAACCAAAAGAAGCAAGTTCATCTGTGAAAGCATCCTTTCAGCAGATTAAATTATGGCTACTTTGACTTTTCCTCCACTATATCTAAGAGCAAATGTTTATAATATCATTGCAGCATTACACGTTACAATCACATTACTTTACACAGTTCATAATATACCACTTTTTGTGAAAAGGAATCACTTCACTATACCGGGTGAAGGCATAGTGTCAGTTCCTCCTTCCGTAGTCTTTCAAAGACGTCTTTGACATAATAGCAGTACTCAATCTGAGCCTGTGTACCAAGATCTGCATTCATTGCACAGGAGTACGCAGCTAAAGCGAAAACCCCTGGAGTAACTTGAGTAGTAGATTATTTTTAGACATACTGCAACAGAACTGATGGTGAAATGTGCCTTCAAATGGGAATCATTTAATTCTGTGTCACATTCACTCACACACCTTAACTTTAACTCGGCGTTGCCTACCTGTCCTCTCTGTGCCATTTGTGCAGAAAGGGGAAAATGTGAAGTGAGTTCTTGGTGTTACTGAGCTGAGATAGATACATCATAATGATTGAGACCATTTTGTTGTTCTCCTCCTTGCTTCTGAAGGAAGCAGCCACTTGGTCTAGTGGTTGGTGGGATTACGCTGTGTTTACTTGGATCAAATCAGGTGCAAGAGAACCACAGACCTTTACACTCATGATTTCCCCGTGTTAACTCATTTCAGCGGCTCTTTAATTCTGTGTGTTCCGACCCCACGTCATTTTATCATTACTTGTATCATTATTCTTAAGATTTAGTGCTGTTAGTTTGGCTGTTTCTGTCACTATGTGATGTCATGACACGATTAGTTTAGGAATAAAAACGAAAAACGCATTAGATCATTAAAACAGCTTCAACCCATCATTTATGTCTATTACCATTAATTAGTTAATGCCCCCTCCCCACAAACTTTAAATGCTTCAAAGTATATAAATATAAATCATGTACATTCTTAGTTTCCCTTAAGTAAAAATATCAGTGGGTACTTTTACTAGAGTACATTTTTTTGTGTGTATTTGTACTTTTACTTAAGTACAGCCAATTAAGTTTTGGAATACTTCATCCACCACTGGCAAATAGTTCCTCATTGATCTAGTTTCCTAATTTTGCTCTCACTGCACCCATGTGATGCATTTAACTGGAAGATGTTCCTTATTTTTCCTTGTATAGGATCATGTCCCTGCCACAACACCCTGAGACAGGGTTGCGTATAGCAAAGGGCAGTAGGAAGGAGAAGCAGAAGCAGCTTTTCCTCATATGTGGAAACACAAATCTCATCGAACAAACGTCTCCCAGAAAGGCAGAAGACCATAGACTGAGAGCAGTTTGATGTTTCCTATGACTCAACATTTCATTCTGTCAAATCTAAATAGATGGATTAAAAAAAAAAAAAGTTAGGTTTCTGGCCTCTCCCCTTAAACTTGTTTTTTTTTTTTTTTTCCCTAAGGGTGGCTGACTTCTATTCCTCATTATTTTGGACGTAAAAGGTCACAATGCGGCACATTCCTGACAGTGCTGAAAACTGCAGGTTTTCGACACTCAGCGCTCACCTCCAGCTAAATATATATCAGCTTTTGGATGAAGAGCAGCACTTTACAGCACATCCTCTACTCAGAGCTGCCTAACAAACACAAAGGCTGCAGCACTGCAGTTTAGGACTTTCACACCGAATCTGGAGGGAGGTGCAATCATCACCTGCAGATGTATGAACAGATAACAAGCTTGTTTTGTTTGCGTGGTTCGAACATTTTTGTCAGAGCGTTAGCTGCTCACAGTGTCCACAAACAGTCAGAATACAGAACAACAATCAAGCAATTAACTTAAAAATGTAAGAAAGAGAAAACTGACCTATTCATCTGTAACTTTTCAAAAAAAAAAGTTATGCTGTAAGCTGTAAATGTTATTGCTTTAACAGTTTTAGAGCAACACATTTGCCAAAAAAAAGCTTTTTTTCTGGATAAAAACTAACTTTGTAAACAATTTCATTCCGAGGAAGCTGCTTCTTTTGTCCTCATCCATTTCAATTAAAAGTGGGGTGAAAGTCGGGATGACCCCTGCCTCACTTATTCAGCGGCAAGCTGACAGAAATTAATTACATCTCTTTGAATATCAGTGAACAGTGCGAATTAAAGAAGTTCACTTGCCCTCTGGTCACATACTCGTGGAACTATGAGAACCCAGGCACTAAAATCACCCACTTGCACATAACAAGCTAAGTGCCTGGATTTTAACACAAGCTGACTGACACAAAGTTGAAATTAACTCAGATAAAGCTAATGTAGCCTCCTTAATTATACAGAAGAGGGGAATGTATAGCCATGTAGGGCCTGAATGTTAACCATGTCAGCTCTAAGAGTTCAATGCCATTTCGTTCTATAGAAACACAGTCAAATCAGGTATCATCAACTAACAACTGTTTGGAGAGGTGCTGTGGAAGTTCCGTAACCCAGATGCAGTGAGGCCTTCTCACCAATAATACAAGGACAGGTCATTTTGCTTAATTATTATATTTTGTAGCTTGCTTTTTATTATTATTCCCTTAGGATGAAATCTTCAAGAGCGTATTGAAGCACGGAGAGGGAGGCCTGGGCAAAGAGGGTTGGACTGATTCCGCTTGCTTACCCTTGTTGAAGCTCAGGGTCACCTTTTAAGTAAGGTGGTAAAGAGAGAAGGTCAAAGGTTCACAATGTGTTTAAGTCCCATATTGTAAAATACTTTACAGACCTCTTTTTTTCAGAAGGCCCGAAATGCCAGATTTTGCCCCTTTTTCTAACTGATGCATGTGGTCTTTTTAATCACGTTTTTAAGTACAAGACCTCGCACAATTCACAATTGGAATTGGTTAAATTAACTGCTGAGTTTGAGACATCGCAACTTTCTGGTGGGACTGAAATGAATTCTGAGAAAATCCCTTTCACTCTGTAGTGCAGCATGTCAAATAAGTTCTACTACCAGCAGAAGTTGTTGCTTAGCGTTGCTTAAAGGCAGGAAAGACAGGTGAACAGGCGGCTTATCTCTGTGCGAAGGTAACGAAACCTGCATAGACGCACCTCTAAAAGTTTTTAAATACAGAAATTTGTAGGTGCATCATAGCAACCCTGCACAGGCAGCATCGCTTACGTGTGAATTAATGCTTCATTCACGAAAGATGCACAGCACTTATGCACATAACTACTGGAGCAGTATTAAATCATCTCAGCAGCAGCTTTGTACCACAACAATAGCAGGAAAACGTACTGAACTGTCAACACCTACCCACAACTTCATGCTTAGTGTTTCAGTCATGGCTGAGTTTTTCTCCGTCATTGTGATCCCAGCATTAACTTCCTTGAGAGTCACTGTGTTACTTTTTATGTAGTTCTTGAGGAAGAAATGTTGTTTTTTGTTCAGGGCTGATCAAGACTCAGTAGATGACGTTTTAAATCCTCCAGACACACAAAGATTGTGAGCCTCTCATTTGTTGCTTACACACAAGTCAGAGAGACAACCTGCAACAACAAATCAATACATGGTCACATTGTCAGAATCCGGTTTGTCAACACCCTCCCCAAGTCCTAGGAATTTCCCGAATCCTCGTGGACTTTAACCAATCTAGATAAATGTAAACGTACTTTTTAAATAAATTTTTTAGGAAGTGCAAATTTAAAAAGTCAGAGCCATCAGCAGTCATAGACCCGATAGAACTCATATGAAGCTTTACCATCTTTTTTAAAGGAAAAAGGGACACAAATTCATTCACTGTATTGTAGATGGCACTGGCTTATTAGATAGGGCAGTTCACGAACAATAGGGTCAGTGGTTCGACCCCTGGTTCCTTCTGGCAATGTGATGAAGTGGGCAACCAAATGCCAACTGCTCCAACTGTGTGTTCCTCAAGTGTTTTACCTTTGGACAGATCAGGGCTAGTTTTTCATGCCTATCCAAGCTGAACCTCTCCTGGTCGCAGTTTCAATTGTTTGTGCCCACTCAATCTTCCTTTAAGGTTAGTTACTGTAGGTTTAGGTCAAATGTATTGTAGGTGCTGCATCAGTGATACTTCTTACAAGAACAAACGCACAAATATGTGATTACTTCCTGTACTTATGTGTATTTTTCATGTACCACTACATTTCTAATCAAAGACCTGTTACGTGTTACATTTTAAAGTCCAACAATTTATTTCCTTTTATGAGAAAACAAATCAAACTGCATGGTATTAATGGTATTTTTTGTTTAGTTTTCTCCATTATAAAATACTTAACATATGAACCATATCATGGAGCAACACAACATGGAATGCAATGTAATTTGATATATAATGCTCAATGATTTTAGCAAGCGGATTTGAAATCTTTAAATTAGCACAATGCTTTGCGTGTATTGAACTGCTCACAGCGCAGCACTGATCCACAGAAAGGGAAGGAGAGAAAAAGGCCAAGTATTTTTCCTTTAAATATTTACGCAAATTATAAATTGTGTCCTTACTTTTATTTATTTAAGCAGACATGTTAGTGTGTTGTTTTTTCTTTTACCGATGCACATTTTTATTTTTATATTTGTACTTAATTGCAGGTTTTGAGTACTTCAAACATTGTGTGAATGCTGATGAGTGTGAGCAGTTGGGCTGTGAAAAAACTAAGCAATGTGTAATTATAATTATAGATTTTAGATGTTGTGGCTTTGAAATAACCCATTAATCATCTACCATAACTATCTACTTATACCGTCAGTCATCAGTGCCAGTGAAGACAATGAGGGCAGAAACAGACAAAGCATCTGAACTTGTTCTCTAGCATCCTACAGACCTAATTAAGCAATACTTAGATGTCGCTGAGATATTATACAGTATTTTGCTTATTATAACATGCGGGAGCGGTTGGAAATTTCTGGATGTGCATATTCTGTTCAGGGAAGAGGTAGCTATCAATTCTTCCTGCTGCAAAGACTTTCATCATGGATTTTTGCCTCGACTGTGACAAGACTGCTCTATTGTCTTCTGTTCAAAGCACAATTGTGATTTATGATGCTGTATTCTTTACCACTGTCCTACTTTCCTGTATTACTGTCCCAGGAAAGCAGTATTAGTTTTAAAGTTACTCCACTTGGCTTATTGGCTGATTGTACATGATGTACAGATCCTGGATTCTCAGATGAATCAGGTGAAATAACAAAATACTCCTGAGGGATTATGTTATGAACTTCATAAGCAATGTGGTGCTGTTAACGTACCACACAATGCTTCCTATTTGTGCTATGGGTGTCTATAATACACATGCAAAGACACACCTGTCTGTCTGTCCTCCCTGCTATTAGCTTTAGTATAATGGAATTTAACCTTGTTCCAATTGTTCTACTATTGAATGACAGCAGCAGAGAGAGGGAGCTGAGAACAGCACCTTACAGAAGGTTTTTCCAAACAGCTGTGTCAGATCTTGCAGTTATACGGTTTTTGCTTTGGGAAACAGGAAGACGGTAAAAAAAACTGAAACAGGTCACTGCTTCTAGCCTGCTGCTGTGACACCTACAGTCTGACGGTTCTGTGACAATGCTGCACTGGCAGAAAATGGTTTAGCCATTAGCAGTAAAAATAATAAAAAATAATTTGTATTCCAACGATAAATAATCTCACTTTAAATGACCATTTTAATTAACATTCATTTAATTTAAATGTTCTGTGGCCTACAGGGGAAATGTAAGGGGATGGGTCCTGGGATGGGTAAGACACTCCACAAGTCCCCTGATGATGTCATCAGGGTTATTAAATAAGTCAGGACTAAAACTTTAGATAATTAATTGATGTTTGTGTTCTAAACTGGGGTTCAGTGGCATTTTAAAGGCAGAGGGTTCAATGAAAGATACACTGATATGTAGGCTCGAGCAGAGGATTTGGGCTAATTTTTAAACATGGCCACATTCTCATAAATCAATTTTCCAGCAGTTTCAAAGTCAGGTTTGAAGCTTTACCAGCAATTTCCAGCTGTGGTAAATTAGGTATTTGCACAAATGGATAAATACTGAAAATTATTATAGCATAATGCCAAAGTTATAAACAACCAAAATAAATTTCTTATTGGGAGAAGAAACTAAGCTACGGCAATAAATCTTACAAAACTTGAGTAGCTCTCGCCCATTTTCATTTTGTAAAAGTAGCTCTGAGGGGAAAAAAGGGTGGAGAAAATCTGTACTACAACACACCTTTCATGTGACCTGAAAGCGCCGACTCTCCGATGGTGAAAAGCTGTAGGTCTTTTCTGCAGAAGGCTTCACGTGGATTTGGTCTTTTTCTTTTATCTGTGCTTTTTGAGCAGAAGCGCATTAAAACAACAACCTCCCAGCATACAGAGGCGCAGGTGAAACCCAGGTGTTGTCACGGTACTGATGCTGATCTGTGTTGTCCCGGTAACCTTCCCCATCTCTCCTCTCCACTTTGGTCTCACTCTCTCCCTTCCGGCTCTACCTATTTAGCGGCAACTCGCCTCACCTGTGCCACCTGTGTACTCTGCCAGATCATCTTCCAGTTTTTCTTCCGTGAGGATCTCAGTTTGTTACTCCTGATGTGTTTAACCTCCTACCTGAGCTTTCTTTTGCCTGTCTGCTTTTTAGATCCCGAACCACGCTTGGTTTTTATCTGGCCTCCGGATCTGTGACACTCCTACGGGAAACATTTGCTCTATTGTTGCTTTTTGGACCTTTTTGGATTTTTCACAAGTCTCAAGTGGAAGTTTTAATGTTGGAATCCTAGGTATCATTTATTTGTTACTTTGTGTGTTTTGGACTTTCAAATTAATTACTAATATGTGGATGTTTGCTAACACGGACTCTCACTTGCTACTCTCAGTTTCTTTGTTACTTTTTGTTTTTGTTTCCTTTTGTTTTTGCTTAACCTGATATTTTCAGCCGCCCTTGCTTCTCCCGTGTTTTCGCCCCCTGCCTGGTCCTACTATCCCAGCTGCTCCCTCGCCACGCTCCAGATTCTTCACAACTTCCTCATCGAGCCTCATATCCAAGTATTCCCCGCTGGCAGCCCCTCCATCTCCCTCCACATACTACTTACAGTAAAACTTATTTCCTTTCATTTGTTGTCTGCGCCTTTTCAGGGTCCTTCTCAGATAGCATTGATAGGCGTAACAGTTTAATTTTAAGCTAGTTTAATTCTCCTTCTACTAAGCGAACTAACTACTTGGTCACACTGCTATTTGTTGTAAAAGACAGGTACTTTATCCAAACTCCAAGCACATTTCAGTCCTTGAAAATACAACATTAAAATTCAAGCATTTCCAAGGATTTGCTTGCCTATCTATACCAGTGTTTTTCTACCACTGTGCCCTGGCACTGGTGTGCCGTGAGAGATCGTCAGGTGTGCCGTGGGAAATTGGTCAAAAAAACATTTTGGCAAAAAAAGCTTGGAAAACATTGGTCTATAGAACAGGAAAGTGGGAAGCAACATAAACCCTATGCAGGCATGAAGCATAAACACATGGCATCACTGTGCTCTGAAAAAGCAAAGTAAAAGCACATGCACAAGCGTAGCATGCAGTTAGCAACCTCTCTCACACACAGAGGTCAAAATTTAACATCGTTAAACGAACAGCCGCAGGGCCACTGGTGACGAAGCATCAAGCAGTGATGCAGCCAGGCACCGACAGCTTAAGAGACCTTAGCAGGAAGCCTGTACCACGGACACGGACTCCTATTTCAGTCCAAACCCAGTAGTCAGCACAGCCAGTTACACTGTGTCTGCAAGCTCCCTAAGTGGTGGAGGATGTGTGGACAATATCAACATTACCATTTGCAGCCTTCAGAAAGCTTGTTACTCCCATTTAGACCATGGAGACTCAGTAGAAGCATGGAAAGATTTGAGCTATTAGCTAGCGAGTTCATCTTCAGCTTACGGCTTTGCAAGTTTTTGGGTAGCCTATGTGAGTCGACAATATACTTTAGCTGTCATGTCTTTAGAAATAGTATTTTAGTACATATAAATTAGACCAAATCTTAGTAAGTAATGGGTATTGCTAACTTTGCACTTGCTATCTCTATTCTTTCAGCTCATTTATATATTACTGAGACATGAAGTGATGAGTAAAGAATATTTGTTTCTACTGTAGAGAAACAAATGATGTTCAGAGCAACGTGTCCTCTGACCTTTCCACCCATACAGGTCATTTGTTCTACCCTACACCCCCTGAACCAGTAATGACTAGCATCACTTACAATGATGCCAAATTTCTGGACAGTTTTTTTGGTGCTGAAGACTTATAAAGTTGGCCAGAGCAGCCATGACGATTGAGTCCCAACAACAAAGTGTCTGTGTGTTCCACTTACCCTGAAGTCGATGCCCACAGTGGAGATAAAACTGCCTGCTAGAAAGGCTCCATCTTTGAAGCGAACGAGCAGACAGGTCTTCCCCACACCTGAATCCCCCACCAGCATCACCTGAAACACCAAGGAAAGGGGAAAAGTAGGTTGGTAAAAGTCAAAGCATTCTGTGTGTCTAGAGGAGGTGGGGACAGAGCTCAGGCGAAAACTTATCTACATGCACACAGGAGTATAGGCACTGCAAGACAGACACACACACACACACACTCCCTAAACTCCCATCTACAGAGGAAACAGAGCATTTCTACTCTCTCCAGTGGGAGAGAGCAGATTGCACAGACCAGAGAAGGGAGAGATGGGATTCACCACCGCAGGCAACACAAAAGAGTGGTAACATTTGTTATCATTTGATTTGTTTGCGTGTCTGCTCAGTGTATCCATATGAATTATTAAAGCTTGTCCAATTAGATTTTTTATTTTGGCAACAACACGTTCAAATATGAAGCGTTACCGTATTTGATTTTACTGTGATTAGAGGTAATATGTGACACGCTGAACAGTTACAGCTGTGTATCAAAGTGGAACAATGATTCTAGCAACTCTGTTTATGAATGAGGTAGTAAAAATATTACCGTCATAAAAAGAGGTTGATGTGTCTAAATGTGAAAGACTGATCAAACACAACATCAACACCCCCTGGTGGTGTTGTGGTGGACACAGGTCATCGTGGGAAAAATTTGCTTGCCGTGATCGACAGTTGTTGGAACAAAAAAAGTGCATCACAGCTTGCTGCAGTGGCTGCAGACCAGTCAGAATGACCCCTGTCCACCACAGTCAGGAGGTCATAATGTTGTGGCTGATTGGTGAAGAGTTACTAGGGAATGCAAACGATGACTCTTTTAAGTAATAGATTAATCAATCGTTCAGCTATTTAGACAAAAATTGGGAAAAATGTAGGCTGAAGATGATTTAAATAAAATGAAAATTCGGACATTCAACTTAAAACAATCGGATTTGTCGCCAGATGTCAATAAAATCCTACAGAAACGTGTGTCTGTGGGCTGTAAAAATTCTTTTAGTGACTGTAGAATAGAATATGGTGAATTCTCCTGCACCTGTGTGATTCGGTAATATATACCACATGGATGCTTTACATCAACATTTTTTCAAGTTCAGAACATTTAGAGTTTGGGGACAGGGATGCTGAGATTTAGCTGTTATGTATTGTAGGCTGTACAGTAGCTACCACATGGTTTTACTCTTGCTAGACAGCACAGCTGCTAATTGATCTTATACATAATAGAAGCACTTCCCCATCCTCTCTTCCACGTAATTGCACTGAACAATAACGGTGATGCAGACCACTTGGCCAATATAGCTTCTAAACTTTAGCACTTGGGAGGACAAAAGGCACATTGGGTTTCATACATTAAACAGATCCAGTTACACACATTGGGGACTGACTGACCTTTAGGGACAAAACAATATTTCCTCATGGATGTTTTTTTAATCACGATGCTTCCTGGATACATACTTTGTGATGATTTTCTGCAAGCCTGCTGCAAAGAGCATCATATCCAACACTTAGTGCATCCTAATCTGTGGAAAAGCCATGATGCATAAGGCCATAAGGCGACTTATGCATAAATGAAGGAAATCATTGGTCGAAATCTGCATGATAAAATAGAACATTTGGCTTTCAAAGCTCAACATGCAATGTTCTACATATAAAAATAAAGTACTCAAAGAGTATGAGGTCTTTTTTAATTTGTCCAAATGACTTTTCTTGGCAAAATGCGGTTCCACATGGCCAATGAAACCTCTGTGTGCAAACCCATCAAACATGGTCGTGCTTCATCTTGTTCCGTCAGCTTTCGTGAATTCAGCTCTTACCCACACACAGTAGATATCTTTAACAAATCAGAACGAAAGGACAGAGCGGACCTGTGGAACTTCAGTTTATGAAGGACGTGAGCAGAAGACAAGTTTTTTTCTCCCCTCGCACCTGTGGTCATTTCCCCATCGACTGCTTAATTGAGCGCCTGTTTTTGGTTATATTAAGACGTACAGCCCCAGCTGTCAGCTCACCTTGAAGGAGATATCATAAAACTCTCCGCTGTTGCTGATGGACGGTCTGCTGGGATAAACCAGTCCGGAGGACGGAGCGGCAGCGGCGGCCAGACCTTTCCCCGTCCTCCCGTTGCCGCTGCTCGGCGACGCCTTGGGGCTCTTAGTGCACCCTTTGGCTTTTACTGCCTTCTTCCGGGACATGGCTTTTGACAACCTCCTATTAATTAGGATACAAGTACGAGAAGGAAAAACAAAAAAAGACGAAATAGTAGACGGGTTGTGGCTGTCTTCTGTACTTTCCTCGGTGAGTTCTGGTGGAGATTCGATAAGGGGAAAGATCGAAAGTTCACCTGTGCGTCAAGATCATGACTGTGCGTAAAGCGCAAATTGATTTCGCGCACACACAAAAAAAACGGCTCATGAACGGAGGCAGCTGTTGTCCCGGTGCTGCCGATGCTGGACTAAAAATGAAAGCTCCGGTTCAAAACGTGAACAGCTCTCTTTCTCTCTCCTGTTCTCTCACTCCTCCTTTTCTCGTATTGTGAGGTTGAGAGCGCACGAACGCTTGGTCGCCCGATGCGTTCTTTAATGAAAACCCACTCTAAATAGCAAATGGCCTCGTGTTTTCTAATAATTAGTCTTCTTCAACAAATGTAGTCTTACGAAAAGGAAAAGTGAAGATGTGCCACATGTGATATACGGCAATTAACTATAATATTAACGACACCAGATGGTGGCGTTAATATTGTGGTGGGTCAGCATAGACACAGCCCTGGTTACAGCTCATGGCCAGCATTAACATTTTTCCCCACCCCTGTCCTTAACATCTGTTAATGTAAGGCATTCATTAAATGTTTGCATGATATGAATATGACTACCCTACCTGTTGATGACTAAATCTGGATATTCCAAACCTCATTTTTATAAAGTTGGGACACTGTAAAATGTAAGTATACATTGATTGCAATTATTAGGAAATCACCTGAAACATAATTAAATTGTTGATTTGAGAAATAGCTACTTTACATGGCCTAACTTTGGCCTCCAGTACTTCTGTGAGGAACATTGGAGTTATAATTGACCACAATATGCCATTTTCCTTGCACATAACACAAATCTCTGAAACAGCTTTCTTGCACCTGTAGAACATTGCCAAATTTAGGAGCTGCAAGTGGTGCAGAAAAACTACTCCATGCCCTTGTTACTTCTACATTGGACTAATGTAAGACTTTTGGGGGTCTCCCAGTAACTCTCCCAAAATATGGCAGCAGAGAGATCATATTACTTCCACTACTCTTTCCCACAACTTCATTGTTTGGCTCATCATCTTTATTCCTCTGTAGTTGCCACAGCTCTGTAAATCCGCCTTTGTTCTTAAAAATCGGCACCAGTACACTTCTCTATTCCTCGGGAATCCTCTCATTCTCCAAGATCTTGTTAAACAAACTAGTAAGAAACTCTACTGCACTCTGCATTTACACAGACTTGGGACTGGCACAAGAAGACGCTGGCTTGTGCCCCCTTGTGGTTGCATTTGAATTAACAAGAAATAAAATATTGAAATTAATTATTTGTTTGAGCCAGATCTAAGA
Organism: Channa argus; assembly: GCF_033026475.1. Lineage (NCBI taxonomy): Eukaryota > Metazoa > Chordata > Actinopteri > Anabantiformes > Channidae > Channa > Channa argus. The sequence continues at coordinate 17,290,236 of NC_090216.1, forward strand.
ACTGGGAGATGGGTGGATGACTGCTCTGCCTTCCTGTGCCACAGTCACTCCATGGGAAATGGGACCATTTGACCTATCAGTGCACAGTTCAATGTGCATCCTGTTTGGGCAGCTTGCTGTGAATGCAGCAAAAATGCTGAATGATTTTGGTCTTTTTTTTTTTATTACAGTTTTGCTTGTCTCCAAACCAAATTCTGCATGTATTAAAACAGCATGGATTCATATTAAAGGAGTTTGGGTGCTAACCTGGCTGGTCTGCCGTCCAGATCTGTGGATCTCTGAGGAAACTAAAACAAAGACTTTATCAAAACACCACCTGAGAAGTATGGAGGGGCACAAGGCACAACGTGGGCTACAAGTCCGGCAGCTTCCCTGTCACTTACAGGTAAAGACCAACCACTACTTCTGAATGCTGTCTAATGAGCATCTCAGTGGTCCAGGTGAGGAGAGAGCAAGTCAGTTCGAGAGCGAGTACTCTTCAACCCATGCCCACGTTTTGTGATGGCCCCTGTGTTGTGGAAAAAGGAGTCAGTAGTGGACATTAGGAAATTCAAGACTCCTCCTGTCTATATCTGGGGGACAGGTAGTAGAGGATGTTACAGATTACAACAACCTGGGAGTCCACCTGTAAACTGGACTCAACCATAAACCTAATGGCATTCTGTAAAACAGCCAAGAGCAGGCTCAGGTCTATGTTGCAGATGTTAAAACTGTAGTTGTCTACTAGGGATGCAACATGTACCGTCGGTGGCTGACACCAACAGAGAAATTGTGTTCTGGTCATTTGTTGGATACTCTGCATGTTGTGCTTAAGGGACTGTGTGATAACTGCACTACTACTGTATCTTCATCACCATTACATTCAACTTTTACCTTAATGAACAGTAATTCTATCGTCACTGTTTATTCCACTGGATACCACTGTTTATTAGAGGCACCTCAATTTATTCATCTTTAACTTTATTTCATACGGAGATGTTGACTTTTTTTTTTTTTTTGGTGTATATGTGGTTTTCCCCTCATTTCCTTTTCTGTTTGAGCAGAAAACAGCTGTAACGAGGCAAAATAATTTCCCTCTGTCAGTAATAGTCCTTTGAATCTTGAATTTTACTCCAGTCTGATCAAATGTATTTGAACACATGGTTCTCAAAGTGGTGCCAACCACATATCAGCTGGCATTTTTATATATTTCTTTCTATAATTATTGTCTATATAGCAGTTGCAGGATTTGTCTGTAGATCACTGTGGGTTATTATAACCACAACTGTTCAGGAGATGGTTGTATGGTTTGGTAGGAATTTGTCATTTAGCAGAGGATTTTAGCCAATGCGGCTTACAAATAAGAAATTAGGGACAACCTTGGGGTTCAGTATCTTGTCCAGGCATGTTTGACACGTAGCTAAGAGGGCTGGGAGTCATACCGCTGACCCTGTTGTTCGCAGACAACTGCTGTACCACCTGAGCTATAGCCGGCCAAATTTTGATTGTAGTGTGTATTTTCATGTTCAGCTTTCGTGTGGGTTCTGGTTCTGAATCTTTGGATATGTATGACCGCTTGAAACAGGAAAATTCACATTTTCTCCACATTTGAGTCTGCGTCGCAGTCCCTAACATGTTTCAGACAGTTCCCTCTGGGTGTGGGGCAATCTTATTGGCTGAGCTCAGTCATCATGGCTTTAGATAATATGACTGGAGCTCAGTCAGCCAGCTGTTGGTACAATAATTGAAAATAAATAAATAAATAAATAAATAAAATCCTTCTAGACTTGCATTCATGTAGTTGCCAAAACACAAATCCAAATGAAAGCAAAGTTGCTCTGAATCACCTAGAAAACCGCTAACTTACAAGTTCAAATCAGTCATTCAGTTTACATGGCAGTGTTGTGTTTTAAAGCGTGTTTCTGCTGCCCTCAAGTGGCCAGAAATATTTTAGTTTAGACCCTTATGTGCATGTTATAATTTATTATTATTATTATTATTATTATTATTATTATTAGTGCTGCATTACTCTATGGCTGTGATCCATTTGAAAGAACAGTGCGGGTGCAACCGCTGGAAGGAGAGTGGAAGAGATCGGATCCAGAGACATCGTCCTTAGTCAGAGTTGAAAATGAGGAGAGCGATGCAGTGTTGGAAGAAGTTAGCAGGATGTCATCATCTGGAGGAGAGAACTGTGAGCTGATGGGGACAAAAACTAAAGTAATACCCCACTAACCCCTCAGAACCACATCAGTTACTTCTTAGATCCAGGGGCAAGATGTTCATCAACGGCCTCTTCAGGACAAACCTTCCCTTGACCCACTACTCTACTGAGACAGGCCACGGGTCGCTTGAGCAAAGTCAAACTATGCCAAGTTGACAGTTAAATGTGCACTTGCTAGCCAGTCAAACACCTCCTTTAAACGTTGCATATAGCTTTCCCACGTATCACTTAACACCACTACATCGTCCAAATTGGCTGCGCACCCTGTTAATCCTTCCAATACCTTATTCAGAAGGCTTTGAAAGGTTGCTGGAGCATTTAGTGCTCTGAAAGGCATCACAGTATATGGTCAACACAGTCAACACAGTCCTCCATCCGAGAAATTGGGTAACAGTGACTGCATTAATCTTTCTGAAATCTGTGCAAAATCTGTCAGACCCATCAGCCGTATCTGCCAACAGACACGGGGAAGCCCAACTAGAAGATGCCGGTTCAGCCATCCCATGTGTTACCATATACTCATCCTCTTTTTCCATTCTCTGATAGTTCTAGTAGCCAGTAGCATGTGTTAAGACATATTTATAAGCTAAAACTGCAACTGCAGATGCTGAACTTTGTGTTCGAGGGTTCCAATACAATTAGATGTCATAATCTAATATGTCTGAAGCACAGCGCCAACGTTTCAAACGAGCCAAAATATTCTGCGTACACTCGACATATGTTTTCTTATCCCCTTTTTCCCACTTCCTAAACGTCTGCCTGTATTCAGGAACCAGAAAACTGCAGTTTTATCTTCAGTATGGTTACCACTTTCACGTGAACTACGGGCACAAAAAACCCGTGAAAACACATTGCAACATTCAACTTCGGTGGGTTTCAGGTAGCTCTAACCTCAGCCACACGTTCAAACAATGCAACAAGTGTCTGGGTCGCTTTCATTAAAGATGCATAGGCCTCCAGCAACATCACAAACCGTTTAAAAACCACTGGAATCATGTTTTATACCAGCAGCCAGCAATGATTCCTGTGCTTTCCCTTCTTTGAGCTATTCCAGTTTTAGTTGCTCTACTTTTATCATCTGCCTATCCACTTCTACCTCAACCCGTATTCTCTCATTGTCCAACTCAGTGTATTTTGGCCTTTTTTTTTTTCATTTCATCCAAAAAGCTCTAAAGTTTTTGAAGCTATTGGGCCCTGAACCACCTGCAGGAGGTTAGCAGATACAGATGGCCTTTCCACAATACATCTCCACTCGGCTTTATTTGGAACTTTTTCAGCCTTTGACCACCCTAAATACTCGGCCAAGTCAACCAAATCGGATTTTGTAAACTGAGTTAATGTACTTCGGGAAGGTCATTTCAAAAGCTCAGACCATTTCATTTCCATGACCAGGCTCCATGTTTAACACAGTGAAAGTAAGTGCAAAAGGAGAAGTAGCTATTGTAGGTGCATATAAAAATTCATCACTCAAACAGGGAGATTAAAGGATTAAGCAGCATTCCCCCGCTAACTGGCTACCAGAAACTGGTACCAGCCACTGGTGGTGGCTATTTATGCACCTGTCTTTCCGCCTGCATCCGGAAAGACAAAACTGTCCCAACCCAGTACATTGTGGTGTGAGAAACAAGAAAGGTGGAAATCATTGTCACAATTTGTCTGCTCATCACTTTGAGCTCTCCGTTTTTATTACCAGTGGCAACAGATGGGTTCCTGTGCTGAAGCAACAGGAAGAGATGGAAAGTTTGCTGAATGTTTTTACATTTGCTTGCACAATCTCACATCTACTTGTAATATCTGATACATAGCATAGAAAACATATTAGTACATAATAGGTAAGTAGTACATAAGAAAACATAATAGTTTACATTTCAGATGCTCTGCTCATATATTCAGCTCTTTGAAAAAAATATGATCAGATATATACAATCTAAACTCCAAGAAAGGCTCAAATCAAATACAACAGTGTAGAATAGTTAAAAAAGAAGTTTGCTGCGCTATAGGTTGGTTCACAAAAAAGCTCCAACGGGATGCATTTTAAAGATTAACCCATAAAGCCCAGGTGGCATCAATCACCTGGAGAACAGCGCCATCTAGCTGTACCTTTGTGTCACTTTGGTTCAGAACCTTACTGGGAGGTTCTGACACTATCTCAGTCCTCCCAATAAACCTTAATAACAAACATTTTTGATATTTGAAGTCCCATAGTGTGAAACGACCAGCAAATAACAATGAGCAGAAACCAGCAACAGCTGATGAGAATGAACTTACAGAGAAACGTCGCCACCAAGATATTGTGTACAACATCAGTTCTTAATCCATGTCCTCAAGAAATCCTACTCTGCTGGTTTTTCAACTTACCCTGCACTACACTACGGCTGATTATTGCCTGGACCGGTGTGTTAAGTCAGTTTTTTTTTTTTTTTTATCTTAAATAACATTCTACAACAAAGGATCATCTCATGCTCAAGAGCACATTTAGTTTGTAACCAGTTTTTCAATGTTCATACATTAAAGTCTTTGACACAACAATATATTTAAAATTCAATTGTGTGAATATCCAACAGCAAATAAACAAATTAATAAAATAAAAATAAACCCAACAAACTTAAAAAAAAGAACAATAAAACATACATGATTAAACAAATATGACTTTAATAAAAGGCTTGGTTGGGTTATAGCATTATTAAGGTTTATCTTACAAAATACAAAAATTATATATATAATACAAAATTATAAATGCTTAAATATTTTCCACCTACTACTAGCATTGATAGACGGACTAGTAGAGACAGACTAGAAGTGACAAAATTATAACAAAAAAAATTACAGAGTAACCAATATTCTGATAAATATTCACAATTCTTCCATGTTCCCTAGTTTTTAGTGGTTACCATGAGGCAGGGAAACCCACAGCCGCTCATCCCATAGTTGTTTTTCATTTTCATAATGCTCTTTGTTCAAGATGATTATAAAGGTTTGTTATTTTGTGAGATCCAACAGTTTTATTTCAGTGTCCAGACCAGTTTTAGTTTTTTACATTGACTTATTATTTTATCCACCTTTTGATGTGCATCTAACCCACTTTTCATATCTTCATTGAATGTGTTTATAGGTCTTTTTCATACTTTATATTATAAGCAACAGGACCTTCCATGGTGAATCCGAGGTAGAAGGACACATCTTCCCGGCTGTATCCACTGCGGACATCACCTAGGTAAACGGGACGCACTTGCATTTTCAGGTTGCCACCATAGTTTACATAAATATCACCGTTTTCTGATTTCCCTTTAATCCGCAAAAGCGTTTTCTGGACCTCTACCTCATTCCATACTTTCCCACTTTGCCACATGTGGTGCAGGCCACGTTGCTGACTACTCTGTGACTTGTCCTTCTTTGAAACACTGATCAAAATATGATCAAGCCTTACTTTGGAAACTATGCGCTTGAGTCCACTGGACTTCCCAAGAAAGAAATGAGCAATAGCACTTCTTGCTGGAAACATGTGAGCGAAGCGACGATGAAAGGATTTCCTGGCTGATGTGATATACGTGCATATATTTTTGTATGTTGCAAAGCTTTCAAGGCTTTGGTCATGAGTAGGCCACATTATCAGCATGGAGAGGTAGTACAGCTCGGTCAGGTTTGAACGAGTACCCTCCTTTTGAAGTGCCTCATTCAAAAGCTTAACCAACTCTTCATATCTTTTCAGCAGTTTGGAAGAGGGTTTAATGCAGTGAAGAACTATGTTTGCCAGGATGTAGTTTACTATATCTTTACCATATCGATGGGGTGAGTTCTCAACTATAAACTGCCATTTTTGGAGAATGTGTTCCATTTCTGTCAAATTTCTGTCAGTAAGGTACTGAAGGAGTCCGGCAAATGAGTCCGCTCTTTTTATTTCCAGATGGCACCTCAGGTCCTCTATTTTCTGATGGAGACTTAATTGGGGTTTACTGGCTTTTTCAGCGGTTTTCTCCTCTTCTGAGCTACTGAATATTTCAGTATAGTATTTGAAGTAGCCAGAAATCTTTGTCTTGTTTCTTTCATCCGTTATTTCCCGTTCCAGTGACCTAGGCTTTAGGTATTGGAAGTAGGTCTCAAAAAAATCGAAGATTTCCTTCAGCCTTGGTTTCAAAGAGATCAGAAATTTGTCATGGTCTGCCAGGACAGATACAAACTGGTTAACATCTGCATTGCTGTGATCATTTAATTTACTCACTGGGAGGTTACCTCTGAGAAACTGGAGCATTTGATCTCTTTTGATTTTGTTACTGGAAGCAAAAAGAGGGAGGTCTTTAATGACGTCAAGAAGGATCTTCATGACTTCTGTCTCTCCGACATAGCCTGATGTATTGTAGGACTTAAACCTCTTTTTCATGTGTAGATCAGAAAGATCTACTTGTCGTAGCTGATCTGTCTTGGCTAGGTCCTGTGAAGTCCGGAATGCATTTACAGCTTTGAATCCTAATGTCAGGAAGTCGTCGAGTCGTTCAGGAGTGATATGCTCAGTATCTTCAATTTCCTTTTTGAGGTGGGTTTTATGCACTTGTCCAACTGTGTCTGCAATATAAGAATTACAATTTTTCCCTTGTGCATCCAAAGCCCACTTGAGGGCAGAATTAAAGTCACCTCTATTCAAGTAGAAATGTCTTGCCAGGGCCTGTGGCACTGTTGCACTTCTGTCAAACCTAGATATGGCTCTTTCTAGGACGTCTGTGATTTTCTCAGGCCCTTCCTCATTTTGTATGGCTTCAATCAGTGGAGAAAACTGTGTGTCTTTGTCATCACCTTGTTCTTTTCGCTGACGTTTAATCAGCATATTATGGATGTTTTGTAGCAGGAAATCCTTTCCCATGCATGATTTGTAGAGTTGGTCACAAAACAAAATGTCAATAGTTATGTCTGCCAGAGAAAGTTTGTACTTGTGGGTAAGGAATTCGAGACATTTCCTAGCAATCATTTGATGTAAGAATCGCACTGCTTGAAAGGTGCCATGCTCTTCAACAGTGAAAGTGATCATTAAGGTGGAATAGGGATTCATCTTCTCATCTAGCCTTTCCTGCTTGAATAGCACATTTTTTATCCCCACTAACTCTTCACACAAAGAGAGGGACATGTAGGACCCATTGACGTAGGTGTTTAGCAAAGCTAAGAAGGAGAAAAGCCTACTTTGTTGGGTAGTGGTGTCCAGGTCTTTAACAGTGTTGCTCACCACATTCGTGATGTAAGTCTCACTGAAATTATTTGTCATGATCATGAAGGCATAGAAGGTCTCTGGCTTTTTATGGTAGTGTTTGAGATGTTGAAGCTTGTCAGAAAACAAACTCTGCTCTTGTGGAGACAACTTGTTGGTGATAAACACGTTTGCAATGCGGCTATTTGTGGAGCTCTCACGAGGGAACTGGGTTCTCTCACAGTTCAGTATGATTACCATGAGACTGTTATGTTGCTTCCTACTACAGGTTAGCATGCACTGCCTTAGGTCCTCCACATCATCCCAGTTGTCCACCAAGAGGAGAACTGGTGTGTACCCTGACTCTTCTTCTTTGCCATATGTCAGCAGCTTTATGGTTTGGGCTGCAATTTCCTCATTCGTTGCCATGTTGTTTTTAACAACAGCACATCTGAATTTCCTCCTCAGACTCCAAAGAACATGCATCGCTAGAGTTGTTCCCCCACAGCCTGGGTGATGGAAGAGGTTCATCATAACGCACTGTGATGTGTAGCCATGTACAGGTGTAATCAGGTCATAGAGTTCGTTGTATTTGTCTCGTTTGATGAATGGCAGACTGTCTTTCATCTCTGAAAGATAAAAGTTCCACCACGAGACTTGTCCTCCTCGGTAAAAGTCCTCCTCCATTTTCATCTTGAACTCCTCAAAGGAATCATTCGTTTCAATTTCTGTGTTCTGACATTCATTCTCACACAATATGTCCAAAACAGTCATAAGCTCCTCATCTTGTTTTGTCAGCAGGACTGAGCTTGATCCTGTGGATGGCAAGAATCTCTTGGAAGATTGTGTTTGAGGTTTTCTAAGTTTTTGGAATGTGCTTGAAATTTCAATCAGACTCAGTTCATAGATACATTTACTGGTGATGTCTTCTTTACAGCGAGACTCTATCAGATGCTTCCAGTGCTTGAATATGGTAGAGTCTCTGCAGAGGCACATCATATTGTCTGCCCCTTCCAGCATGCGATAGATTGCACAGAAGGTCTCCAGCATAGGGCTTGACATGTCAGTTACCACTGAGTGAAGAATGAATACCACCAGGAGTCTATCTTTTGAAAACAAATCAGGTCTGCAAAGCAATGAAATCATGGTGGTAACATCCCCTGAACGTTTTTTAAGCCATTTACTGGTTGTTAGTGGCTTGTTAGTCTTGTCATCCTCATTCACACATCCATTGCAGAAAACCCAACTCGTTTGCTTGAACAAGTTTAGTTTTCCAATGACTGTTGTTGTACTGTCCTGAGTGGTGAACATGTTTGGGTAGTGCAGATTGGCTATGCGATCTCTTCTGTAAAAATTGCACGTTCCATTCACATCAGACTCTGGGTCAAAGTCAAGAACTGCAAACAAGTTCATCTCTTTCAGAAAATCCAGTTGCTCCAGTTCAGCTGAAGGACATTTGTCTGTTACAACGATGACCTGAAGGAAATTCTCCCATGTGTCCGTTCCACGTGTTAATAGCTGTTTTAACCTTTGGCCTTGGTTTCCTTGTAAAGGTTGCTCTTCATCCTTCTCCTCTGCTTTCTTCCGCGCTGAAGCCCAGCACTGGATTTTGTCATTCAAACTTTTCATCTCCACTTGGAATATTCGAGGATCGGTATCTGCTAAAATGTTAACTGACCTGGGGCCTTTCCGCAGAAAGAGACATTCTGTTTTACATTGTTGCTTATTTTCTGTCGACGCAATACTCATTTGAGTATAAAAAGTACTCTGCTGTGTCACTGAATATGTTGGAACTACATCGACCTCAATCACCCATTGGTCTGAAGTTGTTCCATCTTGACGATAAACTTGTATAAAATTTGGAGGCCTGATGCACATTCTGGCAGCATTCACATGCTGTTCTTCAAAGTATTCACTCAGATGTGATTCAAATGCTTCATTGTACTTAATGAAAGAGGTGATCTTGTGTCCTACTACTTCACCAAGTCCCTGTCCTGGCTGGATGTTCACTCCAAAATGAATTGTGCCATTGGTTCGTGAATTCATGCAGCTGGCAGCAAAACTAAATACTTCCTTCGTAAATTCATATAAGATCTCTCTTTCACTGACTTCATCTGCACTAGGCAGGAGCTTGTACTCGTGGACAGGATTGAGGAGATTACTTGGACCAGTTACAGCAGGAAGAATGTCATTTTGTTTGTAGAAGACATTGGAGTTGCTTTTGTCAAAGGGCCGAAGTTGACATTTTGAATTGTTTGGTTGTGGAAATGTCACATTGTCATCTTTTTCAGGAGGTAATGAGATGTCACTTTCTGTGTTCGGATTTAATGCAGATCTTATTCTGTTTCTTGCCATCTGCAGCATCTGTGCTGTGGAGCTTAGGCTTTGAATTCCAGAATCTAATGACACTGTTTCAATTTCCACGGATTCATCTATAATTCCTGACCCAACCTGCATCTCTTTAGGACTCTTTGTTGTTTCCCCACTTGGCTCAAAAGTCTCTGAATGTTTCCTAAACTTTTCTACCTGACGTATTATTTGAAGCGCTGGAGCTGCTGGAACACCTAAATCCAGCAAGTCTGTTTTATTAAAGGACACCAAGCAAGCACCTGATAGCTCTTGGTCATAGAGGTTCTCTGCAATATACGGTGGTGTTCTGAGACAAATGATGAGCCACTCTTTGACGTTTTCTTTTGTCCAGTCCTCAATCAGTGGTGGGAGTCTCAGATCAGATTCTGCCTGTACACCAACAAGGTTAAACAGAGGAAAATCCATTTCATAAATAGTTTACTATTATGAAAAAACTGAGAGCAGTTAATTAAAAAGAGAAACTAATATAATAATAACGGAATAGCAGTGACACACTGTTTTACCTGTAACACTGATATCGCATTCCTGCAAACATAAAACAGAAGTTACACTTTAATCATAGATAATAGTCCAGTCCATATTCTACAAAAATATATTCAACATACTGAGAGGTGGTTTTAAACCAGTGACAGGATATACAGTTTAACATTGTGTTTACAAGTCTAATAAATATTAAGTTGTGTGTGTGTGTGTGTGTGTGTGTGATTAAGTATTGAAGTAGAATGTTTTGTGTCATATTGTAGTAGAGGGTGACAAAAAGTCTTGCCTGGCTTCTGGTTGTCCTGAGCAAAAATATGGTGGCAGGCTTCCTGATCTGTCACTCTTCAGAGACAAGGAAGTTGGTGATGTAGGGGAGTTTGAGTTTGCATTCCTTGTGCCCCTCTCAATTCCTGGGGGATTTCTGAAATTATAACATTTAATGAAAAGTGAGGGTTGTAAAATGTTCGTGTGCTGTATTTAAGCTCATAATCCAAAATGTCTTAGGTTGTACAGAAAGTAGCTATGGCTTCATTAATTTTAGTCTCCGTGATTATTCATAGTTGAGAACCCTTTTAAGTTAACTTTCCTGGTTATAATCTATTCGCAACTGTTTTGGCTTTTTAATTGTTTAACACATACTATGCGTCTTGTTTGTCTAGTTTTTCTAGTGTTGCTCAGTCATTGTGATTGTTATTAATTGTGACCTGCTGAGGATTTGCAGGATAAATTGAACCTTACCTTTACTCTGGTACTTTACATAAAATAGTTAGATGTGATCTTATATTTCATGTGAACCCTCTTAAAAGATTAGTTAAAGACAAATTCAGTGCATTGTAATTAAGGGGATGATGAGAACTTAATGGCCCAGATTGTATTGTAAAGAATCTGATGACACTGTTTCAATTTCAACAGATTCATCCATAATTCCTGACACAACCTGCATCTCTTTGTGACTCTTTGTTGTTTTCCCACTTGGCTCAAAAGTCTCTTCATTTTTTCTTACCTTCCTGAACACCTTATTATTCTATTAGTCTTATTTATTAAAGGACACTAAGCAAGCACCTGACAGCCAAGATTGTATTGTAAAATCCCAAACAAAAACTGCAATTAGTTTAGTGAAAGATGACACAGCAAAAAAACATTATTAATTTGAAATATACCTTTCCTCATTGATGATAAATGGAGGCTCGTCTATTGAGAAATCCCTTGTCATAGAGACGAGACTTGAAATACTGGCCTCCTCCATTTTCTTGGCATCGTCATCAGGATGTGGACTGGAATCCATCTCTCACTGTTTCTAATATCGAAACATTAAAAAAAATCAGTTTTTCTGACTAAGGTCTGTTGCTTAGACCCACCTCATGACATTTTTAAAGAAACTGAAGGAGAATACTTCCAGGGATGCATTGCTTTTCGTGGTTTGAACATTCATAATGGCTACTTTGTGTTGTAATATACATAGTAAATAGTACATTTAATTATAATAATGCTAATGATAAAAGTTCGTGTTAAATTGATCCTATATTCATTATTCTATAAGTTAAAGTTGAACTTTGTTTGGCACAAAATGGCTTTAACAGCTGCAGATGGAAATTCTTTGTGTCAAATGAAGAACTGAGAAATGAAAATGTCAAGAAAAACAAATGAAAGTGTATTTGCAAAAGTAACTCATTAGCTGAATCAAGTTAATATCTTGACCTTATAAAACTCTTATAAACTATGTTTCTAAGATGAACTCAATGGAAACAATAGAACCAACACCGTGAGTTTTTATAAGCCATTTAAAACCAGTTTGTCTGGTTTTTCCGTCACACCGTCTTTTTATGTTGGAATTTTTTTAGCAACAGATACTTAAAAGAGACAGTGTCAAATGTCACGTACACAATCATTCCTAATATTATTTGTTATAAATCTAAATTGATTTGACTGTATTTATACAAATCCGTGCCTAATGCTTCGGCCACGTCATTCATTTCGAACAAGGTGGGCAGAACTTTACAACCACCTCCTCATATAATGCAGTACTCCAGACTCCACTAACCACTTTGACCTCAATATTAAACAGTAGAATTATCACCTTTCTGACACTTATAACCTGACGTAGATGAAGCAAACATACCTTTTTGCAATTTTAACCTTTATGGTTAGTTACGTTACCACTGACAACAAAATCATCTTGTTTAGGTTGATATAATCCACAATCATAACTTCGTCTTATATGAACAGAGAGTAACCAAACAAAGACCTACATTGGTGGGACATTTAGTTCTAGCGGTAGAAGTAAGCACATTTTGTGTATTAGCACCATGTGTTACCATTTTGTAAATCTTTAGGTTGCTTAACAGTCAATGGGACAAAAATGACAGCTAAGCCAGTGTTTCAGCACAGTCCCACAGTGTATAAATACTTAAAGGAAATACTGGTTTCCCTGCAGGCATTTACTTGGGAGGGTTAGTTCTGAGGGAATAAAGATCACAATTCAAATACCTTTTTGAAGTAAAGTATCTTTAGCAGAGCAGAACGAAAGACAAACAGAAGAACCCTCTTTAATACGGTAATAAAACAAGACAGTAAACGCAGTAAAAGTTCAATCATTCATAGTAAAAAAATTGGATTGCACTCGCTTTCTTACCTTTTAGGATCAGGGTCCCTTTGCATTTGTCTGCATCATGAACTCTTTCCTTTAAAAATCAACAAAACTCATACATGGCCTGACAATAATAGTTGTTATAATTGTTGTCATGTGTTCAAATCTACAATACAGAAACCTGATCCCTCCAGATATTTGTCCCGAGTCAAATGTGTTGGTTCGTGTGTGTGTGGGTGTGTCAATGATAGTGACACCAATCACAACCAGAGAAAGAGAATTTTGGTATTTAGAAAGTCATTCAGAAAGACGTCATCATATTCTAACAAAAGGAGCATGTTTACTACGGGTTTGGCTTTGTTTCTTTAGGTGAATACTTGTTTTTATAGGTATTTAATGCCAATAAATAAATAATAAAAAGATAGTTTTACCTTAGTGTATCACCATTCAAGTGTGGCTGCCAAAACTGCAAAAGGTGTCAAAGGTAAGTTTACTTGCTTAATCGGGAATTTTCGTTCCTTTTAACACGTATGGACACGAGTACTTTCCATCATTCTCTATCTTTGGCGACTTGTTGACCCTCACCCCCTCGCAGAGCATCATTGGTCACTGCTGTCAATGAGCAGAGGGAATTTAAGTGTACCTTCCTGTTGTTAGCTTTAAATGCTTTAAATATTTCAAGATCACACCTAATCCAGTCACACCACAATTAGCTTTCCATTTGAGGTGGGGTGAGGTGACACTCATTTCTTGTATTGGATCTAAAAATTGCTTTCACTTTACTTAGACACAAGTAAATTGGGTCATTTAGACTCAGGAACCAAAAAATAAAATAAAATACTGTTTGTAAAAACAGACATGTCTCTCAGACTGGTACCAATATATCAATGTGATGAAGGCCATTTGTTTTAATAGTTAAATTAAAGGCAATAGTCACATTAAATACTGAGCTTTCCAACAATATTTTATAGGATAGAAATTTAATAAGACACGACTAAACAAAGATTTGAAAACCATTACACTGTTTGGGAATAACATGTCCGGGTGGTAAATTTAAGGAAAGGCTGGTAACGCTCTAGACTACAGCCAGCGACTTACAGGGTAAGTACAGGGAACTTACTGTGTACTTATTTCTAACAACAGTGTAATTCCACAGTACCTATAAATACATATTTGTTGTTACCTGATAAAAATAAACAACCATTGAAGAATAACAGGGTAACAAGATGAGAATAAGAGAAAAACCCACAGTGTAACTATTTTGGAGTTAAGATGCTTTATATTACATGATAGGTGTGAATACTTACGGTGTAACTGTTGAAATTTACACTGCAAGTATTGCACCTATCAGGTAATTATTTAATTAATATTCCTTAAATACAAAATACAAGTATTTTTTTATTCTAATCTTGTTACCCTGTCATTCCCGAGTTTGCTTTTTGTTACCAAGTAACAAATATGCATCCATAGGCACTGTGGAGGTACACCGATGTTAATAACAAGCACACAGTAAGTTCGCTGTACTCACCGTGGAAGTCGCAGGCTGGAATCTGAAGAGTTACCAAAAGGCCTAACAGAGCAGTTCTTGATTAAAATCTGAAAAATGCTGATGCTGTCCTTTGGATTTTCCTTGTACCATGTACTCAGTTCTGGCAGAATCCCTTTGCAGGTGACCTTGAAGTGACCTCTTTCTTTTCTGTAGATTTTTCTTTCACTAATCTAAGCTCCTGGCTTTAGCTCCTGTTGGCTGGTATGTGTGGGTGGGGCCAGTTCCTGGACTGAAAGTAACCCCTGAGTCCTTCTAGCTCCAATGGAGGGAAGTAGGGTCCGATTCGTTTTCTCAGCCACCACTTTCCTTGTGCTGCGCTGGCACTGCCTGGCTGGCTGAACTTGTATTTGAAGTGTTCTCCTCGCACCCACCTGAGAGGGAGGGGGTGATATAAAAAGAGTGAACTCCCAAGAGAAAACTTTTTTTTTTTTTTAAATCTCACCTTTAGGCTTCCAATTACTAAAATCATTACAAAGTAAACTACTTTACTCCTCTTTGTCATGTAACAACACATCTTTTGGTTTTAGCAGGTTCATTCTTCAGGAGGACTCACTGTCCAGGACTGTTCATAAAAGGACTAAAGATCAGTATTAAAATCAGCTTGAAAATACCAGAACATTTTCTTAAAGCTAAAACAAAATAAAACAAAAATAATGGCAAGAAACTCCTGCATGCCAAGAGAATGGACTTTCCAAACAATTAGCATAAGTTAAAACTAAGGTTGGAAAGGTATAAATACATATTCAGAACTTACTAGTCACAAAGAATCTGGATAATGTTCAGACCATTTGAAATAAGTTGATGCATAAAATAAACAGGTACAATCTTTTAACATTTGCTGGATTTTATATTTTTTCTCAGCAGAGGGAGCTGGAGTGCAGAGAATAAATACTCATGAGAAAGTGTGATTAGTCATTTTTTTTTTTTATCACTAAACACTAAATGAGCCTGATCATTAATAGGACAATGTGACTTTCTGATATTTTTATGTCTCTACAGTTGCTTTTCCACAGCAAAGAATTGGCTCAACTCTGATCTACTCTACACACCTGTGGTACCAGGTAATTCATTTTCCAGTGCAAATACAGTACCACCTGGTCATCATACCAACATTGCATGAAGCCGCGGTGACATTACCATCAACACAACACACAGAACAAGGGAAAATATTAATGGAATACTGTTCTTAACTCCCAGTGCTTTGCCGTTTGTTACAGCAAGGAGAAGGAAGCAAGACAAAATCAGAATAGTCTTGGAGGTACAACAAAGGCGAGTACATTTGAGTATACGATGCAGTAAACCGATCCATGAGTTCTCCTTGTTTACCTGGGAGGGTCTCTGCCTTTGAATGGGTTGTGGTCGAGCAGGGAGAGGATTGTACTGTCATTGGACAGTAGACGTCCTGCAATGTGGATCACCCACTCGTTCTGCTCATAGGTCTGTTGAAAACATGGAGACAAAAGTCATTTGTGATAAATACTGTAATGAAGCTACTGTCATCTAGCCGCTAGAAGCAGTAGGTAAATGCTTAAAGCAGTTCAGCCAAACACTGCAGAGCATCATCTCTAATTTTTTGTTCAGGTTCTCACCTGGAAGGCAGCAAACCACATGAGCCAGTCAAGACGGTAATGGTACGGTGAGATGAGGCATGGTCGTCTGTTAACATCTCCAGGTTTACACAGGAACTGGTACTCCTCCCAGACCGCCTCAGGATCTTTGGGATCCTGACTCAGGGTACCCTGAAAAATCACCTCAGTGCGCTCCTTGGTGATGCTGGACAGAAAGTGGGATATAACAGGATGAGTCAAAGGTAAAATAAATAAATAAATCCCATTCAATTGGAAGAATTGGAAAGAAATATCTGCATAAATATAATTTTGGAATGGTTTTAAGTCTACCTGCCAAATGCCCCATAGGTATTGACGATGCGCAATGGTTCAAAGGAGGTGTTCATCATCTGCCTGCTACTCAACAAGTTCATCACCACAGGAACACTCAGGTAGGAAATCAGAATGCCCAAAGAAATGTTCACCGCTCGACGAATCAACATACCTGACGCACGTACAAAGAGAAATAATAGAACATGAACAATTGCAACGAGAAATTGCTAAGTCTTATTATCCTGACTCAGTTTGTCGATTTTTTAATTTTCCTTTTAAATAAGAAAAGGGACAGAACTGGGACTCAGCACCAGTTTGTCATTCGATTTTTGTTACGGTCTGATGCACAGTCTAAAGCATTTGTTAAATTCTGTTGACTTTTAGAGGAAATAGGAACTTGCAGCCGTATTTCAAAGGATTATGAAATGAAAATTAAAAACTACACAATATTTACGGCATAAATCAAAGGTGACGCATTTGTTAGTGTCTGGTCTAGGAAGGGAGGACACGTCAGAGTCAGAATCATTAAGAGTCTTTATGTGATCACTTTAACACCTCCTCAGTGGAAAAGGTTTGGCCCATTCCATGATGGCTGGTGTTCACCAATGTTGGCTCAGTTTACATTTTCTTCCTACCTGCATCTGCAAGCTGAGCATGTTAAAGCAGTTAACATAATCAAACTGCAAAGTTTCACACAAAAAGAGATGTATTGGGCCTGTTTAACTTATTACAACATACACACACTTCAATTCAACCATCCAATTACATCTAACAATACAGTAAAGAGACTAATGGGTCCACTGAGGCCAATTAGACAGAGGCCACTGACACTTCAGCAAATTTTAACAGTCTGACCTGTAAAACTAATACGTAAGTGACATCACATTTGGTTCTAATAAAATAATGTCATACATTTCCCAGATCCTCAGCTGCTAATCTCTTCTTACCAGTATGACCAAAACCTTTACCTACTTTGTAGGTGTACAAATATTTGTTAACCACCGTATAATCTGTCTCTGGTCCTATGCTATTTCATTTCATAATAAAATGCCAACATTTTAAAAGAGCCTGGGGAAAAAAAAGAAAAACTGAGAATGTTTTTTTCTGGATCTAAGCACCTTTAGTGGGTTTTGGGGTGCGCCCAGCCGCATCCTCATTCTGTATGTCCAGCACCACCTTTTTAGCCCCCCCACCAGAACAAAACAAGAAGCCAAGGGATGCATCATCGAAACAGGCCAGACTGGGTACAATGGTTAGCCAGTTGAGGAAACTGAGGTTCCCACTGACTATTAGAACCACCTACAGCACACGAGACAGGACAGAAAACAATAATACAGTTAGTGAATGAACCTACACAATGACTTTAACTTTTAACTTGGATATGTCAGAACTAATGACGTTAACTAATTATAAAAAAAAAGCATCAGATAAGCTAAGGATGGGACACAGTTTATACAGAATGGCCATGGTCTTTAGGCCCTCAGGCAGCATTGCATTAAAAACAGACATGATTAAATCTGTGTGAATTACTTTAGGAATTGCATTAAATTCCTCTGATCACATGCAGACAATTCTAAAGGGTTCACAAATTTTCAAGCACTGATGTAAAACCCCCAAAAATAACATCTTTTAATGGCTCAATGGAAAGACAGGCATGCAACAAATTCTTCAAACACTTAATTGAACTTAACTGTTCATTCAAGTTTTCTGTGACCAGTGGGATGTTACAGTACATTGAACTGGCAAGTTATCCCAGTTAGCTTTAAAGGAGTTTATTTCAACGCAGAACAACTCATATCTGGGGACAGAATGGAGTCCGAGAGCCAGGACACATCTGTCACATGGATAAAAACCCGTCTTGGAGATAGCTATAGGTCTGCTGGTATAGGATGACATATCAGGAAATATATATTTAATGTTGTAGGAATGTCCATACTTTGTGGCTGTGGCATACGTAATAATTACTACTTTGTAATTTGAACACTGTACTTCTACAGTTTACCTTTTTATTCATTGTAAAATATACTAATTTGAGTTTGCTGTCATTCTTTTTTCAATCTAGGTTTCCACTGTGTTTGAGTTTTTCCACACAGTCAAAGCTTTATAGGAGAGTGGCAAATAGAAAATATGTCCAAATTAATCTAAGCCAGTTTGTCTGATGAAACAAAAACTAACTAAAACAAAAAGTTTATTGTTAATAAAATGAATGAAGCTTGTAAATCCTTCAAAAGGTGTCCGGATGGATGATTTAGATGAGGTAATTCACAAAGGGTAAATCTTTATGCGGTCACTTATTTTCAGATTTATATTTTTGACTAATTTTGACCTGTTTTCACTTTAACATGAAAGTAATTTTTTTTGTGTCAAAAAAAAAAAAGTCAAATTAAAATCAAACAGTTCAATGCTGTTAAAAACAAAAGGTCCAAACAAAACACCATCTCTTCTCTTGATTTGGGTGACACAGCCCCCATATATTAGTATATATATATATATATATATACGCTTTTTAGGCTATACATATATAGCTACATACACACATGCTCCCAACTTCTCTGCCTGTCTCTTTGAATACTAGCTTTTCTCACGCTTATTAAGATTTAATTGAAATTAAAAAGTGCATCTCTTTATTCTGAAAAGGGAAAAAGTGCTAAACAGATTTTCCATCAACATATTATTTAATGCTCATTGACCGTGTACCAAAGTTCCTTAATCAGTAATTAAAATACATTTTGTATTAATTCAATAAGGTGTATGCAAACCTTTGCAGTGATATAATTTTCATTATTCATTATAACTTATTTATAGCCCCCATTAACTGTAATAAGTTCCAATAAAGAACCATTTGTGCAATGTGCATTAAATATTATGCTGTCTGCAGTTCTGTCCTGACCTTACACCATCAAACTTAGTTACAATTTTAACAACTTGTTTTCTTTCCTTAGATGTTGTGTTGTAACCATTACCATTGTGTCTCACTGATACAAACTGAGGCCGACATGCCGTTCAGCTTGTGCCTAATATCAAGCAAAGAAAATAAAGCTTATTCCCTAAACACTTCTAGGGTTTTTTTCTTCCCATCCTGTTATCTTCAGGGAAAACTGGGAGAACTGGGTGAGCTTTTTATTGTCTTGATGAGAAAAATGAGTGAAAAGATGAACAGATTTGTATTCACTGATGTGACACGAAATCTATTATTATTATTATTATTATTATTATTATTTCTCATTAGTCTACATCATCTCAACATTTAGGACAGTTCATGAGTAATAAGCACCACAGAGGTAGACAGGAGTAAGGAGAGATTATTGATTGTCTGGAAAAAACAAGCAATTCTGTATGAAATTAGACATTCAGCATCCCTGTAGGGAATAAATCCTATTTCATAACCACATTTTTCAACAATTTGTTTGTGAGATTGACAGTTAAAGCAGGCTCCTTAAATCAACTTACTGAATTTTCAAATATTCAGTGTCACCCCTGGTTTCTTTACCAAACCAGCACCAGTGTTGGTTAGAATCAGGTGTGTGTAAATGCACCTGGAAAAGGATCTGAATTACTCCATTGACCATGCACATCCTCCTCCCCAAGAAGGTGAAGAACGGGACGATGAGCTCGATGACATGGTTGGACAATGTCTCGAAGCGATGGAACCACAATGGGGAGCGGTGCATGTAGTAGGACATTGGGTTGGGAACTGGCTGAGTCTGAATAAAGACAGTGGGGCAGAGAATGAACAGGTCTGTGCTAATCTGTGTACATGAATGCACAAAAACACATTTTGTTAAAGAGAGAAAATCCATAGCAGTTGCTGTTCTGCTCTAATACTTTTTGCAACATGATCTAAACACAGGCTGCTTCTACTGATCAACATGGAAGGTTTTCTCAGCTTTGGCACTGAACTGAGCGCAGGATGCAGAGCAATTTATGGTGCCACACCTCGAGGGAAACATTTCCATGTCTAAATAAAGATGGAGCTTTCTTTAAATGTAGTCAACCCCACCTACACACACACACACACACACACACACACACACTCGGAGGATTCATAAAGAGCTGAGCAGTGCTGATGTACATATGATTCAGTGTAAGCGCACTAGGTGAGGTGATGAAAAATAAATATAGCAGGGACATTGGTGGAGTTAAGAAAGAAAACATAGCTGTTGACACTCTAGACTATTCACATATTGTTTTTAAGGCCTGGAAAATGGGTTATTTAACCTGTAGCTTACAGTACCAAAAACACGCCTGGAAGTCCAAGGGCAAAGAGCCTGCGACCTCAGACAACCACACAACCTTACCTAGGCAGTAAATACACTGCATTACAACAAACAAACTGAAGCAAACACAACATCGACTATGCTGAAACACACCTACGCAGAGAAGCAGGACTGAGGGACTTCTGCAGTCCCACTGCTCAGTGGGTCTAAAAGGGAGCAGTGTGTCAGAGGGGGTTAATAAGGCTTCACCTGGCGCCAGTGGCACCATGCGGCACACACCACACGTGTGTGTGTGCGCGGAAATGTACACGATCCAGTGCATACAGAAATTTGCAATGTTGCATTTGCAACAATTAATTCAACTAATTCATGGATTCGCAAAAAAACATTTAGGTTTCTTTTTTTTAAAGGGAGGTTTTCCTCTCTACTGTTGCCTAGCGCTTGTTCAAGGGGGAATTGTTAGGTTTTCTCTACATCTTTAAAGTTTTGACTTTATTCTGTAAAGTGCCTTAAGATGACTTTGTTGCAAATTGGTGCTTTATACAAATACATTTGAATTGAAATGAATTTCCACCATGCAAGCAATTTTACGCCCAGTGACCGGAAACCACGTTTGAGTATGAGATTCAGCTGGCATGACACATCCAGGGGTTAAAGTACATTCAGCATTTCAAAAGTGCAGTTCAGTAGCACTTTCTGTCGGGGTTAAAAGTCAACTATCATCTACTGTAGTCATCATGACCTGCTTATGCACACGTTCCCTATTTGGAAGGTGTAATAGGATAAATATCAGTTGTGGCCAATTTCTTTGCCCACATCTCATTTTTCATCCCAAGAACAAGCAAGTTTGAGAACTGCTGGTCTATTTGCTCTATGTGTCATTAGCAAGGGTGAAACTGTTTTAACACGGCAAATAAAAATAGATGGAATAAATACCTTTTACATCGCAGTGTACCAAAATACTAAAAGGAATTTCTTCCAAACTAAATGAAAAGGAAGAAAGAACTGCTTTCATTTATATATAAAGTCTATGTTTCCTTAGTTATTACATAAACTTTATAATTCCATTTCCAGACGAGCCAGAGCGTTACAGTCTGTCAGGCATTCCCATTGTATTTACACTGTATAATTATCTATTCTGTTTCTCTGTCGCGTCCAGTCAGCCAGGTCCACAGGAGCCAGTGTATTCCTGTCTACATTAATTACAGAAGATGCACCCCCACCTCCCTCTGCTGCTTGCTCACACAGAGAATTGTGGGTCAAAGCAGTTTGACTTCCCACAAGGGGAAAAACAAACGTCAGATGTGCACAGCCTCATTTCTGCGTATGAGGATGATGTCTCGAAATCCTCCACAGTGGTTACTGCCCTGGTGTGATTTGGTTGATGTGAGGTCAGCATAGATTTTAAGACAGTCAGCAGACAAAGGCAAGGCACAATTGTGGGGAGGGGACCTTAACACTTGCATCAATGGCACTGCATTTGTACTACTCCTTTCAGGTTCCGGTGTCTTCCACTTTGGAATAATCTATATTTGTACAGTAAAAATAGATTACTGTTTATGGTGAAGGTGCTGCTTTAGTCCATTATTCTAGCTGAATGCAACTTACAGTAACTGTATAAAAGAGTAAGAAACGATGGTGAAACATTAACATTAAATAGCTAGAAAGCTACAAAACGAAAACCTTTTCAGAAACATTTTGAGAGTAAACTGACTCATAATATGGTGAATGGTAATGGTTTATGGCAAAGTGCAAGACGCTAACTCTCCTTCTCCTGGCAGTTGTATTGTGGGTAATGTAGGCACCAAAATAAAATATATGTGATATTGTAAATGCTCTATATAGCTCTTTTCTACCTATTGGTAATCAAACCGCTTTACACTGCTTCTCATTCACCCATTTCCACTGAGAATCACACACACTCACACACCGAGTAAGTTCGGGTTCAGCGTCGTGCTGAAGGACAATTCAACATGTGACCGGAGGATCCAACCAAGAATTGGTTTGGTGGATGACTGCTCTACCTCCTGAGCCACAGTCGCCCCAAATATCAATTTCAGTTTATTTTTTGACTGTCTATTAAAAACCACGAGTCTTTTAAACTCTTATGAGTAACTATCCAGCCAATGGCATTTTGTGAACTTTAACTAGTTGTAAAAACATTTCCCTTTTTTAGAAAAATGGTCTGGTGTGATAAAGACATGGCAAAAGTCAGGGGTTCAATAGCTGATGATAATGATTGCCAATTTAATCACATTATCACTGCAGAGCAGGAGCTGCACAATGTTTTTACCTGCTAACAAAACAGAGGATATAGAGATATGACACAGACACATTCTACACACACCTCATAATGGTAATCCATGCAGGTTAGGTCTCTCCAGCATTTGTCGCCTCTGATTTTAATGAGACCCTAGGAAGGAAAAAAAAAAAAAAAACCAGAATATTAAAAATGTTACACTTTATTTTGAACATTTGTACTGCAATCAAACTTTACAGAAGTACTTAGCGTTGTTGTAATTCTGTCAAATAAGTACCCATCAACAGTTCTTCACAATGTCGGATTTATAGTTTGTAGTCATTCAAAATACATTTACATGGTCCGAAGAGAATAAAACCTGATTTGCTTTAACCGCCAACACGCATACATGAGGATCAGAGCATTATAGAAGTGTATCAATGCCAAAACCTTTGAGAGTGCACAAAGCCAATTTCAAGAGCTCCTCTGTTTACAGGTCAGTGTTTGAGAGCGAAGGCAAGGTGGTCCCAGGTGAGAGGTCAAACTAAATGTGAGTCACGAACCCTCGAGGAAGGTGGCAGTTTAGGAATGCTTTACTTGCCCAGGATAGGGAAACAAGAGCACCCACTTGGAATCAGACGAGGTAGTAGGGCTCGTACGGGGAGCCTTTATCCATTGGGTCCGGTTAGGCACATCCCAAACAGATAACATAGAGCCACCACGCTGATATGCCCTGTCCAGTGCTTTAAGTAATTGCTACCATGAAATTACAATATGTTGTTGCAGTCACTATTAATATATTAATCAGCACTAATTAACAGTAAACAGAGTCCTGCGCTGGTCGGATACCTGCAGATGAGCTGAGAAGAAATTATTTGTTAGGCGTAGAAATGATTCATATTAAAAGAGATTAAAATGAAAACAGAGGTGAAGCTAAAGGCACAGTTTTTCTGTAACTAGCATAATGTTATCATGTCTTCCTATCATTCTATAATTGAGAATGCACCTGACTGATAGAAATTGAATATATGGACAAACGATTATGCAAAAACATTATCTTTGTGTCACCTCGCATTGCATAAGCCACTGGAGCTGGCTGCAGAGCGTTTTGCACATCCGTTTGCACATTTTCGTTAGATAAATTCCTCTGCAGTTCTACTGATAAAGAGACTACAACCTTGATGATCTCATGCAGTTGACTGCACTAATGAGCCACAATAGCAAAGCAACCTGTGGTGGAGAGGGCCCAGCATCAGAAACATTTAAAGCCACCAAGATCAACAGGTGTCTGAACATGCAGTAAACTGCAGCATGCTAAGTGAAGGGCCAATACTGAGTGTACGATTAATTTAAGTTAGCTTATGCTACAGGTTCAGGTTGGTTCTCGGGACTTACATTAACGAGGTTAGGTGGGTATTTAATTCCCAGATTAGTGCAGGTAGCGGGTAAGGTCTGGTACCAAGCTTTGTGGGTACAGGTTCGCTACTCAAGCAGAACGGCACTGACACGTCCTTAACTACGGGCCTGTTTTTCACCAAATGGACTAAGCTAATACTGCTGTAGAGCAGCCAGACTGTCAATATTGACACATGAGCCCATCATGTGGTAAAGGTGGAATGTGGAATAAATCAGCTGCACACGTCTCCAACCAGATTTAGAAAAAAAAAAGAGGACATTTCATCCAGATTATGAGGCTGGCTGTTGGTTCAGCTACTGGCGGAAGATGTCACTGATCTAATTCAGTCATGAGATCTGAAATGTCATCAATTACAGCCTGATTTTCTGACCTCTCACATTAACAAAGTAGTATTGCAGGAGTCCACTACTCTGGGAGGATTAAAATGGCAGTTTGAATGCATAGTCTTCCACATTACCAAAGACCTGGTATAAACCTTACACAAGTGCCTCTTAATCTGCGTTGATGGATTAATGGGTTGTAGACAATTTCAAATAGAACATCGCCTGCCTCCAAAACAAGACGTAAGTCTCAAGCTACAAAATACATTTATACTGTTTAATGCTAGTATTACGGGAACTTCTGTCATGAACGTACAATCATTGCAGCTTATAAAAGCTCTGTATAAAGCGGCATTTGACAGACTGTTTCTTGTCTTTTCTGAAAGGTTAAAAAGAGGAAAAGCTGGCCCAGATTTTCTTCCCTATTTTCCTTGTGGCCAGAGTCACAGTGCTACACCAGGTCCAACTTGTGTACACCTCAAAAATACATATTTCTCATTGAATTCAAAGTAAAAACACAGGTGGATCCAGCGGACCAGGTACACAGCAACACATGCATTCAGCTTCATACCTCTGAAAACAATTATACTATCAACAGGCAAAACTATTTGTAAAAATATTTCCACTCACAAGGAACATTCTCAGTCTCAGTAATCAGCCAAAACTCCACACCTACTGCAGCCCAGTGTTTCCCACTGCTGGAGGGTTTTAACGGAGATGTTCCTGCCAGCAGTGAAGTCAATAATCTAATACATAAAGGCTGTGTATTCAACTCTTTATACAGGAAGCTTGTAAACATTAGCAGAGCAATGAAACATTCTCAGCCCCTTTTTCACTTACCGAACAATATACTCCAACTGATGGGTTTTCATTAAGGTACACAGTAATTAATGCTAATACGCTAACAACGAAGGATTTTAAAAGTCATTTTAAAGATCGACTTGCTGAGTTTGCACTAGCAAAATGACCATGAACAAAAAGCAGTGGAGTAACATAGAATCACTGGATTTTGTCCACTCGCTGCAGTAAATTTTATTTACTATGTTAAGACATGCGCATAGTTATGTTAAGACTGCTTGTATCAGGGGGAGGAGCTTACAAACCCAAACCAAACCAAGCGTAAATCAAACATTTTATACCATCATTTGCAATTTGCAAAAACTACCAAAAGACACTGGTTTACGGTAAGAACTCATTGTAATTTGGTATTATGGTACAAGTTTTATTTCTATATACTTATGTATAGCTGATGTTCATAGATAGTTTATGTCATATGTGGGTTTGAGTTATTTGTTACTAATAAAATAAAAGAATGAAAGGGCAAGTACAATAAATATGTAAAAAAAATAAACAATATGCCCCTTGTCTGACCGAATATAAAGCCAGTGACTTCTAGTGAAACATGTTAAATGAGCACCTTAAAAATTAGGTTCTACAATAATGGAACTAATAGGTAATACCACAAGATTTTTTTCAAAACTTTAGAAAATGTGAAAATATAAATAATGGTAAATGGTACTTAAAGTGCTTTACACATTTGGATCAGAACCTGGAAGTTTTTATCTAAAATCACCTTTAAATGTAAAGTGTCTTTTAATAGAAATATGATTTGAAACATAGCAGCAGAGATATTTGCTTTTGCCATTGTGAGCAGAGATTAATTATTATAATAATTAATTATTATAATTTGTTTAAAATGATTATTAATTACATTATTAATTTCAAATGTTTGGCTTTCTGTCCCTGCCTTACACATACCTACCTGTATTACATCCTTACATGCTACTGACACCAACAGAATTAACTAATACATTATTAATTAGCTGAGTTAAACAAGTTAAAGATGTTTTTGTCAATGCTCTAGTTTAGCATAACATAAGGTCATCTAATATTTTGTATTTGCAGTCACATGTTGGAACTGACTAACCTTAATCTGCTGCCTCACATACTGTACATCCTTTTGAGAATCTGACCTGAAATTGCGATAGGTAGTAAACTCAAGACCACAAGGGGAAAAGGTAATGATAGAAATGGTCATATCAAACGCCATAGGATACCTATCTTTTTATTTATTAATATGATAATCAGCAGCCATCATGACAGCATGTCCCATGAAATCTGACATCATCTCCACAGGCAGAAACGTTATAGAACAGTCACAGAGCAGTGGTGAACCACAGGCTCTGACCTGGGAGGATAAAACACTGAGGCACTGCTAAGGCGCAACACAAACTCACTAGGAGAGTGTTTGCTCTCAGGAGTCTTGCTCTAACGTCAAAGTTGCAAACAATGTAAGCTCTGCCTCTATGACCTCATGTAACCTGTGATGGATTTGCCACATTGACATTCGTGCATATGTAATTTCAATATGTTTTTCAAGACTCCTCACGCAGAGTAAAAAATGAGGGAAGTTCAGACAGCAATTGAAAGAAAATTGGAGCATCTATGACAGTTGGTTTCTTTTGTTTATTCTTTAGCATCTGGATTTGATTTCCTAACAAAATAGCATGTGAATGCTATTTTGTAAATTGAGACTTTAAGTTTAAGATGTCTGACATTCTTGATGGCCGCACTTGAATGCAGCATTGCAGCAAGTTACAAAAAAGAAAGAAAGAATTATAACTACAGCCTCATGGTTGTATGCTTCTGCCAGCAAGTTGCAGCTTACCTGCATGTTTGTCCAGACTCACATTCCAATCAGTTCATCCATATGAGTGCAAGTAAATGATTCTTCTAGATGTAATGACATTTCCTCGAGATGTGAGACAACTACTCAAAAATGTGATATCACATTCACAAACTGGAACTTTACAACCAATTTAATCTGTTTAAAAGTCCAAGTGGCATCTGTGCTATGTTTAAAGAAAGGTTAATGTAATTTTCTACTATACTATAACACAATGGTAAAAATACAATTTCTGCAATAGACAATTATGTAAAAATTAGTGTAGATAAGAAGGGGACATAAATCTGCAACAGTGCAATGAGTCTGTAGTGAATTTGGGTATTATTAAATAAAATGAGGTCTTTACAGCTGTGAGTCAGCACAGTTAAACAGGATTCAGCAGAGTTGGGAGCTCTTTGTTGTCTTGATAGGAAAAACCCTGCAATGATTGGCACATCAAACAGAGTCTGGAGTCTGAAATCCACCACAGAAACTGTCAAACAATCAGACGTGTTTTTGGGCCGAACATGCATTTGGGCCAAGTTTTAAAGCAAAGGCTTATGCTCTTGGGAACAGTTTTCATCACACTGGCTTGCTGGAGACAGTCAAGTGTGTTTTGTGTGTGTGTGTGTGTGTGTGTGTGTGTGTGTGTGTGTGTGTGTGTGTGTATATTTAAGTGCTATTCTGTTTCATTTTACATTATCTTCTGTCTCTCTCTTAGACACAAAGATTTATGTCTGTGCAAGGTCCGTTATTACTCGTTATATTATTTGTGTTTTCTGTCAGATGTACAGTAACAGTGTTAATCATTTGAAGTATATCTATTCAGTCACAGAATACACTGTTAAAATGTAAAGCGATTTACTCACAGCTCCCAGCATGATGCGGACAATAAGCCATCTGAACAACCAAATGCAGATGGGGGAGGGAGGACAGTGGCGGGGGACCTGGGACAGAGTCCACACTGGACACAAGAAAATGGCCAGGAAGCCTGTCTCCAACAGCTGGCTCTCCCAACCTGCACAAACAATAATGCTGCTTTAAGTGCGTTACCCAGACAAACGTCCTAAATATTAGCATTTATATCCTCAATGGGCAGAGCATTGGGTTGGGATACAGAAGGCCACTAGATCGAGTCCCACCGTACCAGCTGTGGCCCCATCCAGCCACCAAGGGCCACCTTGGTGCCAGTCCCAAGACATGATTAAAAAAATGGGAGGGTTGGGGCAGGAATGGCATCAGGCGTAAAAACACATGCCAAAAACGTTCGACTGTGGGACAAACCGAAAGAGTAAAGAGGCTAATTTGAGGATCTGCGACGTAAAAGTCCAACATTAATTTCCGTGCTGTAAAAACAAAGCTTGTATTTGATCTAGAAGCCCATTGAACATCTCTTTGACCTCCTCCTTACCCAATAATTCCTCACTGGCATTTCAGTTATGTGAATCTGTTTTGCAACTATGTTCTAAAGGCTTTAGCATTTTTTTACCTATTAAGTGTTTTGAAGATTGAATGTGTCCAGCTGGGGACCTACACCCACAGGGACAGAGGAGGGGGAACTAAATGAGTTAAGCACAGCCTTCTCAAGGCCAGGTTGGATGCTGAGTCCAGACATCTCATCTCTCTGGAGACCATCAGCAACTTGACTCTTTCACCAATAAAAAGGGGTCAAGCCGGTCGAAAGGGTTCCATCTAAGGAAGCCACCATTTGCTGATCAGGGTCTGTTTATTAACTCCATCCATCTATTATCTGTAATCACTTATCCTGTTCAGGTTCACGCTCAGGGGCTGGAGCCTATCTCAGCTGTGTGATCTGTGCCTATTACATACAAAAAAAATAAAAACTTTCTTTTCTCCCTCTTTCTCTCCGACATGTCTCCCATGTTGGTTTCCTACAGAAACATGTAAACTCCACAAAGAAAGCCAGCAGCTGGCCGGGGATTCTACCCAGGCTCTTTGTAGCTGTAAGGCAGCAGCATTAACCACTCCACCACCATGCTACCCCCACTGAAACTTTGTTAATTTATACAGGTTTCAACTTCTAATAAATCACAGCTGTAATTATCGGCGAGTTGAATGAATTATAAACAATACCCTTCGTTTCTCTACAAAAACATGGGGCTGCTACTGTGGACATGATTATAGCTACAACTTCTGCCATGGACTAGGAAGTTAACATATATTTTAACGTACATCTTGCTTATGCTTCCGTGTGGTAGATATTTGTGGCGTTTCTTTTAAACGTACCTCACTTTAAATATTACATGATGCCTTATTTCATTAAATATACTGTAGCCCTGCATTGTAAACCTATTGTGGATACCATGAATGTTATTAACACAATTGGTTAGAATGTCCTGGAACATTTCAAACAACCAGGCTAATCTTTAACAAGTGTCAAAAAAGCACTGAAAACAAAGGCGTATTGTTAGTGTCAAAGGTGGTTTGCATCACTCAGCAAAGGATCATGAAACAAAACAAGTGTGCTTGAAAAATCTGAGCATAACAAAACCATCTAAAACACAAGTTGACGTGACTTGATTGACTAGTGGCGCCAGATTGAGGCCATATGTTTAGTCAATTTGAAAAAAGAAAATAGTATTTAAAATAAAAAAGTTACAATTTTAAACTGCAGGTTGAAATGCTGATCTTAAAACCTGAAAAAAGAACATATTCAAAAAGTGAAAAGTGCACGAAAACTTTTTTCAGTTCAAATGAAAGTGATAATTTTTATTTTATTTGTTTAAATTATTCCGATTTTTTTTAAATTTTATTTTATAAACCTTTCTCCTAATTATTAACACTATTTTCACATCTGCTTTTTATTTTTTCAGGTTAACTTCATTTATACAAATGTGCCTTTTATTTACAGTTTGGCTTTTTTTCTGATTTGAAGGTAACATGACCATCATTGTTAAAAGCCAAAAGTCTAAAAGTAAAACAAAAAATTTTTATCTACCTGTAAAAAAGAAGGCAAACTGTAAAAAAAAGAAAGTGAAATCCAAATTTGAAAATATTGCTAAACCTGAAATGTGTTAATGATAGAATTTTTTTAAATTAATAATTTCATCAAATACATTCAAAACATGTTTTAATCCCTTGAACTGAAAGACGAATTTGGTTTGGTTATGTTTCATCCGTATTTCAGCTTGTACATTTTTTTTAATCAAAAATTGACAAAACATTAAGCTCTGGCTTCATGGAGCAGAGGCCTATGGGGGAAAACTTGCCTCCACATTTGTGGTTATGCTTAAAAAGACAACAGAAAAAAGAAATGAGGTCATAAAGGACCACAAAGACACCAAGTACAATTTCAGATGTAGGGAGATGCTAGTGTTTGTACAAAAAGCCTCTTCATTTTACTGTTTTCAGTACAGTGAAGAAGAAGTTCAGATTGCAGGACAGCTTTGAGCTAATAATAGTTCAGTTGACCAAGTTTATTTGTGCAGCCTTTTTCACTCAACCTTAAATTTATTAGTGAGGAAGAACTGGCCTCAGAGCTTTTTGTATTATTCATCACTTCACTTCAGAAGTATGGACACATTATCTCATCTGAGGTGTAACAGAATAGGCTCCCGCATGCTTTATTTACCCAAAGGGAATTTTTATGTGGCTTCTTCATCAGCAGACTCTTGGCCAGGAATAAGGTGAATACAAACATGGTTTAAAAGTTGTCAGGTCGGCTTCACTGTTCAAGGAATTATAAATGATATCCAAACCTGTGTGTCGCACATTAATCATTTTCCTATGATCCACTCCTTCTTTCAGGGGAGCTATGATGGAATTAATTCTGTCAGTCATTTGGCACAAAGCTCACTTACCAAAAGAATACCTAGAAAGAGAAACAAACAGAGGCACACTTATAAAAACACACCTCATCAAATGAATCAGACATTCAGGATGAAAATGTTGCATTAAGGCCCAAAATCTACAGATACTATATATAGTTACAGTATATTTACCTTTAACATAATCTATCCTGACAGAGACGTTACACGTCTATCCCAAAACTTACCACAGCTGTCCCACGTTGACCAGCGAGTGGTAAAGCACCCACAGCGTTACCATAATCACCATATTGGCCATCCCTGTCACCAGGACAAACCCCGACAGTGCCATCCCAACCAAGGCGATGCCGTCCAGGTTGGCATTCATGTCGCTCCAGTCTAAGAACCAGAGGATGGAGGGGGTGTAGGCCAGGGCAGCCAACCCTATCTTTCCTCCAACGTAACGTTTGACACTGTTCAGGTAGCTCTTACAGGGCATCAGCCCGTGCTCCCCAATCAGCTGCTTGTTCTGATTATAAGCAACACTGAACGCCACAACTGCACAGATATGACAAAAAAAAGCAGGGGTTAAGTCAAACACATGTATGAATCAGTGCTTCTTTTTTTTTTTCAAGTAACAGTTGAAGGTGGGTGGTGTAACCTTTGCATTAACAAGTAGGGGGTTTAAGCACAAACTACAATTTTAAACATTAATTTTAAACTATTAGTTTCAACTGAGTATTACAGTCAAGGTATCTGTACTAAAACCTTTTTAACAATACACGATAATTTCATGGAGGACAAGGGTAAACATGGTCCCTCTGAACAGCATCTACACAGCAGAAGGTGAAACACTGTGTGCAGTGGTGGTACAAGTACACACACTCAGTACTCCAGCTAATTTTAACCTCTTTATGTGCTGACAGGTGGTTAACCCATAATTTTATATTTAGAAAACATGTCAAATTTTAATATTAAAACCACCAGGTGGTGTTAATGGTGCGGTACGGCAATGTATTTAGTGAGAACATTATTCTGGTAAAGTACAACCACATCGAAACTGTAGAGTTAATGTACTTAGGTACTGAACTTCTGAAGCCACCTGAGCATCGACACTTGCGCGACTTAGCCACAACTAGTGCTCAGCAGAAGAAAAATATTTCTGTATAAAAACTAGCCTGAGTACATATACAGTGCATTTTGCTACTTGTCTCTGACAGACAAGCCCTAAACGAGGATTCAAAGAGTTACACCCCAAGCTGACGTAATTAAAATTCTATCAATAACTTCCTGACTAACACTCACAGTAAATAAAGGCGACGGAGCGCAGCAGCACAATACGAGTGAGCCAGTAAGTCCCCGTCTGTAAGGACACGGGTCTCTTGTCTTTCTCACTGTCTCTGCCTGTGTCTGGTCCATTGTCTTTACTGCTCTTTGCAGAGGCTGTCTCTGCCGTTCTGCTGTCCACATATCGTCTCCTGACAGAACTCTTTGGGCTGTCACTGGCGGCCGCCATGTTCACGGACTTTACGGTCATGTGACGAAACAGACACGGAAGTGAGTAATAACTAACGGAGGTTCGAGCCCCGGAAGTTCCCGCCACATGTCGAAGTGTCTAGTCTGGGCAAGACACTGAACAACAACAGCATATCCCAGCTCCCCACATCCCCACATCCCCAGCCGAGCAGTGCCGGCCCCAATCCCGGTAAAAATTGGGAATGGGTTTCGTCAGGAACTGCATCCTGCGTAAAAACTGTGCCAAATCCTCATGCGGTCAAATGATCCGCTGTGGCGAACTCACGCGTAACCTGAAAGGACAAAACAAAACAAACAAACAAAAAGAACCCCCAACACAAACACACACACACACAAATATACATACAGTATATTTTATATCATACATCATTATCATGATTGTTATTGTTGGATAAAGCCATAACCTATCTAACACTTTGCAAAACTTATTATTGTTAATTATTTTTTCTTGTTCGGCGGGATTGACGAGGTAATCACTATTATCAAAACGGACTCGTTGTCCTGTTTACATGATATTCTAAGATTATTAGTACGTATGTATTGATGTAAACCTAAAAGCTCTGAAACTGACTACCTAAAAAATCTAATCAAGTACCAAAATACATGGCTTATTTATAAAATTCTGAGTTATTCCGTTAAGGAGAAGCACCACCACAGTGAAAAACTATTTCTCCACCACAGAACAATAAATACAAGTCATGTTTGAGGCTCAGCTTTAATTGATAATCAATCTCATCAGCATTAGGAAACGTGTTCCTTCTTGCTGCCTTGTAGAAAATGTTTTTTTTTTCATTGTAATTATTTAACTTTGATGTTTTTTCAGAAATGGTGTCTAATGTACTTCTTGTGGTAGGCAGATTAACGTAGGCCAGGAATGGAAATGGATGGGTAACACTAATTTTGACAAACTTTGAAGAACTCAGCTGGTAAAAGCCAATAGGAAACGAGGGGTGGAGAAACCTAAACACACCTAAGGTGCTAAAAAGCACATAAACACTCACCAAACTCAGCTTAGTTGTGGGGGGAAGAGTATGGCAATTTCAAGACAATAATTTTGGGAATGTAATTGTAATTTGGTGAAACCATCGCCCTACAGATTCCTGCGCTTTTACGCACTTGGAGAAGTCTGCAGGAAGTTGGGCCACCGTAGACCATTCTTGCCACTTTATACTGGGCAAACATGACAGAAGAGAACAGGACTTTGACTGACCATGAGTACAGCCCATCGGGCAGCAACAGCTCCCTGTCGCAGCGTGGATCAGATTCTGAATCCCTACCTTCTCCAGCACGATCGGACACACAGCGGATAGAGTCCGGGAATACGCAGAGGCCGGAGAGCAGCACTGAGGATGAGCGCTTCCCCGCCTGCATCCGCGACGCGGTGTCGCAGGTGCTCAAAGGCTACGACTGGTCTTTGGTACCGATGCCCAGTCAGGGGGAGAGAGGGCTGAAGGGCAAACCTCACGTGAAGCGGCCGATGAACGCGTTCATGGTTTGGGCGCAAGCAGCGCGGAGAAAGTTGGCGGATCAGTATCCTCATCTGCACAACGCTGAGCTCAGCAAGACGCTGGGCAAACTGTGGCGGTGAGTGCTGGAGCTGACCCTCAGTGCTGCATGCAGCTCAAAGAGGGATTTCATGCCAAAATGGGAATTTGACATGTCAACCCTGCTGATAATATGCTGCCAGGAGGTGAAACTGGGTTACGGAAGCTATTAAGCACAAAAAGTAACTTTCTTAGATTTTGCAAAAGTGAAAATATTGGTTTAAAAATACTTAAATAAAACTAAAAATTACAATAATCCATTAAACCTGTAGCTTTGTGTAAAACTATGAGTATTAATAATAACATGCACTAAAGAAGAAAAAAAAAAAAGAAAAGGAGTTAATGCCAAAATAAAACTAAACTTTACAAATAAAACGATTGGATGATTATTAGAGATGCATCACTGTCGGACATTTTGGCGTGTGTAATATCTGACATTTGCAGCTGGTTGCATTTCACCTGTGGATCATATTTAGAATAATTATCATACGATCCTAATTTGTAGATAAGTAGGAAAAAGCCAGCTGTAAATGTAGTGGAGTGAAAGGCACCACATCTACCTCTGAAACACAGAGGGGCTATTTTTAAAAGTCTTGACATGTTATTAATCTTATTATTAACGAAATGACTATTAATCTAGCATTAAACCTAAGAATAAAATTATATATTCCCACAAATAAGATTTGTATGATTTGTATTACTGAGATAAATATCATGGCTGCTAATATACTACAAGTACTATGTCAGTTATTGCAAGATCTAATATTTAATTTAGCTGTCTATTTTATTCTAGTGTTTTATTTTTTATTTTTTGCTAACACAAAATACTTTGCAACATGTGGTCATTTTGCTGTGGCCTCTCTTTTCCGCAGCCTTCTATCTGAAACAGAGAAGCGTCCCTTTGTCGAGGAGGCTGAGAGGCTGAGGCTGCAGCACAAAAAGGACTATCCAGACTACAAGTACCAGCCACGCAGACGCAAGAGCACTAAACCAGGTCAAGGTGAGTCCAGACCTGGATCTGTCCAGCCGCAGCAGCAGGGCTTGTATAAGTCTGAACCAGGGGTTGCTAGGCTGGCTGGGTCAGGGGACATACACCACCATTTCCATCCAGACAGAACAGGTGAGAGCATGCATGCAAGGAATTCTAATATATTTACACTGCTCATGGCTCATGTACGGTACTGTACTGTACACAAACAACCTCTTTTGTACCTTTGTGTCAGTGCTGAAATGTTTTTTTTTTACATATTTATGTTTTGATTTCCAGGTGAGTCACACGAACCCCCAACACCTCCCACCACCCCTAAAATTGACCTGCTCCTGGGGAGCAAACATGATGCCTCTGTGCCTCCTACCAGTCGCCAGAACATTGATTTCAGTAATGTGGACATTTCAGAACTTAGCACTGACGTCATCGGCACCATTGATGGATTTGATGTCCATGAGTTCGACCAGTACCTGCCACCAAGCAGCCACAGCTCTAGTGTTGTAACCCCACCAGATACCAGCCACTCACATAACAACCCCCCTGGAACATTTGTTCTGCCCAGCATCCACCCTCACTCTCTTACCATTCCCACTTGGACAACCAAAACCTCAGGTGGGAATTCCACTGGAATGCCTCCATCATCTTCCAGTCGTGACCTCCACGGGCTACCTGAGGACACCAGCCAAAAGCCTCAGATTAAAACTGAGCAGATGAGCCCAGGTCACTACAACAGCTCCCCTTCCTCCACTCCCCCACAACCACAACCTGAGTACACCTCCCTCAGCTCGGGCGTCTGCCCTTCCTCCATCTCATCCACAGCTTCTGCCAACCAGTCAGATTACACAGATGTTCAGAGCTCTAGTTTTTACAGCGCCTTCTCTGGGTACCCTGCCAGTCTGTATCAGTACCCGTACTTCCACTCCTCCAGAAGACCTTACAGCACACAGCTTATCAACAGCTTGGCCTTGGCACCACCTCCACATAGTCCTCCCCCTGGCTGGGACCAACCTATCTACACAACACTCACCAGGCCTTGAAGAGGAGGATTTAATAAAATTCCTCATACGGTATAAACAGAAATTACTCCTTGTGTGTAAAGGGTCCAGTTCTTGGAGATCTGATGACATTTTTGATTTAATTTGTTCTGAAAGTTTTGACCAGTAGGGATTTTTGTGAGACCTTGCTTTCTATGCATCAGCCTATTTTTGCCTGTGTTTTTTTAATAGAAAAAAAATCTAAAGATTAACAAATATTCAATATTGTGTCTCTTTATTACGGGAAAAGGTCTGAGAAATGACATTTAAACCCTTATGGGACACTAAAAAATCCTTGTAAAACTCCACACTAATGAAATTTTGGTATGTGACTGCTCCTATTTAAGGCAGGGTGTTTCAGATTTAATAACGGTTTTTCCAGACTTAACGTGGCTCAGTAAAACATTTACCTCACCTTCAATGAACACTGAGGTACATCGATCAGCCACAACATTATGACCACGGACAAATTAAGTAAATCAAAGGGATTGTCTGGTTAAGGGGGGGGCGGCTGTAGCTCAGTTGGTAAGGGAGTTGGTAAGGCAGTTGTCCACGGACCACAGGGTCAGTGGTTTGATCCCCGGTTCTGGCTATATGTCGTAGTGTCTGAACGAGACACTGAACCCCTAACAGCCCATTCCCATCCCCAGCTATGCAGTGCTGGTCCAATCCCGGTAGATATGAAGGAGGGTTGACACAGGAAGGGCATCCGGTGCCAAATCAACATGCAGATAATGATCCGCTGTGGTGACCCTGAACTCACGGGATGAGCCGAAAGGACAAGAAAAAAGGGGTTATCTGGTTACAATGGCACCTGGAAGTAGATCAAATATTAGGCCACTAACTTAGTTGTTGACGGTGATTTGTTGGAAAAAGGAAAATGGGCAAGTGTGACTTAGACAGGAACCAAAGTGTCAACTCCAAAAGTGCATCTTTTTTGGGATGTTCTCAGTGTGCATTGGTCAGGACCTACCAAAATTGGTCTAAGGAAAGAAAACCAGTGATGTGCAGCCAAGACTCAATGACACATGCAGGGATTAAATACTGTCCCTGTAATGGGATTCAGTAGAGAGTCACTGTGGCTTAAAATTGTGATCTGTTTAGCCACAGACCAGTCAGGATGCCCATGCTGACCGTGCCCAGTGCCAAAAGTGGCTCTAATTGGCACATGAACATCAGAACTGGACTATGGAGCAATGGAAGAAGGTGGCCTTGTCTGATGAATCCGAATTTATCTCATATGGACAATTGCAGTATGAGCACACAGCTAATCTGGGGAAGTAATGAGACCAGGATTATAAAAGGGGGCCTCCTCAATATTAGGTTTAATATTATGGCTGAATTATGTTCGTTTTATTTAAAGGTGAAGATAACTTTTTTTAGACGGCAGCATTATAAAAGCTCTGCATTATTCTATAATAATAATAAAAAATAATATAGAAATTCGTAAGGCAGCTAGAAAGGGTTGAATTGTAGCACAGGGATCTTGTGTCCCTTTTTGCTTCCAATAAATAAATGAATGAAAAATTGCCATAGCAACCAATGTGTATAAAAGCATGACACCTGACGGAATTCCGAGGGTCATACATATTTTCCATCCGCCTGATAAGAGAGAGTGGACTTCTTACATAGTTTTAGAAAGTAACTTTTTAAAAATACTGAGAATTAGAAGAGAGGAGGAGAACCACTCCTAATCATTCATAAGTGCTTACTTTTACACTATTTTTATATTTGTAACGATAAAACGTTATTTTAGGTGAGCCAAGCAAGTTTGTCCCCTCAGCACCCTGTATTTACACAAATTTAAATGATTTTGAAAAACAGAAATTAAGAACAACCCTGACTTAGTGTATTTATTATATTGCAGTTTTTTGACCATGTGTCACTTCTGTATCGTTATCAGTGAAGATTCAGGATACAGGACTCAAACCGGTAATGCTGCACTTGTACTGTGTACTGTATGTACTGCATGTACTGTGACTTCTTGCTCTTACTGCCGACCTGTCCCTCTGAGCTGTTTCATTTCCAGTTTGTTTCCAATCCAACAGCTGCTGCTGCTGCTGCTGCTGCTGCTGCTGGCTTTCCTTTGAGGTTAGCTACCTTCCCCGTCTCCGATCTGGCTGGATTGTATAGACTGCAGGGACTAATGGACAGGACATCTGGAGCATGTCTTTAAGAGCCACTGGAAGAGAAACACTCTATTGATTAATAACACAGAAAAACACGATTGGTGATTTGAGTCCGACTTGTTCAGCCTGTTCAAAATCTTCATCCAACACTTTATGAATTTCCTAAACTAACAGAACATGTTACGTGGACAATGAAAATAACCTAATTTGAAAGTAATGTAAATATAAATGTTCACACTGACCAAATTATTCCCCGGACAAACATGGTGGCTGCTGAACTGAGGTCCCACCCGCTTTTAAATGCTTCCTGAGTGGGTTCAGCCTGGCTGCTGCAGATCAGTAGCTCACTGTTTCAGGAGTTTGCCGTGACAGCCTGGTTGCCAACGACAACATGACGTCCAGACAGAAGCAACATTGATTTACCCATAATTCCTTGAGGCCTGTGGAAGTTTATGTAAAAGTGGTAAGATCATCAGATGACATTTATGCCAGCACACATTCAGTTCACACTTTGTCCAGCTGTGAGGGTGTAATTGTAATATCAAATAAGTGATTTGCCAAAGGCTTTTACAAATCCTCTGTGACGACAGCCAGGATAGAGGTGTATGAAAAATTAAAGGACCCAACAGTCTCCCATAATACTTCCACAAGCAGACGTAGAAGCAGATTTAGATTCAGGTTAAAGTTAAATAAGTTTCCTCATTGATGTGTTTCCTCATATCTTAACCTGAACTTGATCCTTTAACCCAACAGATACGTTATAATCTAACCTAAGCTTAAAGGATTTCTGTATTTATATTTTTTGTTATAAATTATATAAAAAAGAACCAAAACAAACAAAGCATTATGTCTATTCAGTGTTAAGTCTGTGAACCATGTTTTAGCTCATTGGTTTGCGCCTTAGAGCTTCCTTGTTGTTTAAATATGATCAAAGCATTTCTTTGTTACTGCCAGCCTTTTTATGGGACTTGTTGACAATAACCAAAAAATATAGCAAATTAAATTATCCTTTAAGTCCAAGCAGATTTCTCTGCCTGCTCCTGAGACTTGGAATGTAATACTTATTTACTCTGTGAGCTTCCAAACCAGGGTTCAGGTTGAAACTAGGGGGTAATTAGCCTAGCTTAGCATGTTTACAATAAACCTGCAAACACATATAAAGTTCACCAATTAACACATATCTAAAGTCTCAATTTGTTTTAGCTGCTACCAAGGCAAACCAAAAAACCAAACTGTGAGTGGTTTAGTTCCATTGTGGTTAATGTAGTCAGCAGCTTATATGATTTTATATATATATATATATATAAAATATATATGATCATGCTGGTTCTGCTTCATTGATGTTGATGCTTTTCTTTGTTTTAATTCTAAATCAGAATGAACAAACAGAAGATTGGAAGCTTCTCATTTAATTGTTGACAATACAGTGATTGAGTCTATTTCCACATTGTTTAATTGTTCCTTAATAATTCCGCAGTGAGAAAAGTCTTTCACCTCACAGTGATGATATCTGATCTCCCTCCTAATGTAACTAAAGATCCCCATCTGCTGGACAAACAGGCATAACAGCACCTTTATAAATTTCAAGCTACACAGATCATTTAAAATGAATAAGGTGGCCAAAACATTAGAACCATCTCTTCTTCTAATGCACTCCAGTATGACTCCACGAACCACTTTGAGCTCAATAATAAACACAGAGTAGAATTATCCCCTTTCTGACAGTTTCAACCTTAAAAATTAGAAATGATAACCCTGCAAAAATAGAATTCATTACAGAGCCACTGTATTGGATTGCATTAAACTGCACAGGTGGTCATAATGTTATGCCTGATCGGTGCATGTCTCATTTCTCTTCATGTCTCTTTTTGTAAATGACTGGATGTTTTTACGCGGCCAGGTTTTTGAAACGTGAGTTATAATACGCTAATTATCCTTTGAGTCAACATACTGTGAGTTTAAAGGTAACACATTTGGGCAGTGAGTAGTCCCAGAGAAGAGACTGATGTGCGGAAATACAGTATTTATACTGGATTGAGCACACATCACAACACTGCCACTTGATTTCATATTCATCTGTATTGATGTTAAGATTTCTATGATGAAAAACTATCACTGTGATGTAAGGATAAACACAACAATGTGTCTTTAAAACAAAAAGTAAATAAAGTTGTCGTTGAAGTGTTATATAAATTACAATCCTGTCACATTACAATCCTCGAAAGCAGCAATAACTGTCTGCAATGACTCAGTATGTTCAACAGTACAAATAAATAAAGAGAACAGCTGTCAGATTGAGGTTTGAATAGAACCCTGTGTGGATGCACAACAGCCACCTCCAGCTACGTCAACAGCGATGGCAATCACAGAGTTTGTGGGTGTTTGTATGTGTTTATGCATATTTGTTGTTAACAGCACTTTGTGGGTTTAGGTTGAACAGGGTTTCCGTGCTGGAGGTTCAACCTCACAGCGTCCTCAATGAAAATGTCACAATTTCACACACATGATAAGCCACGGTCATCAAAACTGTACATTCAATAAATAACAATGCGTTGTCTTTGTTAAGCAACCAGTGAAATGACTCTAGATTACATAATTACACTAGCTTAGAGGCAGAAT
Organism: Channa argus; assembly: GCF_033026475.1. Classification (NCBI taxonomy): domain Eukaryota; kingdom Metazoa; phylum Chordata; class Actinopteri; order Anabantiformes; family Channidae; genus Channa; species Channa argus. The sequence continues at coordinate 17,330,953 of NC_090216.1, forward strand.
GAACCATTAACAAGACGAAAGAAATCCAGCTCGAGAGAGGAGGTTGTTGCAGGACAATGGTCCACATGGCTGGAGGGAGGGGAGTGGTTGGCATGGTAATGTATAGCACAAGATTGGTAGGCGCATTAGTGGTGACATCATCTACCCTTTGGCCTTGAATCAATAAAGTTTCACCCCACCAGGGGCTACGAGTTCATTAGAGTTTGAGTTTTCTGCACATACAGTAAATGGACTTTCTCTGAGTCTCACTGTCTCTTGTCATTTTTCTCCATCGCCTTTCCTCATCTCAGCCCATCACAACACCAGCTCCTCTCCTCCCAACCCCACCCCATCGCCTCATCCTGCCATGGTCTGCGCCATACTTCAGGGCTGTCTCTGATCTGACTGGGAGACTGGACCAGTCCAGCTGAGTTGTGGCTTCTTGCAGGCTTCAAGGCTTGTGTTTAAAATGGGCCTCCACTGCAGAGATAGACAAATAAAATGAGCTAATGTTAATAAATGAATGTGTTATATAGCACAGTTGTTGCAACATTAATGCTTTTCCACTAAAGATGCTGAGACACAATCTCTTGTGTTTGGATGCAAGGTCTTCTCAAATATAACATACACTGTGTGTTCCCCCCATCATTTGATTTTAGGATTTTAGAATTTAACACAAACAACTTAAAGAAATGTACATAAACAGGAGGCGCCAATTGCTTTAAATTTAAGCAAACGTCTTTTCCCAGCCTTGCTGGATGTTGACAGATTTTGGCTGCTCAACAGTTTGGGGCCTTCTTCGTATATTTTGCCTTTTTGAGTGACAGGCCTGCACTGCAGACAGGTCAGTTCTACTTTTACAACCGAGCCATGCAGTTTTCCACTTGGCTTGGTCCATTTTACTGTAGATATTTTTAATTTACATTTGTAGATGAGAGACAAACTCTGTTTATTGACATTGGTTTTCCTGAATCATGACTGCTTTTAAAATGCTGCTTGAGGGCTTGGAGATCACGATCTGATATAGTTCTTTGGCCTTGTGCTTCTCCTGAAGAGATTTTTCTGGAATTTGTGAATGTTTTAATAATACTATGATGAAATCCCTACTTTAATTTTTAATGTTATGTTGAGAAACAATATTTTTAAGATGAACATAAGTTCTTTCATTCTCACTTCTGAAAGGCTCTTTAGCAGGGGTGTTCTGAGATGATCTTTTAATTACAAATCATGACACTGACCTGTTGCCAGTTTACTTCATGATATTTAAAACGAACTTAAAAAAATATTTGCAAATCACTGGACTCTTTATTTGCATTTTCCACAACATTACAAATTATTTGGAAATGGGTTTCGTAGTGGAGTTCAGCAGGGTTACGGAACAGCTCAATGTAAATTTAATCTCACAATGTGTGTAGTATAAATATAAATATCTCTATATCTACCTTCTATCTATTTCAAATTGCTATACTGGTATTATTTGTCTCACATTTTTAAATGCAGTATTCTATTTAACTAACAATGTAAATGCACACTGTTACGTTTAAAAGTATTAATAATTATTTAATAAACGATTTAAGTAAAATAACCACCATGACCATTTTTCTCTGGTGTAGAAAAACAAAAAACAAAAGCAAGTTTGATGTGGCTTTACATAAACTGAAATGCAAGGGATATGATTTATTTATGGTTTGTACTATTTTTCTAAGTATCTATGTAATCATCTTTATGAAATATATATTTTTTCCATAATAGTTTTCCATAATATACCTAATTTCTGGAAAAATGTGTGCACGTTTTTTCTCCAGAGAGACTGTATTAAAAATAAACTGTGTGGTCAGTTAAGAAATAAAATGTTGTTATAAGGAACTATGAGATGCCAAAAAACCATTACCACCAATAAACCCTATAATTACTCAAATAATCTGATGAGTGACAGTCCCTGTACCAGCATATTCCTGTGGCCTCATTGGTCGATTGATGACCCTCTGGAAAGCAGCTATCCAATCCCGTTGTTCTGCCTCAGTCTCACAGGCAAACAGGAACTTCCTGTCGGGCGTGACGATGGTGATGCCGTGGTTCCAGTGGTAGCCCTGTGTGGATGGAGGCAGGCCAGCCAGAACAGTGTAGCTGTTCTCCTTGCTGCCAATGAACACCTCACCCCGGGCGTAGGCATCCTGGGAGAGTAGTGAGAGGAAAGTCCTGTAAAACCTCAGGTACTAGTCTGAAAAAAGCTAAAGATCTGGAGGTGTCTTATTACCAGTGGGTCTTTAAAATACATGAGTCTCCGGTCATCCATGGTAAACCACCTCTTCTTAAAGCCCTCTGTGTGCTACAGCAAAGACAAAGAGGAAACAATCAGTTTTATTTCTCGTTTTAAAGGTCGGCAAGTGTCAACAACTTAAATCAAATAGGTCCAGTTCGGCTAATAAAAAAGCAATAAAAAGTAAAATATACTCTTTGCCTAATAATAATACATAACCAAGCATATTTCCCAAAGGAATATTCTTTTATTATACATATTCTTATAATCATGTTATGATAATGATCATCTTTTATCATCTGCCTAGCAAACCCCCCCCCCACACACACACACACGCACACACACAAAATAAAAAGATTTATATTTGAAGGTTGTTTCTAACAATCCGCAGAAGTACACAGTACTGTGTGTACAAATAAAATGACGATCACAAAATAGAACTGCAAGCTAGTTAGAAGGCCAACCAGGCAAACAACAGAAGTTCAGGGCACTTAGAAACTTCAGGCTGACTCTCTGTCAACTGTTTGAACTAACTAAATGTGGATGTTGGATGTGTGGTGGTTTCTATAACAGGAAAGACAAAAACACACAACTCTAGAAGATAAGATCAAATTCTTAAAAAAAGATCTTTAATCATAGGTTGATTTTCTTGTGAAATACTAGACAGTTTTACAGCTTCAGACGTTGGAAACTGTATTAAGTTACACAAGAAGATGAAGTCCTTTGCGCACAGTACTGTTGTATATGTATAGATGTATCATATGCAATATTTCACAAATACATACTGCATTACTTTAGAGGTGGCAGACAGCTGGGTCAGATTAATTTGATTTCATTTTTTTCCTCTTTGCAACCAAATGATCATTCCTCAGCTCAGTGTAATCTTTATTTTATTTTAAAGAGTTGATAAGATCTGGTGATTAAATGCAACCGCAAGGGGGCACAAGCCAGTGTCTTCCAGTCCCAAGTCTGGATAATGCAGAGGGTGGTATAGGAAGAGCATCCGACATAAAACAAATTTAAAATGCGAATCGTGACAATGACTTTCATACCGGATCGGTTGGGGTCCGGGTTAACAACAACCGCCACCGGTGCTGTTGACCTACAGGTTACCGGTGGAACTTGGACTACTTATGGTCGAAGTCGAAGAAGGAGAGGAGGAAGGTGTGTTAGTAGGCAGAGAGAGAAGAGGAAAGCTAAGAATGTAGGACTGACAGTAGGGACTTTGAATGTTGGTACTATGACAGGGAAGGTTAGAGAGTTGATTGACATGATGCAGAGAAGGAAGGTGGACATACTGTGTGTCCAGGAGACCAGGTGGAAAGGTAGCAAGGCTAGAAGCTTAGGAGCAGGGTTCAAGTTGTTCTACCATGGGTCAGATAGGAAGAGAAATGGAGTAGGAGTTATCCTGAAAGAGGAGTTTTATAAGGAATGTTCTAGAGGTGAAAAGAGTATCAGACAGGTTGATGAGTCTGAAGCTGGAAATTGAAGGGGTGATGTTCAATGTTGTGAGTGGTTATGCTCCACAGGTAGGATGTCAGTTAGTAGAGAAGGAAAAATTCTGGAGTGAGTTAGATAAAGTGATGCAGAGCATCTCCAGAGATGGGAGAGTGGTGATCGGTGCAGATTTCAATGGACATGTAGGTGAAGGGAACAGAGGTGATGAGAATGTGATGGACAGATTTGGTCTTCAGGACAGGAACACAGAAGGTCAGATGGTGATAGACTTTGCAAAGAGGATGGAAATGGCTGTAGTGAACACTTTCTTCCAGAAGAGGCAGGAACATAGGGTGACGTATAAGAGCAGAGGTAGAAGCACTCAGGTGGACGACATCTTGTGTAGACGCTGTAATCTGAAAGAGATCAGTGACTGTAAAGTGTTGATAGGTGAGAGTATAGCTAGACAACACAGGATGTGTTGTCTGGACCACCAACTCTGGTGGTGAGGAAGATGAAGAGGACGAAGTGGTGGAAGTTGAAAAAGGAAGAATGTTGTGTAGTTTTCAGGGAGGAGCTCAGACAGGGTCTTGGTGGTCAGGAAGCGGTCCCAGATGACTGGACCACTACAGCTAATGTGATCAGGGAGACAGATAGGAGGGTACTCTGTGTGTCATCTGGAAAGAGGAAAGTGGACAAGGAGACTTGGTGGTGGAACGAGGAAGTTCAGGAGTGTATACAGAGAAAGAGGTTAGCTAAGAAGAAGTGGGACACTGAGAGGACTGAAGAGAGTGGACAGGAGTACAGGGAGATACAGCGTAAGGTGAAGGTAGAGGTGGCAAAGGCCAAAGAAAGAGCATATGAGGACTTGTATACTAGGTTGGACACTAAAGGGGAGAAGGTGGATTTGTACAGGTTGGTCAGACAAAGAGATAGAGATGGGAAGAATGTGCAGCAGGTTAGTGTGATTAAAGATAAGGATGGAAATGTATTGACAGGTGCCAGGAGTGTGATGGGAAGATGAAAGGAGAACTTTGAAGAGTTGATGAATGAAGAAAATGAAAGGGAACAAAGAGTAGAAGAGGTGACTGGTGTGGAGCAGGAAGTAGCAAAGATTAGTAAGAGTGAAGTGAGGAGGACGTTGAAGAGGATGAAGAGCGGAAAGGCAGTTGGTCCTGATGACAAACCTGTGGAGGTATGGAAGTGTCTAGGAGAGGTGGCAGTGGAGTTTCTGACTAGTTTCTTTAACAAGATCTTGGAGAATGAGAGGATGCTGAGGACTGGAGGAGAAGTGTACTGGTGCCCATTTTTAAGAACAAGGGAGATGAGCAGAGCTGTGGCAGCTACAGAGGAATAAAGCTGATGAGTCAAACAATGAAGTTGTGGGAAAGAGTAGTGGAAGCTCGGCTAAGGGCAGAGGTGAACATTTGTGAGCAGCAATATGGTTTCATGTCTAGAAGGAGAACAACCGATGCAGTATTTGCTTTGAGGATGCTGATGGAGAAGTACAGAGAAGGTCAGAGGGAGTTGTATTGTGTCTTCGTAGATTTAGAGAAAGTGTATGACAGGGTGCCGAGAGAGGAGCTGTGGTATTGTATGAGGACGTCTGGAGCGGCAGAGAAGTATGTTAGAGTGGTGCAGGACATGTATGAGAGCTGTAAGACAGTGGTGAGGTGCTGTAGGTGTGACAGAGGAGTTCAAGGTGGAGGTGGGTCTGCATCAAGGATCAGCTCTGAGCCCCTTCTTGTTTGCTCTGGTGATGGACAGGCTGACAGATGAGGTTAGACAGGAATCTCCATGGACTATGATGTTTGCAGATGATTGTGATTTGTAGTGAGAGCAGGGAGGACGGGGAGGAAAATCTAGAGAGGTGGAGGTCTGCTCTGGAAAACAGAGGAATGAAGCTTAGCCGCAGTAAGACAGAATACATGTGTGTGAATGAGAAGGACCCAGCTGGAACAGTGAGGTTACAGGGAGCAGAGGTGAAGAAGGTGCAGGACTTTAAGTACTTGGGGTCAACGGTTCAGAGCAATGGAGAGTGTGGAAAAGAGGTGAAGAGGTGAGTTCAGGCAGGTTGGAACAGGTGGAGAAAAGTGTCAGGTGTGTTGTGTGATAAAAGAGTATCAGCGAGAATGAAAGGAAAGATGTTCAAGACGGTGGTGAGACCAGCAATGTTGTTCGGCTTAGAGACAGTGGCACTGAAGAAAAGACAGGAGACAGAGCTGGAGGTAGCAGAGCTTAAGATGTTGAGGTTCTCTTTTGGAGGGACGAGGATGGACAGGATCAGGAATGAGGACGTCAGAGGGACAGCTCATGTTAGATGTTTTGGAGATAAAGTCAGAGAGGACAGATTGAGGTGGTTTGACATGTTCAGAGGAGAAACTGTGAATATATTGGTAGAAGGATGCTGAGGTTGGAGCTGCCAGGTAGGAGGTCTAGAGGAAGAACAAAGAGGAGATTTATGGATGTAGTGAGAGAGGACATGAAGTTAGTTGGTGTGAGAGAAGAGGATGCAGAGGACAGAGTTAGATGGAGGCACATGATTCGCTGTGGTGACGAAGAAGAAGAAGTAAGATCTGGTGAGCACAAACCTTTGGACCTGTTTTCTCCATAAATCCTTCCTTCATGAAGTTTCGGGTCAGCTTAGGCACCAGCTGGACAAAAGAGAATCACATCAGTGCTATTCTGGCTTATTATTTATTAGTGACCAAATCACAAACATTTAGATGCGAATTGTTTAGATTGATAAGTACTTTATTATTTAAAAATGTGAACGTGATCTCACAACTGAATAATTTAAATCACAAATAACAGTGATGTAAACATATCTTCCTAATTAGCTGTTTGGTTTAGAAGTGCATCATAATCAGACATCTATAAAAATGCTTTTTTTGACTCTCTTACCTCCTCGTCACTTGCGCCAGGGAAAGCCACCTGTAGATAGTGGAACCTGGCTGCTCTGATAGCATTGAACCAGTCTACCATCTCCTGCAAAGAACAAACATCTTTATTGACAACACAACCTGCTGGAATTTACTGAGTATCTTTATAGTATAGTATAGTATGTGTTTCGTCTACTGTGTTTTAAGAATTTTGAAGCTCTAAGGTATCTTGTCTACACAGTAAGGTGCAGTGAAGAACAACTGTGCTGTGTGGATGCTGCAGCATTGGGCACCACAGAACCAGAGTGACAGTGCCACCAAATGAACCCAATGAACCCTATTCACCCATAGCCTGCAGTAACACTACTTACCCAGCAGAGGGAGCAGTGCTTTTTCTTTCAGTCTTTCCTTAATGGCAATTAATAACTGCCTATTTGTTCTCTCTAATCCTAATTCTAATTTTGATTAACTCTCTCTTTTTCACTCTCCACTTTAATTTCAACCATAAATCCCAGAGATGTAGCAGAATTGTGAAGCAATGACTTGTGTATACTAACAAAAAGACTACGAACCCATAAACCACAAAATCATATACTGTAAAGCGACAGTAAAATAAAAATAGAAATACCTCCTCATTTCACTAAGCTAACTTATGTATAATACATGACAGTATATTTTTGACTGCTGAATATGTACAGTGTACAATATACAGTATTTGGCATAAAGACTCTAAGCTTGTTACATAGCAATGATGGGCGTGATTATGATAACAGGGAAATTCTGGGGAGGACATGGGCATAAAGCAGCAGCATCAGGTAACAGAAGCATGTGACTTAACTAGAGAAGCACACTACACTATGTTTAATCAATGTACAAAATCATCTTTCTAAACATAATGATTTGATGGTGATTTTGACTGATTTAAATTTCATATAAAGCCTTTTAGTAAAACCAAATTCAAAGCTTGCTAAATAAACATGGAGTAGTGTACAGAGCTATAAAGTGCTGACTTTTACCTCATGTACTAATCACAGCCTCCTCTTTTATACCAGTAGGACATTAATCACATAATCTAGATATTAGACATAGTCAAATTAAAACTTGAAGTCAGCAGTTTCATGTCACTGTCTTAGAGCCAAAACACAAAAGGTGTCAGTGTCTACATACTTTCTGACTGCACTGTAGCTACTGAACCTGAAGTTCTGAAGGAAAAAAATCTAAACGAAATGAATTATTAAAAAGGAGATTTCCAATGTGAAATCCAAACGTGTTTAGTAAAGCAGAAAGAATGGTTGATTAAACTACTATCCCTGTTTTAGGGCCACGTATTATTGCGATCAAAGACCAGAGAGGTAGGATAGAAGAAGCATGTCACTGAGATTCAGGAGACAAATGAGAAGAAAGAAGCGAGAACAATGTGTGATACAGTACTTTAGCATCACTGTGGTAGACAAAGATGTTCCTTGTGCTATTGTCTTTTAGGTAGGTGATCTGGAGGCCGCACGGGTTGCCAATCTTGGCTGGCTGGAAGGTGGCATTGAGGGTCTCAATTTTCATTACCGCCTTGGGATCCCTGGCCTGGATGGAGGTAGACAAACAAAAAACAGTAGAGTAAAATGCTTAAGTGCAGCTGGATTTTACCGTTTACCAACTGTGTCACATTGCTTACATCCTGCTTGTTGAAGTATTTTAGTGCTCCCTCCCTCTCTGACAGGATGAACTTTCGGCTGAGAAACTGACCGTTGTCTCGTCCCCGTTTCCATAGAAACCCCTCTCGGTACCCTGGGAATAGAGAAAAAAAAAAGGTGTGTGCGTGTGTATGTGGTATGAGGTTACTATCAAAAACGCTTCAAAGGAGATGAGAAATTAAAAAAAAGGAGACATTTTCAACAGTAATGGTTAAACGGTGTAACTGATTAGTGTAAGATGATACTTCAGGGAAGCTGTGATCAAAGACCATTTTAAATCTTATTCGGAAGAAGAGGAAGAAATGGGAGATTGTGTAAGAATGAAACAACACAGCAGAACATCCACAAACAAACAGACAAGAAGAGCTTTTCAAAGGAAGTGCAGCATGAGGCAACACAGAGAGAACATCCTTTTCCATGTTAATGATATGCTGTTCTATTTATAGCCTGTAATGTCTTCTTCTTCTTCTGTAGCCTATTTTGGTTTTTGTCTATTTCTGTCACATTGTGAAGTGTTTTCTTTCTAATATGGCTCTAATCTATTCTAACACGTTTTTTGATTGCAGTTGTTTTATAATGAACATTAATTGTCAAATAAAGTCCACACTGAACATGATGATTAAGTGCTCTGAACAATTATAGAGAAATGTGGAGGAAATCAGCTAAAAACAAAGATGTATCTAAGGAGGAAGTCTACACCTATTCACTGCACTGAACATCATTTGCTTGTTGTTCTGAGTATAAAGTATATTTAGAAAGTTCAAATTTGCATCATGGTTACTCTAGAAACCCCATTAGAAAATCAACAGACTCGACTGCCATCACTTTTCTTAGGGACATTTTCTTCTGTGAACAAAGCCAGGATTGTTGGCTGCTTCGTTTTTGTGATTTCGAAGGCTGCTTTAGAGTAAAAGCCACCTGGTGTCTTGAAAAGTGAATGCTTGATGTGAAGGAGCACAAACAAGAAATTATGTGGTAATTGTAGCAATTTAATAACTTTAGTGTCGCTAAGCTGTAAACATAAGTGACAAAATTCATACGGCAGCCTAGAAGCTTTTCAGTGAGCCTATATTTATCTGGCTCAGATGTTTGAGCTTTTCTGTGATGAGCATGATATAAAACAGTATAGACCTGCTTAAAGTTCATTTCAATGCAGAACAACTCATATTTCTAACATAGTTACTTTTAAAATACTGGACACTTAAAATATAAACTGACTATGTCTGAGAGCCAGGACAAGGACACGTCTGCCATATAAATTATTGCAAACCTTGGATTTAACAGGTGTGTTTACATAGAAGAAGATGAGAATGATTCAGCACTGAAAGGATTTTCCAAGCAAAGCTGAAAAAAGTTGGACTTTAGAAATAACGAAATGCTTTTATTTTGAAAGTGTGTTTCCTGTCTCTGTGTGTGTGGTTGCATCTGTCGACTGTGGCAGGACTTCACCACAAACTCCATTTAACATTTACATAATAAAACTTGAAAAAAGTATCAAAAGACTTTTATTTTGAAAGTGTGTTTCAACAACAACTATAAGTATAAGAGATATTAAAAAGCTGAACGGACTATATCCTTAATAATCTGAACGTTTTAAAGTTTGAATGGTGTTTCTAGGCTGTGTGAAAGTACTTAAGTGCCAAAAAACTTACAGAAGACGGAAATGAGAGTATAATAGTATAACAACAAGTATGATAACAATAACAATAATATTAAAAAAGATTAAAATATCATATACTGTGAATGCATCAGACAGCCCAGTCTTCCCATGTGTTTGCATTAATGGCAGTTACTATCAACAATCAGTTAATGTGTAGTGATCATTGTAGCATTTCTATGGCTTATTTTGAATATGAAGGCTAGTGAGCTTAATTATTTCTACACATGAATTAGGTGAAATGCAAACATGTGTATAGCATCCGAAAAAGAGACTAATTTCAAGCCTTTTTCACGATGTGTTAACGTTATTTCATTCTGAGCTACAGAAAACAATTCTTATTTTTAGGTGATTACACTATTAAAAACACAACTATGAATACTACATTCCATTTTTCGATAATATATCCCTGTAAATCTTACACACTGCACCTCAAAGCAATATTACTTATATTTTGGTACTAATTTGCAGTGTTGAAATGTTAGCTTAAGACTTTATGATGCACAATAATATAAAGCATTTACAGTACAGTACTTGGAATCATATTTGTTTTTACAATAAAAATTTTACCGTTGTTCTCCTTCAACTTGTGAGAAAATATCGAGGTTTTATAAATGAATAAACTTCAAGTTGCTAGAAAAGGCCAAGCAATGCTAAAAGATGCCAGAAACAGTTCAGTGGAACTTCAGTTTATCACATAACACATTTAACACATCAATAGAAGAAATGTTAATATGCAAAAGTAACATTCTGTGTGTTTAGTGCTTGATCTCAGTTGTCAACTTTTAGTCACACAATGTGTGAAAGCTCTGTAGGTTTAATATTAAAAGCCTAAATCTCTTGAACAATCTGCAGAATATTCCTTTTCTTGTGATTTAAATCAAGCTTTATTTTCATGTTCTCCTACAATTACTTCCCGTCAGTGCTCTCTTTTCTTACGTTCTCCTTCACTGCCAGTCATTAACCCTCTTTTTGTCCTTAGCACTGTCTCTCTGTGTGTGTGCACCTTTGTCCTCTTTGTAGCTGGGACTTTCGGACACAAAACACTTTGCCTATACTGGCATTACCTCATCGATCAATAGCCCTCCATGTCCCCACCCTCGCCTCTTTGCCTCACATTCTCTTTCTTCCTTCCATCCTTTGCATACTCGATCAATGCTAGCATTGCTGTGGAGGCCAGGTTACTGCCAATAGTAAATGTCAGTCATCCACACACAAACACACACACACAAACACACACAGACAGATGCACTTACACTTACTTGGAATGAGTAATTAAGAGGACAAGGACGCACAAATGGGATGACAAAATGACTCATATTGTCACACTGTGTCTGAATGTGTAAGTAAGTGTGTGTGTGTGTGTGTGTGTGTGTGTGTGTGCGCCCAGCGTACCAATAAACTGGTCCAGCCACTGCAAGCCAATCAGAAAGCTCAATTTTCAACAAGACATGAAATGTATACTAATAGATACAAATATTGATGCAACAAACACACAAATGCAGCACACTCAGCCTCCAGAATCACACACACACACACACACAGACACACACACATACACATACCCATACACATACACATGCGCACACACTGTTTAATGGCAACTCTTCTCTCCGGCAAAGGAAATTATAGTGTCACTGCTTGAATATGGTTTTTAACTGCAAAGATACCCAACCACTTATGAGATGAAAGCTAGAAATAAGTGTTTGAAAGTCATTGCTAGATGTTTCAGGATAACAGATTTTTTAGTACTATCATCCAATGGGAAATATTTGTTCGAGGAGTTTTCAAAGGTCTGAAAACACCGACCTTAACCTCCAACGGAACGGACACTTTCCTTTTTTTTTTTGATGTACTGTGTTGTGTGCATTTGTGTTCTTTCTACTGTATGCTTCTAAATTTGCAAACCCATCTGCTCTAAAATAATTTTGGATTGATAATAGACAGCAGACAAGACACAGAAGGGTATGAAAAGGGTGCATGACATGCAACAAAACTTTGTGGTTGTAGTAGTGTTGCATTTCTAGCACCTATTCATCTAATAATCTCCTCACTGGTTGAGAAAACATTTTAGTGCTTCTCTAAATGCTCAGAATTGCTATAACTCAGTAGAGTCAACCGACGTAAGCAAGAACAAAGTGTTAAAATGAGAAAACATGTCACTGAGTTGTGTTCCTGGCTGATGTGGTTTTCATCTTTCTGAATAAGAGAGATGGCACAGACAAAGAATCTTATCAGGGATGCAGGTTGACACACTACCTGTGAGTAGAGGCATTTCACTGCTTGTTTAAGTGACTGTATGGGGATTGTTGAAAATACAAAGTTATCTTTTTCCACACTTAGCACCATCTTTAGATAGTCGAGCTGTGTGGCCAAACTGTTTTTAAAATAATATTTCTGTACATTTTATTTGCTTTTAGGTTTGAAGTTTTAATGAGTCAAGTCTCTCGTTCTCTCTGCTAAATGACTAAATGTCTCGGGTGTCTAATCTGCACTGTTACCTGACCTCCACCTCCTTAGAAATGTCAATATGTGAAACAAACCGCCACAACTGTGATAATTCACTTGGCCCTATTGTCTCGAGTTGTTTGGTGGTAGTACGAACTATCTCATCCGACCCTGCTTTTCTACATCTTTTAGCTTCAACTCAACATGATCTGCTAATTTTCAGTCAGTGTTGATTGTAGAACACCATAAAAAACCCACTACAGTGGTCAAACACTCCAACACTTGGGGGAGCTGCTATGCACCTGGCCAACGCTCACCAACTTTGCACCGGGAGCAACTAAGTTGGGGTTGAGGGTCACTCAAGGTCACTTTGACATGGGCCACAGTCGAGAGTTGGTGCACTAGCAAGTACAGTGGTGAAGAGACGACCCATTTTTGTAGGCCGACCCAGAAGTTAGCATCTCCCTGGTTTCACCTACTTTTTTTTTAAAGCTGCAGTAAATAAGCTCCAAAAGAAATGCTCAGCAAGATAATCTACACCAATTATTTTGGTTTAAACCCTACTTTTAATTGCCAAAAATAAAAAGCTATTGTTAGACTCAAAATAAGTCACATGACTTAACCATCAGCACAACAAGGCTACAGAAATGAACTTGGGTAAGGTTGGGTAATGAACCACATTTTTAAACATGAGTGGGGTATTTACTGATGAGTTTTATTTCATAAATTTCAACCCAAAAACATCTAAACCTTTTGTTCACCACAGACTTTCTTTAAGGCCTTTAACCAAAATCCTATTTTCGGGAAAAGACAACCCAGAAATACTGATTTGCAGTTTTTTTAGGATTCATTCCTACTCAACTCTATCTACGTAGGTTAAAGGCCTGACTCATGTTTATGGTAATTAAGACAGCTTTTAATGACAGTAGAGGTCTTTAAAGGGAGTTTTTGGCAAAAAGAGAAGCCCAGTATATGACCAGACAGAAATCAGTTTAACTCTGCTGCTCTGAAATGTTGGGACAGCATCAGCTTGGTCAGTGTGGAGTTGGTTCTAAGGAAAAAAAATTTTACAAGTTCACAATGCAAACATATTAGTGTGCAAGTACCTGCAGAGTACGGCTCCTGTTTCTCGATGAACTCAAACTCATTCCTCTCGTACTTGGCTCTTATCCACTGCTCCCTCAGCAGCCTGGAGAAGTGATGGAAGACACACTAAGTTATATTACTACACACTTACCAAATGCCCTGAGATGCACTTACCCATCCTTTTTTTCCCAATCAGTTTAATACTTCACACTGGGAGTTTTTTACTGCACAAATATAATAAAATACAAATAATGGGCTGGCAAAATTAAACATTTGTTAAGTTCTGTGAACACCTACCGACATGTTTCAGATTGAAACATAATATATTTATCATCACACATGATTGCTGCCTTTGCTTTGCAGCTAGTACAAAATCTGCATATAAAGAAAGCATGTCAATTCTTTTTCAGTGTGAGGAGAAACAAATGGCAGCAGTCAGCAGCCCCATCACCATGCCAACGATATCCTTCATCCTGTTTTCTTCTCTACCTCTCTCAACCTTTCAACCGTCCCCTCCAGGCTCCAAACTTCTTTCATCCTCTCTTTCTCCCCACATTTCTGATTCGAGTAGAAATAACACAACTGTTTTCCCCCGCGTCAAAATGTAAAACGTCTTACTCACAACATTCTTTGAATGACACCTTCTAGTGACAATGGATCCTAAACGCTCTTCACTGTGGGCTCTCAGGGGAGAAGTAGAGTGTGTGAATCCAAACAGAAGCCGTGGCACAGACACTGAGAAAGATACTTCTTTTTCATCTAGGCTTTCTGTATTTTCTGTGTCTGTGTATTTCAGTCAGATCTTATTGGATGGATGCTCCCACAGGGGGGCGAGGAGGAGGATGGTTTTTTTTGAAGGCAGATTGGTTTTGAAAAAAAAGTTATTGACACAAAAAAGAAGAACCTCAAAATGCAGCTAGTGCCACTCCCAGATAAAAACGGTATTTTGTGCTTAGGCCTACTCTTTCTGTTGACCACTAAAAAAACAAATCTTAAATAATCCAGTGTGATTCAAAGTTCTAACAACACGGTGTGTAGGAGTGTGTGAATGTGCCGTCCTTTTTGTGCGCCTTTTACACACACAAAGAGAAAGAGGAAGTGATATTTAAGTGAAATACACAAGTTAAGAGGTGTGAAACGGTCTACTACAGAGTATTGCAATTTAGAGAAGCAACGTCCCCCTGTATAACTTGGTGGCTAGCATTTTCTTATCGCATCCAGGTGCAGGCAGTGTGGACCGAGCTCTGAAGAACACATTTTAATATTACATAATGACATCAGACTTCTTAATATGTTTACATTAAGATTAAATCAAATGACCTCAGTTTGAGTCACAGATGTTCATCCATGTTCTCCCTAGAAACAATGGGTAACTGTATTTACTTTAGTTCCTTTCCAGCACCAACAGAAGTACCAAACATAGTGCAGCAATTACTGACTGAAAGTTGACTGCTGCGACAGCATAAAGGGGTGATACAGTATGTAAGGTAATTTTGTGTGTGTGTTGCACTGCCAATTGATTCAGATTTTGAAAAATCAATCATAAATTGAGTCATTTTGAACCAATGAAACTCCTACATTTCCTTGTCACAGCAATGTTTAATCGTGTGACTCATTATTCCTTCATTGCGAAGCAAATGTGTTGCTAAAATGTTACTAATACAATTGTGAAAAGTGAAAAGTCTTAAACATCCGTCAAATCCCTGTATAAACACTGAAATAGACTTGATTAGATTTTCTAATTTATTTCTTGCACAAAATAAGGATGATGGACATGGGCCCTCATCACTTCCACTGAAATGGCTTCAGAAGAGCATGTATCCATGTATGACAGTGGAATATAGGATCGCATGTGCTCGTATGGGCTTCTGACTGTAGTTTTAAGGGACACAAAAATGATTGTGCTATCCTTTAATATTCTAACTCATCAAAATGTCTTCCGACAAAAAAAGAAGCCTAATGGAGTCCGGCCAGCGACTGCAGCCCCTGTTAGCTTAAGCAAAGAAAAAGCACACACAGGACTTTCTTTTTGATATTTATAACAACAACACACAAAAAAAAAGAGAAGTAAAAACTATGTGTGAACTTACACATGACCTCATATTTTCTAATCATTATGTTCGACAACACTGCCAATTCATCGCTACATTAGCCCACATTACGTTAGGTCAGCTAAGAGCAAAATATTTGTTAAAAAACTGAATTTATTTCTACTTTGTCTTTAACACTATTGTGAGCTCCAAATACCAAAGTGAGAAAACGTAGCTTCGTTATCTAAAGCCAATTGTTATCTGTTAGTTAACTATTAGGTAACATTAGATCTTTCAGATGAAAATAGCTCATATAAAATAGTTCGATTTTGTTATATATTGAAGACCACCTACTTGCAGTCCGTGTGGGTTGGTCTGTAGTAGAAGGCAGGAACCTTCTGCTCATACTTGGCCTTGGCTGCATTGTTTCCCAGAGCAGCCATCAACTAAAAAGGAGACAGATCAACACAAGCTGATGGTTAAGTGTTAACCTTTGACAAAATATATTCTGATGTATTATTCTTTCTCCAGGGTGCGGAAGTCTGGTGAAATTTTGCGAGTATACAGCCGTTAACCAACCACAGTTTAGAGGCATTGTATTCGGTAAACCTACTGTAATGTAGGGAAACTTACTAGTCCTTTGCTCTGATCCCCAATTTCTCCGATTCTCATACCTGTTCTGAGTTGATCATTGATCCCAGTGGGTGGGTTCTACCGTTTAGCTGTTCGGTGTTTCTGTCTCTAGCCTTATTTAGACTCCAATCAGGAGAACTTCTGATTCTTTATCTTGTCATGTTAAGTACTAAGCTTCAGGGTTGCCAGGTTAAGTTGCATTGTCATGTTAAATACCAAGATGTGGTTAAGAGCCATAGTCGAATCATGTAAAGTTCTGGTTAAAGTTTCTGGTTACGTGTTAAATACTCTTTCAGTCTTTTAGTGTTACATTGCAGGATACTGGATAGATTTAAACTCTTAACTACTGCAAAATAGCGAGCAGACTATTTAGTGAGTAGGGGATAACGTCAGACACATCTACAGGATTTTGTTAGTACTGAAAACTGTCACTGAACTACTGTGATACTGAAGACATCTTAAAAAAACCTGAATATTCTAAAGTAGGTTCTGAAATGTTCTCAGATCCATAGGTCACAATTACTCGGATCTTGTAATTACGAGATAAAGTCGCTAATTTACTTATTTGTTTGGTAAATGCAATGTGCAGCCATAGGCTTCCATCTCGTAAGCTCATGTTAAACTACCAGTCATTGTAGTGCATTTCAAAGAAAGAAGACCTACTGGAGAGTGACCACACTAGGAAGAATAAAAGACTATTCCTTCAAAATAAGATGACAAAAATGGGCTAAGGCTTAGAAAATAGAGGTATCATAGAGCTCATTCAGTTTATAATAAGGCCCCTGCTTTCCTGTGGGATTAATTGTGGAAATGGCTTCACTGCATTGGGATGTGTCTGCCTCCTGGTCTCATTCCCTCCGTTGTGTGTTTCATTTAAGTTTAATGCCTGAGCCCAGTCCAGCTGGCTTAATCCTCTGAGGGGTTCTAGAAAAGATGCTGCACTGTGTTGCTTTATCGTGAAGGTCAAAATGAAGCAAAAACCTTACCCGGAACCGGAAGTCACGGAAATTAATACGTTATACATCTGCTGCCAAAATGTTGATGAGTTTGACACCTTGGATGTCAAATTCACAATATGGATCCCGTAGATTTGGACCATAATTATGTCACATTCCATGGGAGCTTTTCTAGGAACATTAAGGGAATGTTTGTTCTCCACATGCATTTCCACCACAGGCACCAGTATGTAAATGTAGTTCTGGAGCTGTAGAGCTACCCCTGAAAAAAAGTTCTTAGTTTTGGGCTTCTTAAGGTCCAGGAAATATCCAGATTTTTTATTAGCTGCTTCACATAGAGGTTGTTTGTTTGCTTTGCCACAAGAGATACATTCAGTTGCTGTGTAATAGAACCAGATAGTCATGATACAACAACAAATGAGACAACATACTGTAAGCCTCATTTTTCCTGTCAACAATAGCATCATATAAACTGACTGGGGTCTATCTATCTATTTTTTCCTTATTGAGCTATGTATCCAACAAAACAAGTGACCAACGCGCTCCCTGATTTTACTGGTCACACATCTTGTTGCTACAAATCAAGAAACCACTCAATAGTACACACTCTAATATACCATTGTGAGTTTCCAACTTTCTTCCAGACATAAAAAACATTTCCATCTTTAAATCTGTTATTTCACATTATTCTAATGTTCTTTCGCCATTTTGTATTATTTTAACGAACTCTTCCAAACTGTTCTTGTGCACCTCTCAAGACTTTTGTTTTGTCCTTTCGGCTTATCCCGTGAGTTCAGTTTCTCCACAGTGGATCATTGTCCACATGTTGATTTGGCACAGTTTTTACGCCGGATGCCCTTCCTGACGCAACCCTCCCCAATTTCTACCGGGCTTGAACCGGCACTGCACAGCTGGGGAGGGAAATGGGCTGTTAGGGGTTCAGTCTTGCCCAGAGACTGGGGATCGAACCACTGACCCTTAGACGACTCCCTTACCCACTGAGCTAATGCTGCCCCTTTGATGACTGACAGTCTTGAAAGGTACACAATTTCCATTTGTGTTTAGAGAGAAACTACCTGCATTATTACTGTGCCCCTGTAGGTCATTTGTGTCACATGTAGAACTCATCCACTATTAGCCAGGTTCAGCTAATAAAGTGAATACTATTGTGACTACAGTGCAGTGCCTCTGATTGTGGATCTTGCGTTGCAATGGGGCTGCAGCATCTCCATAAGTCTCAACAATAATGCCTGGCATCGGCTCTGAAGTCTCCCAGTGCTACACTTACAGAAGTGGAAATTAACACAAACAGACACACAAAGCCCTCACAAATCTTTTTTTTCTTCCGCTGCAATCAAATGTAGACAGCCATTCATCTACTCTTGCCTCTTTTTGGGTCCATTGTTCCTCCCTTTTTATTCCCTGCTCTCCTCACAAGTCAAATACCCATTACATCCTAATTATTGCCCCTTTCATCTACATCCTCCTGGTTTTCCTCATGAGTCACATCAGCATCACCTCCCCAAACTCCTTTTTGTCACCCAGTGCTGGTGCTGACACCAACCATTCAAGTTACAGCTCCACGAGTCCCCTGCAGAGCCCAGGATTTTAACCAGTATGCTTTTCTGCATTTATCATTTTAATATTGCACAGTTTGCACTCAAATTTATTGCAGGTGTAGCTCTGAAATGGCCATGTTTGCAAGGCGGGCAACAGCTCAGCTTCTTTTTACACCCAGGAGATAGGTGTAAACAGCTTTGCTAATGGAATTATACTTTATTGATCTCTTTCAGAATATGCTTTACTTCCAAAGGGGGTTCAGAGGTCAGCGTCTAGTGAAGATCACTAAACGTGTGATACCCTCACCTAACTACAGCATATTGATACTGGCTACATTATGCCAGATCTAATTAATCCTTTGTTTCACTTGTAATCTATTGCTCTCCAGTTCTTAAATCCTCTTCGACCATAATGCAAAAAATAACTGGCAACCAGCACCTTTCGTTTATAAGATCTGCACTTTCACTATGTGTCGGCAGTAGATCTGCTTGGACTGTTTTAAAGTTGCCTTTATTTCAGTGATGTTCCTTCTCGTCCTGATATATTTGTCACTGTCATAGTGTTAGAAAATGTTTCGATAGAAAGCACAAATATTATGGCACTGTTCTGGAGTTATCATGGGCTCCATACTTACATGACTCTAAATATTTATGTCTGTATTGTTTGCATACTAAATCAACCAATAGTTTAATACACAAGTCATACTGGGATTTAGTTTCAGTTTCCATTATTTTGAACATATGTGCATAGCACATATTAAGTTGCTTTTTTTTTCACTATTAGCATGTGTTAAGTTGCACCTCTCACTGGACCTCAATGGGCTTCAAACTACATCTTTGTTATTTAATAGTTAAACATTTTGGGAAAAAGCTTATGTGCTTTTTGACTAGATTAATACCAATAATCTGAGACAAACAGATTCCGCTGCTAAAATTAGATTAAAACTATTTAACATGCTATTTCTTTTTTAATACATTCCAAACCAGAGTTGTTACACTTATATGTTGTGGTTTGAACAAAGAACCACATTAGGCATATTGACCAAAATGATAAACTATTGCTTTGATGGAACATTTAAGTGTTTGTAAATCTAATTTTCAGTCCAGATTGTTGTATGTATAGTGAAGAGATAAACTGTCTTTATACATATGGCGTAAAACACTTGTTTAACTTGAGAATCAGCATAATCTTTTCATTGTAATTAGAATATGGAACAGAAATCAAATAAAACCCCAAAATAAACAATAAAGTTTGACAAATTATTTTGTATTAGGAATTTACTGTTGTAATGGGATTTAATGCAGGAATTTTAAATTATATAGGCACATCACAGGTGCATACTATTAAATGACAAAAAAATAATACTCAAGCCAGAAATGTATTCAAAGACGACAGTTCTGCAATGTGACGTGGACATTAATCAAATCTTGGTGAAAAGTTTGACCTGACAAAGATCCATGTCAGATTGAAAATATTTCATTTTTTCTGAGTCTGAGTTAGTTTGCAGGCATTTCCTTTTTCATTTAATGCAGGTTTGCCAAGGTGAACATCCTCCATTGCACCTACAGCACTTCATAATATTCTTTCATCCATCTCTTTTAAATGCCACATCTGCTTGACCACTCTCATCTACTATATGCCAACGACTGCTTTGTTTATGCAATACAATTTTTAATAATCTAATTTCATAGGAAACCAGTTTTTTTAAATTCTGTGACTTTACAGCTCTGCTCTGATGGCGAACTGTTCACAGCCATACTGCTTTTTAACGTTTGTTTTTTGGGAACTACTTTATTGATCCCAATGGGGAAATTGTTGTTCTGTTGACAGTTTGATAAATTTAATGTGGAAAACTCAATTAAACTTTAGAGGTTTACGATATTAAAATATTTAAGATGTTAAAATATTCTTGCTGGTGTCCAAGCGTATCCCTTTCACTGTCGGAATTGGGTGGATAATTTCAGAACAGCCGAATATCAAAATCAGCAATCCACTAAGAGAAACTGATATTTGCATGCTTTTGATATCAGTGGGGACTTTGCACTATACTCTGTATTTGCCAACTGTCTTACCTCCACTTCGCTTGCATCCCACGTGTCCTGGACAGACTTGACCCTGCTAATATGGGGGATGCTCCGATGAAGGAGCGAGCAGGCCTGGCAAACAAACACACCCAAAGTCAACGACGCCCAGTCTGGCTCTGCAGGAGAGACAGATAGTGCAGAGAAGGAGTGTGGGAAATGAAAAAGAGATGACGTAAGGAGAACAAGCGTTGAGGTGAACGTAGATGATGTGAGTTTTGGCAGAAAGTGAGATGAGAGGAAATGAAATTGGACAAAGTGGTACACGAGGATAAGAGAAAGAGATGGAGGGGAGATAAAGGAGGAGTGGTGAGGAAATCTTGTCACAAAGGCACTGCAACAAAGAGAACAGCATCTCAAGGTCCAGGCTATAAATACTGAAAGTGCTGATGCTGGTGCTGTTAAGGGGTAATAGCAGCAAAGTAAATGAAGCAAATATTACAAGAGACTCTGGCTGAGTGTGTCCCTGCTCATAAAGGAGAGCAGGGCAGCGAAATGTGATTTTGGGGAAATCCTATTTAGCCGACTGACAGGAAATAGACCGCCGGAGATCGGATCAGAACTGAGCCGAGGTAGTTATCAGGTTAGTGGCATCACCGGACTTGAATATACAGGGATGACACTATCTCTCAAACACACACACACACACACACAAAGATGGAATGCTGCATGCTCACACTTTCATTTGTGTGTATATCCGTGGTTTTATACTTCAAAAGAATTTTTTTTTTAATTACTCAAATGTCACTCACACACACACCTCTGCATCACCTCTAAACATACCATATGCTGTTTATTGCCAACACGAGCATGTGACTAAACACTTTGAGTCTGTTTCAGAGGCAAAAAGAAGGTTTTTCTGTGCAACGTGACACGGCAGCAGCACCCGTGGGTGTTCAGCAAAGGTACATTTGAGTCATTGTATCACACACAGCCTTTGATTCTGTCCATGCAAATGCAGTTGTCAAGAAGAGAGAATGCGAGACATTCAGGTTGATATACAAATGCACATTAGAGTCTAGAAATAATTGTATTGGTAGGAAGTAAGTGTTATAATCATAGAAACACAGCGGAAGTTTGTACACACACGATTAGATTTTAAAATTAAGGAAATGTGTGACATTTGCTGGGTTTAGTTACGGATAATAATGAGTTCAACATTCAATGGATATGAAAAGAAAATATATCTGCTGCCAAAGCTGAAATACTATATGTGCTAAACTTGTATTTCATGTACTGGGCAACAGTCCTGTTTTATAAACAGTATTATAAGGATTAAAAGAAATCGATGAAGTCTTTAAAATTGGATGTTTATTAGTTTTTACATGTTGTCTTACGGAGTGGGTATTGTTTTCCTAGCCATCTGCTTTCACATAGATGTAAGTGTGGGTAGAAGGTGTGAGCTTATCTAAACTACAAACTGGAGGTCAACTAGTGAGTGTATCTGTATGAAACTGCCTGCTTGTGATTTCTTAGAGATACAGAAACTGAAACTTTGCTATCAGCTATCAATATCTAATCTTGAAGCTGCAGCATGCAACTTTTAAGTTATTAAATTTATCATTACGCAAAGAAAAACAGCATGAAGCAGTAGCTTTTTGGATGCATTCACATCACATCGTATAAAACATTCCTGAGTGGCAGAGTAGAAAAAAAATAAGGTTTACACTGGCGTCCTCCAACTTGTAATATAGTTCTCTGGAATATCCTACTGAATATCTATAAAATTTCTTACTGTATCTCCCACTAAGAAATTGTGTCAACATAAGAGCTTCTAAAACATCAGCTCAATTGAGATACACATATATTTAATATGTAAAACTGATTAATGTTCCTAAAAGGTAAATGCTGTCTATTACACTTGTGTATTTTATTAGTAAATTAACAGAAATACAAAGCTAATGCAGATAATAAGTTAAAAAGGAATTAAGCTAAACCAAATAGCCATGTTACGTGAGTGGGCGTCCATTGAAGACACCCGAGTCGTTGCTACGGTAACTACACGACAATAGTGCACATGGAAAACATGATACCTGATAAGCATCAACCTAGGTAGGTACTATTTAACTCAAAGCACCACGGGACCTGATGGCATTTTCAAACTATTACGGGAAAATTGCACTGGTGCGTGTGCAGCTCTGGCTCTGCGTGCACCTCATAGATGTATTATAAAAGCTAAATATGGCGTCGTACGTCAACCCTTTGCAATTCAATGTCGCCCAGTGGTCGATGTGGTACTGCAACAAAAAAAATCCCCATGTGGCTTCTACAACTCTAATGAGACAAGACGTGCGTGTAAAACTCTTAATGGGACACCTCCTACTGCTTTGATAGAAATTGGGACCAAATTAAGAATAGAGCAGTGTACAGTGATTTTATAGTTGAGAATTAAATCATAAATAATGCCTGACACAAAGATGTTATTTTAGCTTGTACGTATCAGTGTTAACATGTATAGGCGAGTGCCACGTCCTCAACCGTCAAACCCTAAAAAGTCACCACATTATCTTCTTTACACATTGTCCCCACCTCACTCGCTCTCTCCGTCTCTAAAGCTGACATTTCTCACACAAGGAGAGCCTCAGCCTGGTGCACCACAGACATGTGAATACACACATGCATGCAGGCACAGACAGTGAGTGTGTAATACTCAAGGGAGTCATACAAGGGCTGTGAGAGTGAAGGATGGAAGGCGGCAAAAGAACATTAATAATACTCGTTGCGTTCCTGTGTCCTCATTAGACTGCACAATGCATTGATGTAGATAACACCGAGCCCGAGACAGTTGGGGAGAAGAAAGGCTTTAGAGATGAGGAAGTGATGGAGGAAGAGAGTTACCTAAGGGATACAGTGTGTGTGTGGGGGGGGGCACTGAGGAAGGGAATCGAGAGAGGAGTGTGGGTTCTTTAACATGCAGAGAGATGATGTGAGCTTGCAAGATCCCCTGGGGGTGTTACTGGAATCAGCCTCCCCTCGATTTATCTCTTTTAACCCGTGACAAATAGGCTTTTTTGTTTTACTCCTTCTTAAATCATAGATCAAGCACAAATGGTCTAAAAATTAACGTGGGGCAATCAAACCTCTTCCTTTCTATGTACGTTTCTATCAACAAACATCAAACACAATACACAAAGATGACCCAAGCACATGTACACACACACACACACAAAACCCTGCTGACACAAAAACACAGCCACTTACCGGTGAGGTCATCGCTGTCTGACTCAGGCCTTACAGAGAAAAAAAAACTGCACTCATGGAGATTATTGTGGCCGCATGACTGACTAGCCACACACATATACACACACACACACTGGGCTTCCTCGTATACGTAGATGTTTCTCATCAGAATTACTGTGAGCAGCAGATGCACAGTTGTAGCAAACAGGAGATGCAAGGCTCCTAATGTAGTGTGACTCTGACTTTGGTGAAGTGCTGCTGCACCGCGGCTTCATCTCCGAGGACTTGTTGAGAAAACAAAAAATAGTTTTGTTGGTGTTACAGGGCTTGTTGGGTGAAGAGACAACAGAGCTTTTGATTCCAACGCACAAGGCTGAAGAAACAAGTGCTTGCAGCATAACTGCAGGGCAGATGCAGGATAAATGAATAAAGGAGCATTTGAAGACATTTCTCTGCATCTGCACTGTTCATTTGTATTTCTGTAGGTGTGAGCATCAGTCTGTCAGCGGCTGCATCATAGGTGGGGTTAATGACTAAACAGTGGGGCCACCAGAGGTTGAGGACCTCTCGTGTCTCAATTAAACCCCTCAGCCACACAAAAATCTTTTATTTCTACAGCAGTAATAACAGGCTTCCATTTTATTCAGTCCGTGTTTAACTGTAACTTGATAAAGGCCTTTAAAAGGTCCAACATGCTTGAGGCTCAGTTTTTTATCATTTCTAAGAGACTGAACACTCAAATGGAATTTATAAACTTTACTGTATGCATATATAAAGTATACTCATTAGACATCCTTCTGGAATTCATAATTCTGATGTATCTAATGAATGAATGAAAGATTTAGTTTCTAAAGATTCAGGCTTCTTCAGGGTCACCACAGCAAATCATTTGTCCGTATGTTGATTTGACACATTTTTTATATCTGTTCCACTTCCTGACACAACCCTCCCCAATTTCTACTGGGCTTGGGGCTGATACTGCACAGCTGGGGATGGGCTGCTGGGGGCTCAGCGTATTGTGTGACACTTGGAGATGTGGTCGGTAAGAGCCGTAATAAAGAAAAACTGTTTTAAATTGAGTGTTTTTCTTTTCTAAATATAGGATATCAGTAAAGGTGAAGTGCAACATTTTGTCAGCACCATCTTCATATTTGTACTTTTTAATGGCATAGTACAGAGGTCCCAATGCAGATATCAGTATATAACATCAGGCTTTATGTATTCGTACTCATACTGCGCCCAATACCATGTTAAACTGCAGGTAGGTAGAGGTGGGAAAAATGTCTGTGGTTTAGAGCAGTTTTAAGATAATTCATGACAAAGTAAGAACGTACGATCATTTCAATTCTTACAACATTTGCTTAATTGCAATGAATTGATGAATTGATGAAATGTCTTGAACAAAACAGTTTAGTAATTGTGTGGGTATTGACAAGTACTCAAACGTAGGTACTTGTATTCAGTCTGGGAAAAAGAGGTATTGGGATATAAGGTTCACTCCCTTAGTGCTAAAATGCCAAGAGAGAGAGAGAGAGAGAGAGAGAGAGAGAGTGCTGAGGGATGATTTGGGGATTATGACATTTCCTGATGCTTACAGTATTTGCATTGTAAGGCCTTATATGAAGAAAACATGAACCACTGAAAATGACAAAGCAAGTTAGAAAGAACTGCCAGCACACACTTGATCTGGAAACTCCCATCTCCCGCTTATAACAGAAAACAGTGAGAGTGAGTGTAGAGAAGTTTGTGAAGTGACTAGAAGTGACAATGAAAAAAAATTGTGTTACAGTGCTATGGCATCCATCCATCTCAGCATTTGTTAAAGCTACAATGTGGAATACAAGCCAGCGCTGGCATGAGACTCAAAACCATTTCGGTCTCTAGGTATTGGTCATTATCAAACGAAAAGAAACTGTTGGAACTGCTGAAAGTAATTCTCCGCACTGCGGTCTCTGTCGCATTCAGCCCTACTCTCAAATAGGAAAGACATCACACTTCATCTGGATTAGACTAACAGTTCATCCAGTTCGTCCCGACTCTTAGCTGTTAAAAGTACAAATGTTCTCCCAAATGCAGACACACCAGAAACTCTAACACTAAAACCAAAGGATATAAAGATATAAAGGCCTTTTGACACCTACCTAAAAGCTTCAGCATGTGATGCTCTCTGATGGTGAATCCTAATTGCAGGATGTAACTTTCAGTACCATATTGATAATAGTACTGCACTTGCCTACTTTAACTGTTGATGACCGAGATTCAGCCTCATTGAAAATACAGCTTGTAGATTACGCAGTTGGGAAGCTTAGCCCATAAAGCTGCAGCATTAGTCTCCCTGCACCGATTTCTATCTATATCCATGTTAGGCCTGATTTTAAAGTCTCTCTAATTGTGTATCAAGGGCTTGCTCCACTATACTTACCATAACCCTAAATTACTCCAGTGGAGTCACTTTGGGGATGATGTAAAAGACTATCATTTCACTGGGTAGCCCCTGACTGTGAATCCCTATGTGCAAGGGTGTAAATATAAAGCAAGACATTGTTGGAAGACACGATAAACTGTCAGTTTGCCAGCAAATACTCTTTTCCCCACGTCAAAAAACATTGACGTCTTTCATCCACAGACATGTCTACATTGACCACGTCTGCATTGATTTACCGGCCTACTTCTGACTCCCCTCTTAGGGAGCTTCCCAGTGGGAAACTTAGCAGTGCTTCTTTGAGCGCCGTCGCCTGTGGTGTCTCTGGGGCAATGGGAACGAAGTTTAGATGATGCTCTTTCAAATTCTGTCTTAGACAATGGACACATGAAACTTAATACGCAAACAATGGTTGCTTCATTCAAGTTGTGTCCTCTAACCTCATGGGAAAGTCCTACAGACGGATGGGAAGACAACCTGAAGAACATACAGTAGTATTTTTCTAACGTGACTGTTTCTGTTTTTTGCAAGTGAAGGAATCAAAAACCTGAAAAGAAACAGGGCCGGGCATTTTATTCAAGAGCTGTCACACAACCACGTCAATTCAAAACCTTTTCTTTTCAATTTGTCTTTTGCTAACTGTCCAATCCTTAACTTTTAGTGAATACTAAAACTAGTCAGGCCATAGGAGCCTATGGTAAACCTCTGACTATCTCATCGTTCCACCTGCTGTTTTTCCTGTTGTACAAACACCTTCCTCTCACCTCAGAGGACCGCAGAGGCTCCTCTCTAGGGGGAATAAGTCATTTGCGTCCATAGCAAAGGGCAGAACCACAGTGCTGCTGAGCTACAGAGAAACCCTACTGTATAAGCTCCCAGGTCAGCTTCTCAACGTCTCATCTGAGCACACCAGCAGAGAGAAGATAGACACAGGAAAGGTAGGGCAGAGTAAGAATGACTAAGCATAAAAATCCACCGGTGTTGCCACTTTGTGATTTCAGACCAATTCCAGCAGGTTTTCTGTCTGGTTAATGAATGCTGTGTCTGTGATGGGAAGATAAGGCAGCAGTGAGGTCCGGTCCGGTCACCGCTGATGATGTGATAATCTGACTATACCCCGTCGGCCTGCAGACCCTCACACAAGAACAGGATTCATGTAATGTTATGTATAAAGTTAAATGTATGTATAAGTAATGTCACCTTGTTGGCTATTGCAAATACGTCCATTAGTGATTAACTCTTGATGGGACTGTCCTCATGCTCTAACACAGTCTCTTTCAAGCTAATGATAAAAAAGAACTTGATCAAAAAGGAAATGCCATTTATAAAGCATATTTTTTGATAGAAGAAGGTTTCACACATACAGTCTGACCACACCTAGAGTGTTTCTATAGTAGCTGTTCCAGTCACACTTGAAGGGGCAGTTAAAAGGCCCCGGGAGCAATTCAGAAGGGCAACAGATCCTGCCACACAAATGGGTATAATATGGTACATAATTTTGGACAGCCTGCCCTCAGAGGCATTAATGGTGCTGCACCTGGTTGTACATTAACAGAACTACTTGAGACAGAGGTTTTTATCTCGCCTCCTTTCTTACCTCCACATACCTGGATGAACATAAACGCCAATTAAGTACAATAGTAACATATTATATGTAATCCGGATGATAAGATTAAAAGTACTCCATTAAAGATACTAACTAACTAAATAATCTATGGGTATATTGTCATTTTGTTGAATATGTAACAGCCAGTGCCAGAGTTTACATCCCTACATGATCACAACTGAAAATCCTCGTGCATACGAGGATATTACAAAAACAAATACTGATAAACAGGCTTTACACATTGGCAGCATAATCAAATTATCGTATAACAAAAAACTAAACAACCTTTCCCACCTCTACCTCTAGCGCTATTTATTCATTGATCAGTCTATACACCTGTAGACCTGTATCACCTCACTGCCAACTACTCCTCCACAGTTAATGCATGTACGTTTATGTTGCTGTGTTGAGATTTGTTCCTTTATTTTACATAAAGCCACTAAGATAATATCTTGTCAGCTGCCGAACCAGCATTAATAATTCATATTCATCATAATCACATAGGAGTTCTATGTTTTGGAATTTGTTTTGGTTGATACACAAGTGTCCTAACAATTTCCTTGCTTCCGCTTGCTTTCCTGAAATTTCCTGTAAGGAGAATAAATGCATATATACACTGATCAGGCAAAACCTTACCGGCGATTTAATGCAATCCAATACAGCAGGTCTGCCGGGCGGCAATAGTCGGTCGGTAGAGTGGCTGCCTACTGACCATAGGGTCGTAGGTTCACGGCCCACTCTTCCCGTCTATGTTTCAAAGTGTCCCTTTCCCAGCCGTGCAGTATAGATAGTGCAGGCATAGGCCTTAAGAACTGTGCCAAATCAACAAGTGAACAAATGATCTGCTGTGGTAACCCTGAACTCACAGGAGAAGGTGAAAGGACCTCAATAATAGAGAGTAGAATTATCACCTTTATGACACTTTCAGTTTAATAACTGAGAAATTATAACTTGTAAAAGTAGAATACATGGCAGAGCTGCTGTATAGGATTGTATTGCACAATTGCACAAGTGGTCATAATGTTATGCCTGATTGGTAGATAGATAGATAGATAGACGAACAGACAGACAGACAGATATTCTTTTATTCAACCTACGTTCCCCTGTTGAGCTCTAGGCAGCTTCTCTAGCAGTTGTGTATCGTGAAGCGCCTCAGTATCTGAGTCACTTCACCAGCTGTGATTTTCCAGCTGAATCACTCACCCTACAATTACCTGCTCCTCTGACTGCTCGGCTGCTGCTGCTACCATCTGTCCCACCTTTGCGTCACAGAGGCTAAATTTGATTAATGATCGCAAAGGTGAAAGTGGCATATCTGTCAGGCAAGCCGATGAACAATGTCGGCAGAGGAACAATCACAGTGTATGTATCTTCGAGGCACTGTTTACTGTTGCATCACAGTTGGTACATCAAAAAATAAGGTGTCCCACAGGTCCAAAAAGGCTGTGTGAGTATCGATCACTGTGTCAATTTTGTCTAAGAGGCTAAAGGTCTCTTGCAATGCTAATGAGTCTGGGAGGCTGTTTTTTAGGCAGAGGGCCAATTTGAGCCAATTTACTGCAACATGCTTGCAATGACAACGTTAAGGTTTAGCATGTTTAAGCTTTACTGTGCTGACCACATAGCAGCAGGCTGCACCACAATCGTTTGTTGGATGGTCAATCAGAAATGTGCACTATTGTTGCATCTTTATACAATTACCACACCCACATTCTCTACGATGCTCCGCTTCAACTTTCAGCAATTTTGACATTTTGAATGTGGACAACACCTTCTTTCGTGAACATATTAGCATATTAACATTTGTTAATTATCACTCAAAATAAACAATAGTTTTACAGGTATTTGGTCCCAAGCCAAAGTCAGAGGATGACTCAAGTCATAAGAATACATCCTCTGGGCACCATGAATGCCTGCACCAGTTCTCATGGCAACTGATCCAGGAGATGTTCAGATATTTCCGTTTGGACCAAAATGCCGGATGGAATAAAAGTCAAGAGCTAAAATCATGTTGGAGACCATGTGTTTACAGCAGTTTACATAAGAGATTTCATAGACAACCTATACACTGAATTGTTTCATGCAAGCTGCTGATACAAAGAAGGAAAAAAGCTCCTATGGTCAACACACACACCGAACACGATGACAGACACTTATCTGCCGATTTCTCTGCAAATTCAACAACAACAACAAAAAAAAACCCCAAATCCCTCCCTCCTCCCTTTAAGTGTCCTCCACTTGAACAAAGCTATCTAATTTTTCTTTCTGCGAGTACACTGCTGGCTCCAAAAAGCTGCTCCGCTTACAGCCAGTCCTCAGAGGAGCCATAACCACAGCCAAGAAACAGGCATCCTGGGTGGGCTCGGCTCCAAGCACTGGGCGTACGGCCCATACTGGAGCCTCAGTGGCCACTCACTTCTTTATTGCCATTTCAGTGAGAAGAAAGGAATGGGAGGAGGGATGGGGATGGAGAGGAGGTAAAAGGGGTAACAGGGAGACGATGGACAGAATGGGGACTGCCTGACAGAGAATCCACGACCCAGGGAAAGTTAATGCCTGCACCCATGTGGTTTGTAAATGAAAAACAAACATGTAAGGCACAAACTCTAACACCTATAATTACTAAATCAGCTGTATGTTGGTTGCTGTCAATGTAGGACCAGACCACAACACCAGCAAACACACCAGTGGACACACTCTGAGTAACAGCTACAGCTGTCTAGGACACAGCTGGAATATCTTTGTACACCATCACCAGGTTTTATGTATTTATGGTTCAGACTAAGTCTAGAGTCCATGCTGTATTCTTGGCATCTTATTCTACCTGCATAATGGGTGTTTCAGGTGCGTCCTCCCGCGTGGCCTTATATGTCATCGTATCAGGAGCGAATTCACAATTTGTTGGGTTTTAAAGCACCAGATGACACACTGGGTTGCAGCCTTGTCCACAGCAGCTTCCGCGCATTAAAATAGCTGCAGCTGCATGCACCCTCTCTCCCTCAGACACCGGCGGGGTTTGGGAACGACTTACCTGGATTGCCGCAGTCCGCGCACGTATCGTTGCCCGGTCTCGCCAGCACGTCTTGCAGGAGCCGGTTGTTCCCCTCCGGTTCCAGCGCCATGGTGAGCTTATCCGTCCAACCTCCCCGCGGTGGGCAGCAGCCTGCACAAGAACATCCGCTGCTGGAGTCTGTTAGACAGGCAGATTGACTGCCCGGTCACCTGTCACCTCCAATCTGAAGAAGAGACTGGAAGGAAAAGACTGGATGAGACAGAGCGATCCGGGGCTAGAGGAAACCTCCCCCCCCTCTCCCCCTCTCTCTCTCTCTCTCTCTCTGTCAGTGACAGCTATTACTTCGCCTCGCTGGCTGCATAATAATTAAGCCTATATGTTACATTCACCTCCTCCTCCTCCTCCTCCCCCTCTTCCTTCCTCCCTCCCTCTTGTCTTTGCCTGCCCGTCTCTCTTGTCTCCTAACTATCCAGTCTTATATCGTACGAAAGAGACATCCAGCGGTGGATTAAGTAAAGCCACTGATCACAAAAAATTTAAATTAAAATACAAAATAAATAAATAAATATATACAATCCTCTCAATTTCTAGGAAATCCGGTGTCCATGCTAAAAATGTCAATTAATATTGATTTAAAGGCTATATTTTATTTTGTATTTATTTTACCATATTAATAATGACTGAAATTACGACACCAATACATCGAGGCTTATACAAAACAAGAGAAAATAACAGACATTCAATTTAAACATTAGAAATTACAATGGGGAAAAAAATGAAAAATTCTATTCTTTTTTGGGGTCATCCATATATGTGTATTATTTTTATTGATATATATATTTATATTTTATATGTGATCATAATTAGCTTCTTTTTTTGGTAGTTGGTCATAAGATGTGTCCAATTTACAAACGTATTAAATTCTTAGTTTTAAATAATTACATTTAAGGTTTAATTAAGTTTTACCATCGATTTGTTTTTTTTAATTCGTGAAATTATATGGACATAATCCAAAAGATCGCGTATCGATCTGCTCTTCTATTATGTCTGTCTGCTGAGACGGCGCCAAAACAAAACGTCATAAGCACGCGACAAGAGGGTCACGTACCGGAACTGTTGCCTTTTTTCCAAAGACGATCAGCTTCTACAACAAAGCTGTTTAAACTTATTTCAATATGTCTACCGCTATGAATTTTGGCTCGAAGACATTTCAGCCTCGACCTCCGGAGAAAGGCTCTTTTCCTCTGGATCATTTGGGTAAGAGACGACACCAACTCGGGGGAACGAACAGTTGATTTACTTATAAAACACGCGCCTAGTTCTTCTATTATGTTTTACAAAAACTTCGGTGTTTAATTTCTTTCTCGTAAACCGAGACACACGTGCTATTGTGCAGCAAATTATTGTACACAGAATTTTGTCTTTACAAATATCTGCTCCTTGACGTGCTATGACGTGGTACAAGCTACCCGTGTTCCAATTTCACATTTTAAAATTTGTTTTTTTTGACTGTGATACGCATAATTAAGAGTAGAATGCACGTGACCCCCTGCATACTAAGAAGAAAAATGAGTTGCTTATTTAATAGTTTGGGATTTGGATCTATGAGAAACATATAGTGGTTTCAGGAAAACATCCAAACCCCTTGACTGTATGCAAACTTTGGAGCAGTCTGATATCTATTTAAAATGAATAATATTGTCCATCAGGCTACACTCAATAACCGATAATGTCAAACTGCAAACCGCTTTTTAAAAATGTATTAAAAAGCAGTTTATTAAACAGTGTATAAACTGAAAACCTCATGCATAATACATCACAGTTAACATTCATGTTGGGAATGTTGAGACACATACCACAGAATAATGTTTAACATTAAACACACATTGACGTACATGTAAATATAAGTAGGCTGATTGTGGATTCTTGTTGTTTCAGGAGAGTGTAAAGCATTTAAGGAGAAGTTTATGAAATGCCTGAGAGACAACAACTTCGACAACTCCATGTGCCGCCAAAAGTCCAAAGACTACCTGGAATGCCGGATGGACCGGTGAATATTTACACTATTCAGTCCCCCCAGGATTTTGTTTTTGTGACTGTCACGGCCTAAAAGCCTGCAAGAGCTTGCAATTGTGATGTCTGCTGTGAAGTTTTAAATTGCAAAGTCACTCACAGGAATTGGCTGAGTTATTTGTTGCAATCGCAACATCGTGAATTGCTGACTTGTGATCATTTCGTCACTGTGGTTACTAATGACATTTTCATCATGTCCAATTCTAACCTGGTGGTAATATAATGCTAGAAATTTGCATTTTTATTGTTTTCCAGTCAGCTGATGGCCAAAGAGCCTCTGGAGAAACTAGGATTCAAGGACCTGATAGATCCTCTTCGCAACCAAGCAGAGAACAACACTAAATCCTGACCTGCTTCATCTGTGCTGCCTGTTTTACACACAGGAGATTGTTTCTCTGGACTCTACAACACAAATCCTAATGAGTCAAAGTAAAAGACTGAGTATGGGGATGGGAATAGCTGCAGAGTACTTAAAGGCTTGCTCTTTGGTCTTAGTTCAACATAATTTTATCAACCATTTGTGTACATATGTTAAATGTGTAAATATATATAATTATAATAAAACCAAACCATGTGTTTAGAGTAATTTATTGTGAGCGGCTGGAAGCAACAGAAAGTGAACATCCTCTTCTAACCAATCGTTTTGAAATACGTTAACGTCCCTACAGTGTCATCTGGTGGCCGTGACGAGCATTGAAACTTCTTTGTCAAAGAGACCTTTTTTAGTTGACACCAAGGACACTCGTGAGTTGTAAATTAAGAAAATAATAGGTTAAAAGTGAAGATTTCTGGTTAGAAGCTCATGATGCATCACCTCCATTTTAGGCCACTCAGAGAACTTGGCAACAGATCCCCTCCTGTGGAGCAAAACAAGACAACTTCATGTAAAACATGAGAGGTGCCACAATATTAGGATATTCATACAATTATCCTTTTAAATGCTACATTGGAGGGTAAGGAATTATATTTAATTAATAATAAAGGAGAAACTATTTAAAATAATTACTTTATAACATTGTAAGCTGTAAAAAATATCTCTTACAAACTTACCTCCGTTAATTTGAGGAATCTTGTTTTGAGCCATTTGGAATTTGGGTCCACACAATATATTGAATTGCTGACAGTGAGAAAGCTGTAAAGTAGAAGATGAGAAACCAAATAAAATCTTAAATATGACTGATTTACTTTGAGAGATTTATTTTAATTCTGCTCTCCATTTAAGACCAAGTCTCCCCCTGCCGCTTCCGAAAAAAAAACTCGCTCTCCTAAACATTATTCTTGGTTTGCTCATGACTGGCAGTGGAGGGGATTTTGTCTGACATTTCACATGTTGAAAATAGAAAGACAATGAACTTCATGTTGTAGATGTGGAATGAATCATTTTACTTACATGAATGCACGTATCCTACAGTTAGAAAATGTGTTTTCCCTCTGTTCAAAGCAGGAAGCAATGGGTTCTTTGAAATTGAACGTTGAGGCTCTGGGACAGCAAGGGGGACTGACATGTCCAAAACCTCTTGGTACAGGCTTGTAACACTGAGGACTCCCTACCACAAAGCACACACATACACATTCAATAACATATATTTCACATATTGACTGAACCACTTTTGTTCTTTATGTGACCCTACTACTCGTAGGTAATACGTTCTGGATACTTTTTGCCTCAATAAATATGATTTTCATGTAAAACTTGTGTTATGTGTTTGCTCGGGTTGACTTTGTTTTATGTTAGAATTCATTTAAAGATCTGACTTTATTATGAAAACAGAAAAGGAGATGAAATCAGCTGTTGTTGCTTTGCTAAAATTCACCCTGCACTGTATGAGCGCACATGTTTTAAGAAAAATCCATACTATCTATAATGTGAAGTCACTAGTAGAAGAAAACACTCACCTTGCTCAGGAAAGCTCAGCAGCATGGTTAAAAACAGGAGACACACTCCAAAGCAAACGGTCCCAGACATGACTCTGTACAGTAGAGACGAGTTAGAAGTGAATAATGAAGAGCCAGGTTCTGGAAACTGGCTGATCTGGTGAAGCTGGTGTTAAATCATGTGTGGTGACAGTTGTGGAGGTGGGGTACGTCACTGTTCTGCTGCACAGCTGGATGAACAAAATATTTGTGACTTGGCAGTGTTAGGCCATATAGACTTATGCAATACATTACGCAATAAATTGCAAATGATAAAGACGACCTAGAGCAGGGCAGAAGGTGCACAGCACGATATACAGAATATATCATATCAGCTTCTAATAGACTGGTTTAAAACCTAAAGACTAAGGATTAAAAACTAAGCATTTGTTTGTAGTTGTGAGTGACAGGTGTGTTTGGGAGCAGCTGCTGGAGGCCAAGCAGATACAAATATACTTCCAAACAGATGTGGCAAAAGATCAGTGAATATAAAGCAATCTCCAACAAGAAATCAAGAAAAAAATGTGTAGTAGTACATGATATATGACTTTTTGGATGGACTGAGATAATTTTGCTCATATTGTCAGAATACACACATAAAACCAACACTGAATATGAAGCTTCATACTTCAAACATGCTAGTGGCATTGACCTGGGCACATAACTCTTGGAAAGAATATCATCCATCCATCCATCATCTATCTTGTTAAGGGTTAGGGGGTCGCTGGAGGTCAAATACAACCAGGAGCCGTCACCAGTCTATCACTCGGCTGACATACACTGACAGATAAGTATTGATGCTACCATTCACACCTACCGGCAAGTTAGACACCAGTTCACCAAACTGCATGACTACGTACACTACTTGATACTGTTGCCCCTCTGAAAAAGAAGGCATTAAACCAGAAGCAGTGATCTCCATGGTGTAGTTGGCAAACTTAAAGCAGGCAACATGAAAGTTAGAAAGGAAGTTCCAGAAATTGAGAAGAATCTCATTTAGCCTGGAAAAATAGTTTAAAAATGTACAAAAAAGCTCTCAGTGATGCCAGAACAGCATATTATTCATCATTAATAGAAGAAAACAAGAACAAGCCCCGGTTTCTGTTCAGCACTGTAGCCAGGCTGACTAAGAGCCATAGTTCTGTTGAGCCTAGTTTTCCCTTAAGTCTGAGCAGCAATGACTTCATGAGCTTCTTTATGAATAAAATTGTAGCTATTAGAGAAAGAATTCACCAGATCCTCCCCCCAAATATTACAGATAGATCTCCACGTACAGCAGTGCTAGAGTCATCGATAAGGCCCCAAACCCTGTTAGACTGCTTTTTACCCAGAGATCTCACTGAGCTAATTATTACCTCATCTAAACCAACTTAGAGATGAAGGCTTTTGAACTGTCTGCTGATAACAAGCTGGATGGTCCCTCTCCTCTTTAGTCCACAGGACAAGACATCCATGGTTTCCAAAAAGAATTTCACATTTTGATCCAACTGACCACAGAACAGTTTTTCGTTTTGCCCCAGACCATTTTAAAGTTTGGCCCAGAGAACACAGCAGCATTTTTGGATCGTTTTCACATGTGGCTTCTTCTTTGCATGATACAGCTTTAACGTACATCTGTGGATTTCACAGAGAACTGGGTTCACAGACAGTGATTTCTGGAAGTGTTCCTGAGCCCATGCGATGATGTCGAGTAGAGAATCAGGCCTGTATTAATGTCTTCACTAGCTTCTCTTCATTGGCTTCCCATTAAATCTAGAATAGAATTTAAAACCCTGCTTCTTACATATAAAGCTCTGAATGTTCAGGCTCCATCATATATAGAAGACCTCATAGCACCATATCATCCCAGTAGAGCACTTCGATCTCAGAATGCAGGCCTACTTGTGGTTCCCAGACGTTCCAATGGTAGGATGGGAGATCGAGTCTTTAGCTATCAAGCTCCTCTCCTGTGAAACAAGCTCCCAGTTCAGATTCTGGAAGCAGACACCATCTCTACTTTTAACTCTAGGCTTAAAACCTTCCTCTTTAATAAAGCTTATAGTTAGTTATAGTTATGCTGCTATAGGCTTAGACTGCTGGGGGACCCACCCCCCCAATGCACTGAGCTCCTTTCCTCCTCTTGACCATCTCTCCTCTCCTCTCACCCCACAATTGTCACCACTGTATGACATTAACTGTGTGTTTTCTCCTTTAGTTGTCCTTCTCCTTCTCTGTTTCTTCTTTTAAAGGGAGTTTTTCCTCCCCACTGTTGCCTTGAGTTTGCTCCAGGGGGGATTTGTTGGGTTCTCTCTATACATGTTTATAGTCTTGACTTTATTCTGTAAAGTGCCTTGAGATGACATTGATGTGAATTGGTGGTATATACATAAAGTTGAATGACTATAAGACACCCACAGAAGACCCTCACAAACACAGGGAGAACATGCAAACCCCATAGAGACAAGCCCCTAAGTGGGATTAAAACCCGGGACCTTCTAGAACTAATGCAAAGCTAAAGTCCTGCTCTCTAGCAAGACAGCAAAGATGCATTTTTCCAAACAATAAAATTTAAAGCTTTAAATGGACCAAAACACAGTTTTGAGGAAATATTAACTGCTGTGCTCTGCCAGCCAAATACCTCACAGCAGCATCTGTGAAAATATGACATATACTCTAATATGCAAATAATGCTTTTTAAATTTCTCCATTTTCTTCTTCTGTTAAACAACAAAACCTCCTGTTCCCCAAATATTAATAAACACAAGTATGTCCAAAACTCACACTGCCATTTACTGTAGAGCATTTGTACAGCACAGTATTTCTATACTGCAGATCGACTGCTTAAGAAAGTGGCAGTACTTAACAGTATGCATAGTTTATGAAACACAAATTATTAGAGACACTACAGTATTTAAAATGTAAAGTTTATTAAAATGACACTGGACAATACTAACATTCGATAGATTTGGGAGAAAATTGCTGAATTATACAGTAGAATAAGGTAGTCATTTAAAAGTAATTAGTCAATTTACTGGTTAGTGATGAGAGCACAGAGACTAGAATAAATCATCTGCTGCCAGTAGATGATTTGCAGTATTCTAACAATACAATATATGATGCCAGGCAATTGTTTAAATAATCCACATTTTTGATTTGAACAAAACAAAAACTTACCGATTATGAAAATGCCATAATGCCACTGGAACAAGCGATAGAGAAAAAACAGGACTTTGCACAGTTGTTTAGACACTGCACAGTTTTTATACACCAAGCGGAGCACGACCAATAAATCAGCCAATAGGTTAAAAGGAACTGCATTACGTGTTATCGGAAATTTTCTTAGTATAAAATGTGGTCAAAGAAAAAGAAATATTCCTTTCAAATGTGTTTGGTGTGTGTTATGGATACCTGCAATGCAATCGTCTGTATTTTTTGCATTTCGTAAATTCTACTAAAACAAATCACTTATAAGTTCAGTTTTCAGTGGTGATCCATCACCGTAAAGAGGCCACAATATGCATAACTTTGGGTTTATTCTAGGACTCCACTGAAATATTCCAAAAACAGCATTTCCCTTTTTATTTAATCATGGACCATCATGCAAGACGACTTCTTTCACTGTGTGAAATGGCTTATTTCACCCACTGTCTCTCGCCTCTCATCCACTCTGTTCTACATAATACCCGGCTTGTTAAAGCCCAGAGAAGTTAACCATAGTTGGGTGGGATTGCTACATTATGTGTGTGCTGACCCTAGATAGAGGTCAGTTTCTACATACATAGGATAGTCTGGAATGTTTTGGGAGGGTCCAAAGGGGAAAAAAACAAAGAGTCCTGCAACAGACACAAGAGTTACGTTTGTGTGTTATTTCTTCACATTTGGAATCTTGTGTTGTTTAACAGATAACTTTGATCATTATATAAATTGATTCCTATTCAGACAGTGAAAGCGACACTGAATTTCCTCTTTTCATATTTGATTGGTTTTTAGCCTGCAGCGTGGATTAGCTTGGTCATCTGTTCTACAGACTTCCGTTGTTGTTGTATATCAAGCAGACACACTGTTCCACGCTTCCTTATTCTAAAAATCCTGACCATTATTAAAACTGATATGTGTCACCAAATTTTACCAAGACACAACTGGCTGTGGTAGAAGGAATGTTTTTTTGGAGAATGTGGGGTTAACATGCTTAAAAAAGGGGGTTCCTGTCTTTTGAAATGAAGAAACATGTCAGCTAGAGTAGTAGTGGGTCTGGATGATGTGCTTTTAATAGTTTTTGGACAGCAATGCAGGTCCACCGTGCAGAAGAACAAGCTAATTCAGGCTGGAGGCTTACAACTACCCAAACGCACAAAGAGAAGATCCAATGTAGGTTTTAGTGTCTGTATGATTAATGTGGACAATAAAATTATTTTAGAAAATGCTTCATGACTCCCTTCTGTATAAAGCCAGTTAAGAAACCTCATATTGATTTGCTACACAATAATGTCTCCCTGAGCAAACAGTCGGACTTCCTCCAGGAAACGTAAACCAGTTCTACAGAGTTACCCATAGTTTATCTTATTTTGAATGATTTTCTACCACAAAACTGCTAAAGACAAAGACTATAATATTGAGGATTACTTCCCATTTAATTTTAGAGCCGTTTTAAGTTAATTTTGTCTTAACATTGAATATAGTGCATGTTAACATACTGTAACGCACTGGCTAAAACTATTTAGTGGGGCATACATGAATGATTTTGGTGTTCTCATCACTTACTTACTACAAACAGTACAAACACACTTTCTAGCTTGTTTGGTATCACTGATCAAAATGACACAGCAGAGGAGCAGATCCGGGGTAGAGGTGGGAGTTCCCAGTTACTAGCGGGAAGAGTTGGAACTGGAGCGTGACCGGTGACGACGGCGGCCAGGGGATCGAGATCTGCGGCGTACAGGAGAGCGTCGCCGTGGAGACCGAGACCTTGAAGAGAGGAGAAGGAAAGAAGTAGGCAAGAGCGTCAGAATAGAAGGCAGAAAAGTAATGCTACCAAGCTGATGCAATCAAATGGTGAAATCAAGATTGTCGGTTTCCCCAAATCAAAAGTGTTGCAACAATTTCAGCAGAAGTGCTCATCTAGTGCTGCTTGCCTTCTCCTCATTCGAGGTGGAGTGCGTCGCCACATTGGGAGTGGAGGAGGCATCCTGCGGGGAGGGGACAGCCTGCGAGGGGGAGGACGCACTGTGGGAGCTAGTACAGCTGTGACTGTGATCTCCTGACCGTCAATCTGGCCTAAAAGAAAAGCATAATGAAAATCAACACACCCAATATAACCTATACAAGGGTCTACACTCTGTTCCACATAGCTGAGGACATGGCTCTTATAAATGCTAGTCTCCCATTTTCATGTTTCTCCCCACCTCCATCCATGTGTTTGAGGGCTTTCTCAGCTTCCTCGGGCGTCTCATACTCCACGTAGGCGTAGCCCTTGGACAAGTGGGGGTGGACGCGATTCATGGGCATGTCGATCATCTTGATCTTCCCATAAACAGAGAAAATCTCCTGGATGTGTTCCTTCAAAAGACACAAAAGAGAACACTTGGACATTTGCTACTTTATCTGAATACAGAGCGAGTGTTATTAAAATTCAACTTTTTAGTTTTGATTTGATCACTTTAACCCATTTAATCATTTTTATATAGTATAAACAGCCTTCATTGTTCTCCAGAATCGGACTAATGATTCTACTTAAGCTCAGTTACACCAACCTCAGGCAGTTTTATTATAAAATCTTAAAATTCTGGGGGGCGGGGGCTTATTTACATTTACTTTTATTTCATTTAAATGAAGCAGTTGAAGTTTCAGCTTTATTTTAGACATAACTTTACAATGAATTTTGTTTTAATTTTAGTTTCCATTTACTTATTTACATTTTGTTTTAGTTTTACTTTGTTGCAGTAATTATATTAAGAGATCTATTGTTAAATATTTAATGGGGAGCTTTATTTA
This sequence comes from Channa argus, assembly GCF_033026475.1. Taxonomy (NCBI): domain Eukaryota; kingdom Metazoa; phylum Chordata; class Actinopteri; order Anabantiformes; family Channidae; genus Channa; species Channa argus. The sequence continues at coordinate 17,371,828 of NC_090216.1, forward strand.
TCGTTTATCCTAGACTCCATTTCATTTCCCAAAGTGGAGCAAAGTTACACCATTTAGTAATTGCTGCAGTGCATTCATTAAATATTCCAACCACCTTCACTTTTTTCGTTTTTTGTGCTGCAGCCCGATACTAAAGTTGTCAAAATTCATTTGTTTCCCTCAATAATTTATACTACATACTTTAATATGACAAAGGAAAAACAATATTTAAAAGGTCTGTAAACTTATTAAAAGTTTAGATGGATTTAAACCAACTATTAAGTGCAAAATCCAGCAGTGTTTGCATTAGACTGGCAATTATTTCAAGTCTTAAGCCACTATCACCTTTGCTGTTTTAGCAAGGTTGCAATAATAATCCATATTTATTTCATGACTTCTTTTTTGACATAAAAAATAAAGGAAATATGCACACATATTAAAAAACAGACAAAAGTTAGTATTTGGTGTGACATCCCTTTGCACTTTGCATACCTTGACTTCTTTTAGGGAGAAGTAATCTTTTGATATATTACAGTGAGCTTCCTTGAGCACTCCAGCGTTCTTCTAAGGCTGAGGGCTTGATTTATCCCTTCTTAATATTATTTTACCCTGATCTTCACTCTAATCTTTATGAGCTCAACCATTTCTAAGCCTTTTTTGTCTTATTCACTTTCCACCAAAGTGATTTATTGGCCGATGTCCTTCAACAAAGCCCATCCCTGATCAAGCCTCTTAAGAATGTGGAGAGATTAACTTGTTTGGATAAGAAACTTTTCATCAAAATTTGACAGTGGTCTTCATCTCCTATATACTGCCCAAAAGATTCCAAGACATCTTAAGTGCAATTAGATTAGAGTTCCATATAGGGCGACTGTGGCTTATAGGTTGACTGTGGCACAGGAGGTAGAGCGGTCAACCACCAATAACCCAGTTGCTGGTTTGACTCTCAGCTCCTCCGGTCACCTGTTGAAGTGTCCTGAAGCAAGACACTGAACCCCAGTTTAGTTGCTCCTGGTGAGTGTTGGCCAGCTGCACAGTAACTCCCCCAAGGGTGTGAGAGAGTGTGTGTGATTGTGAGTGTGAATGGGTGAATGAGAAGCAGTGTAAAGCACTTTAAGTGTCAATAGGTAGAAAAGCACTATATAGGTGCAGACCATTTACCACCAGAAGATTTATTTTCTATATTTTCTAGTAGTACTGTAATAAAGAAGTATATGCTGATCATCATAACAAACAAATCTAATTGTTGCCCAAGACAATACGCTATGTGTGGGTTGTATACTCCCACTGGCCACTTCATTAGGTACACCTGTAAAATATATAGTAATCCAATACAGCAGCTCTGCCATGAATTGTATAATTCATTTTAAATAGGGCGGCAAAAACATTAAAACCACCTCTTCATTGGACACATTTACAGGTGTCCCTAATGAAGTGGCCAGTGAAAGCACGTACTGTATACACAAAATAACCACCAATCATTCAGCCACAACATTTACATTAAAGGTTGAGATGATTTTAACCTCTTGATGCGCTGACAGGCGGTTAGCCGATGAAGATATGTCAGTATTTATTATTTTATAACATTCTTATGTTTAAACCACTAGGTGTATATGTAGACTATATAAATACACACTTGCTCCAGACACTGATTCACCAGCAACTGGACCTTTTGTATGCAGGTGTATTACAACTACAGTCTTGTAAATACACAGGGTAGTATTTGTGTAAGCACTCACCTTGATAACATTTCTCGTCAGACGACCTAGATAAACCTTTGTGGGTTTGGGTGTGGGGCTTCTACGTCGCCGGTCTCTGTCATCCTTCTTTGCTGACTTCGACCTACAATTTGATTCACATTAGCTTATGTGTTATATTTAAATAAATATGCTTTCATCTAAAATAATCTATGTTGCTAAATGCACTGTGAGAAAGCCAGACTTATCATAGTTATACCTACTAATTAAATAAGAAAATTTATTTGATCAATTACATACTTTGAGCGTGAGCGTCGCCTATTGTTATGTCGCTGCCGACTAGGACTTGGCGAGGATGAGGAAGAAGAAGAGGAGGAGCGGGAGCTGGATGAGCCTGAGTGACTGGAGGCAGAGGAGCTGGAGCCACTGGAAGAGCCAGAGCTAGAACCCGAGCTGCTGCTGGAGCTGGAGCTGGAGACACAGCAAGTTTTGGGATGGTAGGAGGTAATTAACTTAGTGTGTGACTGTGAGTGTGAATCATCCATTACCAAAAGGAAATACTCAAGATAATACACTACTGTAAAATACAGTTTGTCTAACACGTCAAACATGTTTATATTTCTTTCTAGTTAAAAAAGATGGTAACATGAAAAGTTAACAGGCAAAGTGGAGTCCAGTTCTACTTTAGTCCATTTTATTTCTATTTCAGCCTCTGACCTGCTGCTCCCACTGGAAGCACTGCGACGTGAGCGGTTCTTCTCCCGGCCCCGGTCTTTCTCAGCCCCTTCTTTTGTGGCGGCTGACTTTTCCTTCCCTCGCTGTTTAGTCTTGTCATCCTCCTTCCTCTTTGTTGGTGAAGGCGCCCTGTTGGAGGCAAATGAAAAAGAAAACAGTCAGACTTTAAAGCCACGGGTGTCACTAGATACGAAAGAAGACACTTTCATAATGGGCAAAAGTAGATGTGATTACATCCACTGCATCTTCCACGGGGAGGGTTGACTACTAGGGAACTTGGATGTTTAGATATAACATTTAAATGCACAGGTTTCTCCATAGGTAGTAATTTACTCCCAGTTTGTAAGAAGAATCTGTACCGCTCGATGTTTCAGATAATTCTAAGCATGTGAACGTTATTTCTGCAATAGCTGTATATGTAACGTCACTAAATACATTAAAATTAATCATTGTACACCACTTTAAATAGCTCACTCGTATAAGACATTTCTCCTTGAAATTGGTTACATTTCTTTTAATAAAAGTTCTGTAAGAACTAGGTTAAGTTTCCATGTAACGCTGTTGCTAACGTTAGTTAGCTTGCCAAACCCTTCACCGTGTTAGCATAGTTTTATGATGAAATTTTAATGAACATGTTTTAAATCCAAATATTTGATTTATTCGACTCTGGCGTTTCTATACATGCATAAATAACAAAGGCTAATATGAACTAAAATGTTTGCGCTTAGCATTTACTTACATCTTTTACCTACTCGACAGTTGTAGTCCCACAAAAATGACGTAGGGTGTAACGCTTGGCGTAAAACGCGTTAACGAATCACTACAAGAGAGGCATGTGGAAAGTGGTGGGAACATTGCCTCCCTCTACTAGGGCTTCCAGGCTTCCTTCGTTTTTCACTAATTATGTAGCCCTCGTTTTCTCTACTCAGAAGGTTCATATAAACAGTTTAATGCAGACAAACTGCTACGATATCACTGTTTGAACAGTTCCATTAGTTTGGAGCAGCGGTGTCGTGCAGTTGCAGCTCCAAATTCAGCAAAACGCCTGTTTAAGACTGTCGGGTGGTTGCCTTACATATTAAACTGAGGGACCGAAATATGCCTTTCAACCAGAACCGGTTTCTCTAGTAAAATTTCAGCTCACCTGCTCTCTACACTAACTTAGAATAATATGACCTCTTTTTAGCAGCCCAAAGTCAACGACACTAGATTTCTTAACGTTAAAGTCGTCTATTCAGTTAAAGCTAGTGCAAGCTAACTGTAGTGCTTTTACCAGTTTGAGTACTGTAGACCCAGAGGAAACAGGGTCCACATTTTCTTCTTCTGTCTGTCAGTCGGGCCTCAGATGAACTCCAGAACTGATAATGAGCCAGAAGAAACCAGCAAACCACCAGGCCATGCCAGGATCCTTGCTTTAACAGTATGCTGTGCTGCCATTGGAGGCACCTTCCAGTATGGCTACAACATCTCAATCATCAACGCTCCTACCCTCTACATTCAGAGGTTCATTAATGATACATATGTGGAGCGCTGGGGCACAAGCTTGGAGACCCCTCAGTTGACCCTAGCGTGGACTCTTATTGTGTCAGCCTTCTCACTAGGAGGTTTGCTGGGTGCACTGTTGGCAGGACCTATGGCCGTCCACTGCGGGAGGAAGAACTCACTGCTTCTGAACAATTTATTCCTTTTTGTTGGAGCTGTGCTTGTGCTAACTTGCAAAGTGGCCAAATCATTCGAGATGATCATCCTTGCGCGATTTCTAGTGGGGATAAACTCAGGTGTAAGTATGAACATCCAGCCTATGTACTTTGGGGAGAGCGCCCCGAAACACCTTCGAGGCGCTGTAACTTTTTCTTCTGCAGTTTTCACAGCATTTGGGATTTTCTTGGGTCAGGTTATGGGAGTCACTGAGCTGCTGGGCAGAGAGGCTCTATGGCCCTACTTACTAGCTAGTAATGCTTTGCCGGGTTTGATTCAGCTCCTTACCTTGCCCTGGCTTCCTGAAAGTCCCAGATACCTACTCATTGACCGGGGAGATAGGGATGCATGTGTACAAGCGCTTGGAAGGCTCCGTGGCGGAGAGGCTCCTGTCCTGGAGATGGAGGAAATGCTTCAGGAGCAGCAACAGCAACTATCAACAGCCTTAAACTCTGGATCTGCAGCTTCTGCTAAGACGCCCTGGTCCCTGTTTAAGGATCGGGACCTACGGTCCCAGCTCAGAACAGTCATCGCTGCCAGTAGTGCCATGATGCTCTGTGGAAATGACTCCATCTACTTTTATGCTTCCTACATTTTTCTTGAAGCAGGGATTCCTCCAGGGAAAATCCAGTATTGTACCATTGGCACAGGGGCTTCTGAGCTAACTGCCTCTATACTGAGTAATCTACTGATTGAGCGTGTGGGCCGCAAGTACCTTCTAGTTGGAGGATACAGTCTTATGTCTTGCTGGTCCGTAGTTTTCACTTTAGCTCTTATTTTCCAGAGCCGTGGGGTGGCGGGGATGTCCTACCTTAGCATGGCATGTGTGTTTGCATACATCCTCAGTTTCGGTCTGGGCCCTGCAGGGGTGACAGGGATCCTGCCGGCAGAGATCTTCGACCAGTCTTCTCGACCAGCAGCATACATGGTCGCAGGCTCCTTTTTGTGGATCAACCTGTTCTTAGTGGGTATGTTGTTCCCTTTTATTGTCAACAGCTTGGGGAACTTCTGCTTCCTTCCTTTCTTGGCTGTCTGTGTGGTATCTGCTGTGTTTTTGGGACTTACTTTACCAGAGACTAAGGGCAAGACGCTGGCTGAGATTACTGCAGAGTTTGATAGAAGAAATGAAAGGAAGAAGGAGGCAGTGGTAAAGCAGGTGGAGGAGCCCGTTTGGGATCACTACCTGCTGGGTACAGCTTCTTCATTTTCTACCCTGTCACACAATCCTGACCCTGACTCTGACCATAAGAAAGGGGACTGAAAATTGACTTCAGTAAAAGTAGAAAGTGAAACATGTTCTGCCCTTGCGGTCACTTCATGCAGTTTTACAGTTGGGTAAATTAATCCAGAGATGTAATATGAATTGACAGATTATTCAATTAATTTGTGGAACAATGAGCAAAGCCATTCAATGTTTGAAATCCATTAACCGGGAGTTTAAAGTAGAAGTGCTTTACTTAAGCTACTGCTCAAGCAAGACAGAGTTAACTGGTGTTTAAAATAACTTTTATAGTTGTCCCTCTATAACAATGATATTTTGTCTGTGAAAAGTCAAACTCATACCATAACAGCGTAGATCTAAAATAAATATGAAATTTTCCCACATTCAAACAAATGTCCAACTTACGATAAAAGTAGAAGACTACTTATTAAAATCTGTCCCATCGCTGTTTATTCAGTGCAGCTTGCATAGTGTAAAAAGTAGAGATGTTAGTGTTAGAATTGAGAACAAAAAGTGAAACCAGATCTTCACAAAACGAGTTACCTCAATCAGCTGTTTTTGATGATCATAACTCATAAACATGCCTTTATGCCTAAATGTGCTTTTTTATTCACACTTGTATGCAAAGAACAGCTAAAGACTATAAACCTATTCTCACCAGACAGAATAGGGGTTTAGCAGTTTAACCTATGTGAAACCTACATGTGCGGTTTTAACATAAAAGAAGCTGTAAAGAGGATAATAATCCAATATACCTCAAATCGAGCCTCATGGCCTTTATTTATACCCAGTCAAACTCTCTGAAGGTCGTGACAATAATCGAGGCATTTGGAGTAGAGTGGGTGATAATTTGAATTGCATGTGTTAAAGGATTATCCATCCTGTTTCAACACTGCACTGGGTAGATAACAGCACTTGTTTATTGTATAATCTGAATATTGTCTGTCCAGTTCAGTGAACCATGCTTATGAACATTTTCCAAGTGGGAGTATTGATTCATAAACTCGGGTTTGGCAGGTCTAGCATCCGTAACTTGTTTTTTATTTTATGTTTTATGCATCAGTTGTGTTCTGTGTCTATGTCTGCCAGAACATATTTACTTATTGAAGCAAATACCAAAAATAAAGTAGGTGTCTTCTGAATTTTCTTTACTAACAGCTCGATTCAATGTAGCCACCTCTTGAAATGTCTTCTATATGCTAATGCAATGGATCTTATGAATGCAGCTCCACAAAGCATCCAGTAGGTGTTGCCATTGTTGTTGTTGTTTCTTTTCCATTCCTTTATATTTTTAAATACATAGACATTTATGAACCTATCATATCAAAATAAATCACAGACCTAAGCATCACGTAAATATTCAGTCATAACTTGTTTAAATTTACCAGCTATCAGCAGCCTTTGTGTTACAGCTTCTGTATTCTCACTTTGTTTAGGTCACTTTGTTACAATAACAGATATTTGTGAATTGACATTGAATTAAAGGGAAGATGTTTATTGTAAAACATTTTTTTTCATGTGTTATGCCCTGGGATAACTTCTTATTCCTGCTGTATTTCAGGTAGAAAGAAAACACTGTTGTAGCATGTCAAAGGTGCAATGCATTACGATTGTGAATCGTGTTACTGTTACTATATGACACTGTCAAAAACATGTTATGATAATCATTTAATATAAGCATTTGGTAAAACTTGGATGTTTTTAGTTACTGAGATTTATTTAAGTTATTTTAAATAAATCTTTAAAGTATTTATTTAATACAAAACATGTATTTATTCAATGATATTTATTCAATACAAAATACTACTGTATGTACAAAAATATGTAAAATAAAAGGTGCTGGTCCACACTATCGTCTCATCAGTGCTTCTGTTTTTGATTGATTCCCCCTGTCTGAGCCGACAGCTTTCTTAATTACATTTAATCATATTACTCTCAGTCCCTCTGCTTCACTGCGACTACTCCTATCCACTCCTATTAAAGCTGTTAGTGTAATGCTGTTTATTTCTGGAGAGAAGTGCTCTTGGAGAACATCATGTGCTGAAGTGGGAAAAATTGTGCTCTTTCACTGGGCTCTATTACATCTTTTCACAATAGCTGGGAAATGCATCCTGGCTTTTAAAATTACAAATATATGACAGAAAAATAGGGTTTGTGGTTTTTGTGCCGTTTTTTTTTTTTAATGTGTGTATTAGATAAAGGCTGTAAATCTCAGATTAAATTTTAAAAAACAGGAACAGCAAAGGCTAATGATCCCTGGGATTTGGCGGTAAGATGAAAGCTCTGTGAAGGATGTCCAGAATGAGTCATCGCAAAAACCTGGGGAAAGACTGACATTTACTACCTGTGCTGCTTTCTCTCCAATCCAAATTTATTTCAGCTGCTGAAAATTCAGCCTGCAGGAGTATTTTCTGTCAAAAGTAAACCAGGTCATAAGTTATGAAAATGTTAAGCTTATCAAACACATTGTTTGTTAACAAACCAGCCTTACCTTTATTCAATATTAATATTTCTTCTGCAACTCTACTTAACCGTTATTCATCAATGTGCAGTTCAACTGTTGTCTACAATCTTGCTTAGAAGTAGAAAAAAAATTTTTAAAAAATGTTTTGTTTTTTCCCCAAACAATATATTTCAGAAGTCTCATAATGGTGCTACTGAAACTTCCTGTTTGTGGGGAATGGAGTAAATGTAGTCATATGGTTAGATAAATAAAAAAACAGTCAACCAAGATGGGCTTATTGAAGAGGTCACAAAGAGGACAAAAAGTGACAGGGTGTGTCATATTTAGGGGAATACTTAAGATTACAGTGGGCACTTAGTTGTTACAAGGTCCAAAGCAATGTAATAGATAGTGGGTCCTGAGGTCACAAGATCTACAAGAAGGTGCAGTAAAAGGGTTTTATTGCTGGAGAACTGACATTGACAGATAACCTACAAAGCGACAAGAATGATGACTGTCAAATGCGTGCACCTGGTTTCTTCATCCATGTTTTGTGAGGGTGGTTCCTTTGCTGGGTTTGAGTATAAATACAAGGGGTTTGAGAGACACAAGGGAGAAGACACCAACATCCATGGGCGACTGTGGCGCAGGAAGGTAGAGCGGTTGTCCACCAATCTCACAGTTGTTGGTTCAATCCCCGGCTCCTCCAGTCACATGTCGAAGTGTCCTTGAGCAAGACACTGAACCCCAACTTAGTTGCTCCCGGTGAGTGTTGGCCAGCTGCATAGCAGCTCCCCCATCGGTGTATGAATGTGTGTGATTGTGAGTGTGAATGGGTAAATAAGAAGCAGTGTAAAGCGCTTTGAGTGCCAATAGGTAGAAAAAGCGCTATATAAGTGCAGACCATTTACCATCCATGTGTTCTTCTCCATGCCGGCATGTATTAAACTGAGATTGTTCATCACGCTGATTTCTGTCTACAATACTTCAAAGATCTAGTAACACTTGACTAAAGTAGAGGGAAATTTTTATCACACTAACACGTTGTGATAATGACTAATAACTGTAGTACTGTGCAAAGCATGGAGCATGGCAAATAGTCGAAGAACAGAGCAAGAAGAGGCTGCGTAGAGCAACGAGCTATGAATTTGAATCTCTAAGGTGCATATCTTTAAGTATTGATTCCATTTATCATTGAATTAAAATTACATTACAACCAATTTTGACAGCAAAACAAACCATGACTCTATAAACAAATAATTCTTTCATTGTTTCAACATTTGACTACTTAATATTTGCAATTCTGTTAAAATTCAGTAGAATGAACATTATTGCCCTGTGAGTCAGGTTAAGTTCCAGCTGCTTGAAGTTGATGAGGGGCTGATCATTATACTCTACTCTCATACTGCATAATTATGTGCTTGTAACCAGTCTGTGTTTTCCCAAAGAACAGCTGACAGTGGATTGCTTCCTTTAAATGGTTTGCTGTTCCCAGTAAAGGAGTTTGGGTTTCTCTGGGTCATGTTCACGAGTAAAAGCGTGCGTGAATCCGGTAGGTGGATTGATGGGTGGAGCTTGAAAACATACCTTGGTTGTGGAATACCTGGATTACCTGCCAGAACCTGCTTCAACTCTGAATAAGTGGCAGAAAATACTTTTAAAATTAAAATAAGCTCTACTTCTTTGAATGACATTTCCCCTAAGCAAACTTCAGGGAAAACTGATCCTGAACTCAGTATCCAGTGACAGACTGGAAATTTATAACGTCTTTCCAAGACTTTCATGCTCACAGCACTGCAATTTAAAGACAGGCTGATCTAAGGTTCATATAGCTCTTGTCAAAAAGTTATACGACAATCTTATTCTGAATGTATTCTTGATGCATCTGTTCAAAAGCAGTGTATCTCATTTATCTCTGCCACGGACATGTTCTGCTCCGAAGTGGTGCTTCAGAGTCTTTGTGGCTGAAAGAGAAGCTTAGAGACATAGTGGGTAAAAGGAGTAGGGTGTTTCACCCTAATGCATTTGCATGTGATTTCTGCCTTAATTGAGAATTGCAGGTTTCCTTTGGCAACCAGCAGTGTAATGCAGAAATACTGAGAGACCTTAGAGCCCAATTTTTAATTCTATTTCCTGTTAGTTTCTATGAAGACATCAGATGATGTTGCCAGGCACTAAACAGTATATGATGTGGAAATTGAACTGTTACATGTTTCTGTAGGCAGAAAAACAAAATGACAAAGAGAGAAAATAACATCAGACACTCAGACACCCCTTGAGGGGGGCGGCTATAGCTCAGTTGGTAAAGGCAGTTGCTTACGGACCACAGGGTGAGTGGTTCGATCCCCAGCCCTGGCTATATGTCGAAGTGTCCCTGGGCAAGACCCTGAACCCCTAACAGCCCATTTCCCCTCCCCAGCGATGCAGTGCCGATCCAAGCCCGGTAGAAATTGGGGAGGGTTGCATCAGGAAGGGCGTCCGGTGTAAAAACTGTGCCAAATCAACATGCGGACAATGATCTGCTGTGGCGACCCCGAACACACGGGATAAGCCGAAAGGAGAGTAGTAGACTCTTTCCACCTTGAGAGTGTTGTTGCATATGCACATATATGAGTATGTGATGGAAAAGAATAGTTCGTATAAAATGTGTAGTCTCACAATACAACAGGCTGATGCTGCCATTATGAAACAGGCAACGGGTCACAGTGAACCTGCCACAGAGCCTTATCATCATCACCATTGGCTTTCAGTGCAGGTCAAACTGAACTGTAGCTGCCATAGAAGCAGATAGCTTGAAAAGACTGAGTCGTTCTTAGGTAGAGAAACAGAAAGAGACACAAAATTCATCATCCTAAAACAGGGCAGATAACACACAACACAATCTGCCTTTTATTAAAAATGTGACATGGGTTGAAGTGGGTCTCACACTTGATCTAATATAGATAATCTCATATATATAACAACTTCTGTGTACTATTATTTCAGTTTTCTGGATTCAAGTGCTGAGATTTCCTTCCTTGTGACACAAGTTATTTTCTTTTCAGCTTGATACAAAACGTTTTTCATTCATAAGTCTGTGCAGCAAAATGGATGTGTGGATTACAGTGACATAGTTGCTGTGTTGCTGTAGCAGTAACAAACTTACCCAATGCCACAGTTTTTTTGCAGTGCGTTTCTCAACGCTGCACCTGGTTTGTCATTGATTGAAGTTATTTTTTTCATTTGCATGTTTTTTCAATTTGCAGTGCTGTGAGCTCTCAGTGCCACTGTAATAATTACCAAAAAGACCAAAAGCTGGACTGGAAGCTCAGTGCAAAGAACAACTGATAGCAAAAACAAACAAACAGAAAAACAAATAATTCAACACATAAAATGACAAATGTAACTTAGACAGAAAGGAAGGTGAAACTGATGCACATCACATTTCTTTGTGTTTTACTTGTCTTTTTTGGATGGTTTGCTGCATCACGACCAATTCAGTGGTAACATGAGAACAAAAATCAATCCATTCTGCTCTGCCCAGAGCTCCCTCTCCCTGCTACACTTTGCTGCACCCATCCCTTTTTAGTCTTATGAAATCATAATGAATGAAAATTTGCAATATTATCTCTGATTGGTCAGAATGGCATTTCTCGCTCAAAAACCTTTAGATGCCAATGTCTAGACTGTTTAGCAGCATCTTTCTACTTCACAATAAGATTTGTATCATATTGATACTAAAAACAGTAGAAAAGGGTCAAAACTAGGCTATAAGTAACATTAATTTTGCTCTTTGACAGCTTTTAACCCTGTCATGTCACTGGGGGGTTGTGCAGCAGCTGCAGAAGCTATGGAGGCTAATGTACTGTACAAACAACACATATAAAATAATTTCTTCTTCTTAATTAAATACCAGCGGTTTTAGCAGGTTTATTAACAAAATGAACCCACTGAGAATCAGATAAGATGATGCAGAAACAGATGAGATTACTAAGAAAATGCGGCAGCACGCTGACCCATACTGATACATTAGTGTTTATTAAGCTGGGACACACCTGCAGACTAGCAAAGACTGTCAAAGTCTGGGCAGTTCACAAATAAAAACAGTTTCCACCAACTCACAGATTTACAGATTTCTAGTCTCTGACAGTCTGGAAGTAGCACACACCTGATGGCTGAGTGGTGAGTAGCAGCAACACGTTTAATGACTGCTCAAGAACGACTGGACGTTCTGAGGGTTGATGCACCTGTGAATCCTGTGAATCCTGAGAACGTTGGAAATTCTTGAATGTTTTGTGCCAAAACAAATATGACAGCAATCAGCAACTTTCACAATTTATCAATTTATGCATAAAAGAACAAAAGATGAAAACAAAAAGCAGCAAAATCATGGATGTAAAAGAGAGGACAACATAGACAATAAACTTCATAAAACAATGCTCAGGTGTCACATCATTAGTTGCTGATACTGTCGTAAATATTAAACATGTTTTAAAAAATCTTTGTGAGAACAAGTGGCAGCTGACTGTCAGCTCTTATTATTTACATAATAATATGTTTATATTAAAAGCAGGGGGGGCTGCAGCTCAGTTTGTAAGGCAGCCATCCATGGACCAAGGGGGTCAGTGGTTCAATCCCCAGTCCCAGAAATATATGTCAAAGTGTCTCTGGGCAAGACATTGAACCCCTAACAGCCCATTCCCATCCCCAACTGTGCAGTGCCGGTCCAAGCCCGAAAGAAATTGGGGAGGGCTGAGTCAGGAAGAGCAAATCAACATGCAGACAATGATCTGCTGTGGTGACCCTGGAAGTAGGACACACCTGACGACAGGATAAGCTGAAAGGACAAAAAAAAAATTATATTAAAGGTCGTATTAATGCTGTGGCTGATCAGTATACTAGAAAGACGACATAAGACTAAGACTAAATCCACTAGGTGTGTTTTCTTTCTTTGTCTTTCTTTTTTTTTTGGCATTACACAACTTTTCCAATCTTTGGTTGCACTTGCCACAACTTTTTATTAAGAATTGAAAATTGTTCGCTTTTAAATGAGCAAATACCTATATAACAAAACAAACAAACAAAAAAAAAAACCTCAATCAATCTCACAGCATGACGGACACCTAAGGGAGACACAAGACATTTCAGGGCATATGACGATGGTGCAGTCAAGGGAGAGGGTAGTTACAGCTGGCATGCAGCACTGGGGGCGACCCCCCCCTGCGAGCTTCTATAGATCTCAAGACAGGATGATGGAGAAAAATTGCCTCATCCTTCACCCTCATCAGCCCTCAGTGGCAGAGAATGGATTTAGCAGTGAATGAGAGCCATTACAAACATAATGAGGCACCTGGCAGCCACTTTAAAAGCAGATTGCATTCAAATTAGCCATAGCCCTCATCAGCTCACCAAAATGGAGACTGAGCTTGTCTCCAAGGAAAGAGAAAGGTGCTGATAGGTCCGACAGGTTATCCATTTAATCATGTAGATGATGCCAGATAAATGTTTTATGCATGGATCACTGACAGCAATGTAAATGTACATTCACACGTAATAGACATTTTTATCCAAAGGGACCTGATGGAATCAAACTGCTAACCTTCTGGTTCTTAGACAACTTCTCAAAACTATCAGCATATAAAACTGCAACCACAAAAATACGAGGGTAACAGCCATCAAGCAACAAGGGCTTAAAACAGTTCACATGTAAAGGCAAATAATGAAAGAGGATTCGGATAATCAACTGCTTTTCTGAAGAACAATATCCAATCATACCTTCAGGAGGAGCACGATAACCTGAAAAAGGTAGTGTTCCCTTATGAGATGGGAAGAGATTTCCACTATTTTTGGTAAATAAATGTTATAAAAAACTAGGGAAATGTATGTAAAGATAAGGATTGTTGAGTTTAAAGTATTACAATAATAGGGAGAGACGTTACAATGTAATTATATTAGGCCTAAAGTACAAACCTTTATTCTGTCACAATTACTTTTTCACTTTTAAAATTGCAATGCCACTGGAAATTATTATTGAAGACACAAACATTTTTCACTGTCATCATTTCCATAACGGTAACATAATCGACAATGAGTAATACATGGGTGGGATAGAGCTCATTTATAATTCCACACAAACTGTCAGCAGAACCAAGCATGAAAACCAATGAAAATCTTTCACTAGTCTTCTGTTTTATCTGTCTCAAGCAGAGACAAGAGTATAATATCGCTGAGTATTGTAAAATATTTGGCTTCGCTGTAGCTCAGTTGGTAAAGGCAGTCGTCCATGGACCACAGGGTGAGTGGTTTGATCCCCAGCCCTGGCTATATGTCAAAGTGTCCCTGGGCAAGACTCTGAACCCCTAACAGCCCGTTCCCCTCCCCAGCTGTGCAGTATAGAAATTGGGGAGGGTTGCATCAGGAAGGGCATCTGGCGTAAAAAACTGTGCCAAATCAACATGCGGACAACGATCCACTGTGGTGACCCTGAACTCATGGGATAAGCTGAAAGGAAAAAAAAATAAAAAATTGTAAAATATTTAGCTTCAAAGTGGAACTAAAGAGACTTGACATAACTTGAGAGGAAGTTCATTAAATCTGAAAGCCAAAATGTGACAAATTTCACTAGTGTGTAACTTAACAATTTTGCTACTGTCTCTTGTTCTGCAATGGTTTCATTAAATTCAAGCTGGAGAATTAGGGCCACTAGCTCAAAATCATCCTGGATATAAAACAGGATGCACATTCATGATCATTATGTCACAATCTTCAGAATCCTGGTCAATAATTTCAACTGGAATGGCCTCTGAAGTCTAATCTTGTACTCTGATAGCAATCCCAACCTCAAAATCCAAGATGGCTGCTCTGCACATGAACAAGGGTGAATGCACTTGTTCATAAACACCTTTGTGTTCTTTGTGTATCATGTGCAAAGTAGCTTCATGTCTGATTTCCACCTGTGGATTTGTTGCTAGAGTGTTTGTATACGCAAAATACAGCGTAGTGTGTGTTTAAACTGGTATTGGTATGTATTGGGCAAGACTCTGAACCCCTAACTTGATATATTGATATCAAGTGATTGATATATTTATATCAATAAATATATTTATATATTGATATATTGATATATTATATTGATTGATATATATTTATATATTGATATAGTTAACCTGGTTTGGTTTGCTAGAACATGGTTAATTCCCAGCCCCAACTTGCAACTGTCGTGCAAATGGAAAACAGCAAGAGATAAATGTTGCAAGCATGAGGCTTAAACTTCTTACCAATATGAAAAGATTATTTGTTTGTATTTGACCTATAAAATTTGTGGCTTATGTTTCATTGTTATTTCAAGACCCGTGTATCGGTGAGGATTCGATGTAGACCTGTGTCTAAAATCACCCCCTACTCATTTATTCCCTAATCCCCATACTGTACAATGGACACCAAGTAGTTCACTCAATAGTGAGCAGTTAATTTACATTTTGGACACTTAACTATCATTGTCACATTCACGTTATCACTAACAGCCGTTTGAGTTGCGCAACTGTAAATCTTTCGTCACCAAAGAGCATTGCATTGTGGGATTGTTACCAGAAAGTAGGGTACATGCTATGTTATGCATGTTATAGTTTCTAGTAAGACTAAAGTTTGCCAGGTAAAAGAACCAAATCACAAAACTAACATTATCTGGTCCAAGTATGTATGAAATAAATGGTAAAAGAGATAATGTGGGAAATGGGCTTAAATCCACAATAAATAGTTGACTCAACTCTACTATCCATCGACACTTTTTCATCCTTGTGGTCCAGCTGTCAGGAAGTTATTATTTCTGTTTATTTAGGACATACCTCTTTTTAATCCTGACTATTTTTTATTTTTTTTGCAATAATCTTACATATAGCACCAGCAGGGCAAAACAGTACAGAACTTTCAGTCTCTGGGTACCTGTTCTTCCTGTGTCACACATACAACCGTCCTCCATGTAACCCAGGGCAGGTAGGAACTACAGTTCCTCTCTATTAAGCGATTGAAATGTATTCACATGTCAATATGTACATAAAATAATAAAGCACTGTGGCTGATGATGAAGTAATTGTAAATTACTGTAAATAAAACATAATGTTAAGAAAAATAAATGAATTTAAAATAGCTTAGCTATGTACAGCAAATTATGATAAATATCAGTACAGTAAAATTAAATAATCTCTATTAAATAAAATCTATGTACATTAACTAAGGTCACCAAGGCCACTAAGGTAATAACTTTTCCTCATAAAGCTGTCTTCAACACTTTAAGTGTTTTGGTTTATTTTGGCAAAGTGCTCCACCATCAATTTTACTTGCTTGTCTAACTGGCACTTGGACAAGCAACCTAGCCAAACATGCAAAATAGAGGCAGGAGGCACAAGAGCCTGGAGGCTTTTATTTTGCCTGTTGGAAATTACTTTGTTTTGTTATCCAAAACAAATTTGGATACCACAACCCAAAAATTCCAGTCCAAGGTTGATTCAAATAGTCCATATTTTAACAAATAAATGAATACAGATCATGAATCTGTTCCAGCCAGGCATAGGTCAAAAGGTGGGGACATATTTGCCTTCACCTCTTTCTGAAGAGTGTGGATCTGCGAGAGGCTTGTGAGCGAACACATGGCAGCATCTCCTCTTAAATTATAAGAGAAGGCAAAGTTACTGTACCTGCACGTACAAGCCAAGTTCTATAAATACTAATGGATACATGGAGCCCTATAGCACAAATTAATCTATGGGACATATATTTAAAGCATGTTATGATCTGATAATTTACTGTATGACTCATATATGTGAGGTTTTACATTTGAAATCCAATGCTGAGGTATAAATCTGTGATACTATTAATAATCTCTTCTCTAATATAAACCTTGTGTCCAAAGCATTCAATCATAACATTAAGTAGTTTCATACTTAGGGAAATAGTTTTGCTCGTTTGGCGAGATTTAGCTTAGCTTAGCTTAGCATAAAGTCTGGGAAATGTGGATGTAAAGTACATTTTTCTTTAATGAAGGTTTATTTTACTTTATTACTTTATGTGATGGAAAATCAAGTATGATTAGATTATTGCATTTTACTCTTAGCATTTTACCCAGTTATAATGGCAACTTGTACTTTGTATGTAAAGTGTACTTTTGAAATGTTGTTCAAACTTTGTCTCATATACATTTCTTGTCTCGAAGTGTTTGTAGAACTGCTCCAAGGTCAGTTATTGTCTATCTGCAGACCATCCCACACTGTAGTGACCCAGAGTCACTCCATGCTCACAGGTGCTTATCAAAGTGCTGAAAAGGGAAAAGGTTTCCATAAAAGGAGAAAAGGGCCTGAGGGTGGAGAATGTTCTGCCCAGCAACAGAAGGTTACAAAACTAATGTGTGATGTATGAAGTTTAGAACTGCATAGGATGGAGAACTGAAACTCTGTCGATGTTCTTCTCACTTGCAAGATAATAAAACCCTAAAAGACGTCCTGGATGTTGAAGCTTCTTTGCTGATTACACTTGAGGTGTCTAAGACCAGATATTGTCACTTTTGCCATGACAGTTTATCACCACATTTATTAAGCTCTGACTTTCCTTTTCCAAAATCCATGTTGCTCTGTTCTCCCTGTCTGCCACCATCAGCTGCAGGAAAACATAGCTGTCAACTGGTTCCATGTAATGTTGCTGCCCTTGTGTCATCCCCAACCCCACCCCCCAGCCCCCACATACACCGGCCATCTGGCCACCCTTCCATTGATATGCATTAATAATGACCTCCAGAAAACACATGCTGAGTCATCCTGCAGCTTTTGAAAGCATCTATCCTTGGTAAGCAGACCAGCAAGAAATGGGGAAGAGATGGGGAAACGAACAAGGATTTGACAGAGGTTAGGATAAGCAGAAGGCTGGGGAAGAGGGAAAAAAAGCCGTGTTGGTCGGGGGGGGGAAGTAATGACTAGAGAAGACTGGGGATGACAAATTAGGCTATTCTGCTGGGCATTGATGTAGAAACCAGGGAGTGGATGAGACAGCCGAGGGGGAAAAACAACTCCTGGAATCCTGGGATGAGTCACCAGCTCTCCACTATGTTTAATATCCCACACCATCATTTAGCAGTAGTGTAAATGCAGTTAAAAATCCAATATAAATGATGGAAAGGGGAAGGCTTCTGCTGTGAAGAAACACAGCTGTCAGGTGTAGTACATCTGAGAAAACAGAGAGAAAAAAACAGTAATGTTTCTGTAAGAAAATAATTACAAATGCTAGATAGTCATGCTGCTGCAAGGCAAACAAACAGAAGGGGAGCAGTTCTACAAATAAAGCCAATCACTGCTTGGAAAGGGGAGATTATTATAAAGGTGTAGTAAATTAGGCCGAATTAACATCGTTTGGACCAGTTGCATCAATTACTGCAAATAATTATACTGATCTGTCTCAAAAGGCTATGAGGGAGCTCAAACCTTCAACTGAGAGAGCTAATTGTTCATTTAGACATATACATAAAGCTTCCATTGTATCTAAATGAACAATGTCAGGTATCTAGCACTTAAGCGGGTGTGTGAGGTGGTACAATAGTTGTCATGCTGTGTCATGATCAATTGGAGCTACTTGTTTGCCTTATGGCAAGCAGCTAATCAATAAGTCACTGATGGTGAAGCATAAATGAAAGAGCTGATACCAACGAGCTACTCCTGCATCCTGCAGAAGCTGTTACTGTACATCCATATTGTGCATCTCACAATTTGCATCTCATCCACATGGTCACAGACCTGCAGTTATTTTTCACGTTTCATCCCTTCTCTTCAAAGTGGGGTAGGTTCCTAACGTTCTCGAAGCTGTAGATTATCTATGTTTTTGTTCCCATATAGAGAATACAAGGACCGTCTGTCCACATATGGCCTGCTAATCTAGATCCTGATTTTGTTTATTTCTCTGTGTCATAAAGCTATAAAACATATATTTACTCTGACTGACATGGAAAAATACAGGCACTGTAGTTGCCTAAAAATATCTTTTAGCATCTTTTAGCAAAAAGGTAGATTAGGCGACTGTGGCGCAGGAACGTAGAGCGGATATCCACCAATCCTACAGTTGTTGGTTTGATACCTGCCTCCTCTGGTCACATGTCAAAGTGTCCTTGAGCAAGAGACTGAACCCCAACTTAGTTGCTCCCGGTGAGTGTTGGCCAGCTGCATAGCAGCTCCCCCATCGGTGTGTGAGTGTGTGTGTGATTGTGAGTGTGAATGGGTGAATGAGAAGCAGTGTAAAGCGCTTTGAGTGCCAATAGGTAGAAAAGCACTATATAAGTGCAGAACATTAACCATTTAATTTAGTTTAACCATTTAGTTCCTATAAGTCATCACCTTTAAATGTCCACTACAAGTACATTACTCAGGTTTAAGCAGTACATGCACTAAAATACACACTAGGTACTCCTAAGGTGTAAAATATGGCAAAGAAAAATGACTAGTAATTAATGGCATATAAGGAGCAAAGATCTGTGTTGCTGTGGTGACTTGTGAAAGTAAAACAACAGCCTGTAAAGGTGGAGCTTATTTACACTTTTTCTACTGATTACTGGACACACATTAATGAACACATAATACATTATCATTATATTGGTTATATTTTGTATTAAGAATAAGCAAAGTAAGTAAAACAACCACATAAATGAAGTGGAGTAAAAAAATATAATTTCTAAAAGACACATGAAGGCAAACATGTCACCCAGGGCAACAGTGATCCCATTTACACACTTGGCTAAAAAATTCTTCGTCGGCGATTTCAAGTGGACAGTGCTTAATAGTGGAAATAACCACCAAAAGGGATCGTGAGCCAGTCACTCTAACCACTTGCCGAGGTGGTCTCGTATGCATGGGACCACATAGCTTCTGCAATGTAAACGCTAATGTGTCCTGATGTGTTCCTATTTCTGTAAAATACACCATCGATATGAGACATGATAGTTGTCTTTGCTAAAAGCATTGATCCTATGGCCTCTGAACTTCACCCCCACCCTCCGTACACATGCAGACTACACTAGTCAGCAATATAAAACATTTTTAACGGATATAAGCCATCAAACAACAAGGAAAAGCAGATGAATCGTAATCTGTTTGTCTTTTGATGTTGTGTGAGTTCTGTCTGTATGATAGTGGAAGTGATGCAGAAGTAACAGGCAGTGAAATGCCTGCGATCCAGTCACACATACCAAGTCAAAAGAGGGTCAGATTGGCTCACTGATGTGTTTTTAAGATTTAACAAGTGTTTTTAGTTCACAGACAACATTGAATTTCCCAAAACATAGTGCTCTATGTGTACATTGGCAAGAAAGTAAGAAGACAAAGTGATTTCTCAGGTCCACATCTTTATTTAAACTGCAGATGCAGCAAAAAAACTGAATAGATTTGAATGTAACACATCTACAGGAACATGCTGTTTATTTAGATGTGTGGAAATAGAAAACCGGTCTCGTCCAGTGTGACAACATTAACTACTTACAGTATTAACTGCTGTGACCTCAACAACACTTAAAACACAAAAAACTAAAATATACTGTCACATTGATCGTGTCTGTGTTTTAAGATTATATCTTGGTCTATTATATCTATTAGATTATTATTATACATTACTTCAGTTTAATTTAGTGTCCAATTATATCACAGGTTATATAATGATAACATCGCCGACATAATTAGCTAAATTCAATGTCCTTTCTAATACGGAGAGCGAAAGCAATAATGCGGGCTGGGCAGGAGAAATGAGTGGGTGGAGGAAAAAGACCATTGATGCTTTACTAAATCAATACCACTTAGCAGGATTTTATAGGGAGGGGGAGTGAAACACTATATTTGAAAGCACAGGTCCTTCAACATTTCAGGCCTGAATTTCAACATACTGAACAGAGCATAGCCATATTTATCTGGCTTTACAAAAAGGGATTCCAATTACTGTGGTTTGGTTATTGATCTTCAAAAAGGAATTGCAGTGCATCATATTTATAGGACTTTATCGGACTCTGTAATCTCAGTAGATATTTACTTAACGGATTGGCACCACAGTGCCATGGCAAATTTGAAAGTTTTGGAAAAATAATGTCTCACTGTAGACCTATAGCATATGCTGCATATTTAGGCAGTGGTTGATGAACGTGAGCCCTGACTTTTCCAGATGGCCTTTCTAAAAGACAGAGGGCTGTTGAGGGACAACATTAATTGTCAATATATCACATTATCTTTTGGAAAACACTACTGCTCAATTACCTGATGATTTAACTGACATATACATTTTTTTCATATGAATATTGACTAAAAAGTGTTGCTTTCAGTCAGTGTTATCACCCCATTAAAAGACTATTGTCAGTCATTAATATTAGCCATAATTATGCTTCAGAAAAGGCAAACTGCAACCACAAGTAAGCCAAAAGGTGTTTGTTTTTTTTAAACGAGAAAGTCAACATCAAACTTTATTTATATCTAATATCACATATCCAAAAGTCTAGGTAAGGAGGAGATTTGGATGGATACGCGCCTGGGTGACAAAGCACAACACTATGGTAAATGGTCTGCACTTATATAGCGCTTTTCTACCTATTGGCACTCAAAGCGATTTACACTGCTTCTTATTTACCCATTCACACTCACAATCACACACACATTCATACACCGATGGGGGAGCTGCTATGCAGCTGGCCAACACTCACCGGGAGCAACTAAGTTGGGGTTCAGTGTCTTGCTCAAGGACACTTCGACATGTGACCAGAGGTGCCGGGGATTAAACCAACTATTGTGAGATTGGTGGACAACCGCTCTACCTTCCTGCGCCACAGTCGCCCCCTATGAAACAGAAGATTCAATTTTTTGTTTCAGTTTGATAGTTGTGTAACTTTAAAACTTTATTTTAACCCCAAACCACAATCTTTCCCTAAACGTAATCTGTTTGTGCCAAGCAGGTGGTTCTAATGCTTTGGCCCCCTCATTCATTTTTAATAGGGCCACAATGTTATGCCCGATCGGTGTATGCCAGCAAAGGTCTGGCCCATGATAAATTTCTACCAAGCTGACTAGGAGGTGGTCTACGGTACAGGTAACAAATGGTAATAGGCCTGGAACAGTATGATAATATTTAAAGCAGTTTTTGCTTTCTACCCATCACACAAGATCTAGAGTAAAGTGTTACGCTAAGAGTAACAGTGAAGGCTAAACTGATCAAATGCATTCAGTATTGTCTTAAATCTGTGCTGCTATTGCAATTTGAAGCAATAGCAACAGTATGCAGTTCAAAGATCAAAAATTAAAGGCACTTTGCAATAGTGCACAGTCTGGTGGCCAGCAAACCAAAACAAGTGCTTTTATCAGAACAACACAACCAATGACATTTTCTGGATTTCTTGGTGGATGGACAGGCTTTAGCTACAAAGGACGTTACTTCATTAATATGTCAGCACATCAAAAGAGGACTTACTGTATGTCTGTCATATATTGTTATCAAAGTTCATCTTCTCCACACTGCTCCAACTATCCAGACTGAAAAGCGGTACAGATATAGGTAAATTGGCTTTGAGAACAAGTAAAAAGTAGACAATAGACAGTATCAAAAGACCAAAGAACACACTCTGTATATATGTATTTGTTTGGATGTCTTTATTAGGAGGTGTGTTACTGCCTGGCAGGTGTTTTGCTCAGATCTGTCGTGACTGTGCGTACAAATTGTGTTTTCTAGCCAGATAGATGAACACGGCATGAGGCAAGGCACCAAAATGTGTCTGTGCTCACCTGCAGCTGCAACTGGAGGCATTTTAAGTGAAGCCTGTGCCAGTGTAAGGCAGAGTGATGTTGCTTATCACTTCCTCTGTGAGTACACACCAACACACAGCAGTGATGTGTGGCTCAATCCCATGGCTGATTTCACACTTTCATAATGTATTACAGTGAGGAGGAGGAGGAGGAGGCGAACAGATTTACACAGGTATTTCCCTCCTTTACTGTCATCTTCCCCCCCCCACACACACACACAGACACACACACACACACACGCACACACTCAATGACATCTGGAAAGTTACACGCAGCAAAAACAAAGCAAAAAAAAAAAAAGAATCTCTGAACGAGACAAAAACTATTAAGCCCATTTGTCCATCAGCTGCTCCCATTGTATGAGTCATTGATCACTGGGAACTGCTGTCTCTCTCTGTAACACACACACACACAGACAAAATCACACAGTGTGTATTTTGTATTTTATTTGTTTTGTGTCTGTTTCTAGAAGAAATCTATTCCCAAAGCCAATTCTTGCCACAGACAAAATAAGGAGGTTAATAATAGCGAGAGACAGCGACTGTGGTGACCAGGGGGAAAAAAAACATACTCATTGTGAATTTGTGTGACAAAGACTGAAATCTTCTTGTCTTCTCAGCCACACAAAACTACAGCAGCATCTGCATCAACATTGGAACTACAGTGATTGTCCCCACTAAGTCGGCCAAAAATCTGGGGGTCATCATCGACAACCAATTGACCTTTAAGGATCACATCTCCTCACTTTCTAGAGCATTCAGATTTGCCCTCTACAACATCAGAGAGATCAGACCGTGCCTCACGGAATATACAACCCAGCTCATTGTACAGGCGCTGGTCATATCTGGTCATGTCACACCCCTTTTCAGATCTCTTCACTGGCTTCCTGTAGCTGCCCACATCAGGTTCAAAGCTCTGTCTCTTGCCTACAGGGTGATCAACTTACCTCAACTCTCTCCCGTTCGCTGCACTTATCTGCCTCACATAACGGATCGGTCACGGCCTGGTTTAACAACAACCCATACCAGTGCTGTTGACCCACAGGGTTTTCGTTCTTTTTTTGTCCTTTCGGCTTATCCCGTCAAATCAGGGTCGTCACAGGGAATCATTGTCTGCTTGTTGAGTTGGCAAAGTTTTTACACCGGATTGCTCTTCCTGACTCAACCCTCACCAAGCCCAACTGGGCTTGGACCAGCACTGCAAAGCTGGGGAGGGGAAAGGGCTGTTAGGGGTTCAGTGTCTTGCCCAGAGACACTTTGCTGTACACTGTTTCTTATTCACCCATTCGCACTCACAATCACACACACACTCACACACCGATGGGGGAGCTGCTAAGCAGATGGCCAACACTAACTGGAGGCAACGAAGTTGGGGTGTCGGTGTCTTGGTCAAGGACACTTTAACATGTGACCAGAAGAGCTGGGGATCAAACCAACACCTGGTGGTGGATTGTTGGACGACCTCTCTACCTTCCTGCGCCACAGTCGCAGAAATTGAGAAATAGAGTAGGAGTTATCCTGAAAGATGAGTGTGTAAGGAATGTTATAGAGGTGAAAAGAGTATCAGAGTGATAAGTCCAAAGCTGTATATTGAAGGTGTGATGTTCAGTGTTGTTAGTGGTTATGCTCCACAGGTAGGATGTGAGTTAGAAAAAAAGAAGAAATTCTGGAGTGAGTTAGATGAAGTGATGCAGAGCATCACCAGAGGTGAGAGAGGGAGGAGTTGGAAGTGCTTCGAGATGACTGGATCACTACAGCTAATGTGATCATGTAGACAGGTAGGAAGGTACTCAGTGTGTCATCGGGAAAGAGGAAAGTGGACAAGGAGACTTGTTGGTGGAACGAGGAAGTTCAGGAGTGTATACAGAGAAAGAGGTTAGCTAAGAAGAAGTGGGAGATACAGAATAAGGTGAAGGTAGAGGTGGCAAAGGCCAAACAAAGAGCATATGAGGACTTGTATGTTAGGTTGGACACTAAAGAGTAAGAGGTGGATTTGTACAGGTTGGTCAGACAAAGAGATAGAGATGGGAAGGATGTACAGCAGGTTAGTGTGATTAAAGATAAGAATGGAAATGTATTGACAGGTGCCAGGAGTGTGATGGGAAGTTGGAAGGAGAACTTTGAAGAGTTGATGAATGAGGAAAATGAAAGGGAACGAAGAGTATAAGAGGTGACTGGTGTGGAGCAGGAAGTAGCAAAGATTAGTAAGAGTGAAGTGAGGAGGACGTTGAAGAGGATGAAGAGTGGAAAGGCAGTTGGTCCTGATGACAAACCTGTGGAGGTATGGAAGTGTCTAGGAGAGGTGGCAGTAGAGTTTCTGACTAATTTGTTTAACAAGATATTGGAGAGTGAGAGGATGCTGAGGACTGTAGGAAAAGTGTACTGGTGCTGATTTTTATGAACAAGGGAGATGAGCAGAGCTGTGGCAACTACAGAGGAATAAAGCTGATGAGTCACACAATGAAGTTGTGGGAAAGAGTAGTGGAAGCTCGGCTAAGGGCAGAGGTGAACATTTGTGAGCAGCAATATGGTTTCATGCCTAGAAAGAGTCCAACAGATGCAGTATTTGCTTTGAGGATGCTGATGGAGAAGTACAGAGAAGGTCAGAGGGAGCTGCATTGTGTCTTCGTAGATTTAGAGAAAGCGTATGACAGGGTGCAGAGAGAGGAGCTGTGATTTTGTATGAGGACGTCTGGAGCGGCAGAGAAGTATGTTAGAGTGGTGCAGGACATGTATGAGAGCTGTAAGACAGTGGTGAGGGATGTCTTTGTCTCAGGTGGTGGAAAAAGGAGACAGGGCATTGGGTGTCTGAAGCAATGCTGCTCTGAATCAATGCTAGTTTACATGTAGGCTACTTGATGTAGAAGTGGGTTCTATTTTGCAAACACTTAAAAAAATAACGTGTGCATATCACAGCTTTCCTTCATATAGCAAATAATTTCATTTTTTTTTTCACAAGTTTGACACAGCTTTTTCGTGTAATAACTAGAATGAATTCAACAGTGTACAGTAATACAAAATTGTGTGTGCTTGCCTCCTCATCGATATGTGCCTGGGTTGATGGCCTTGTCTGTAAAAGTGGGCTGTACCACTGTTCCCCACTCAATATGGGGAAGAAATGGAGAGTGGTAAAAAGAAACCGGATGCCAGGGCCTATTTGCCAGCTCTGTAGTGGCTCATACAGGTGGTGGTAGCCTGATAGCTGACTGCCTTTCCAGTCGTCTTCATTCTTCATGTGCTGCTTTTAACACATTGCCAATACACTCCTGTTGGTGCTGCTGCAGCTTTCTTCATCTCGCCCCTCCTACGTCTTCCTATGGGTTAAAGCTTGTGGTTTTTGGGATCTAATGACCATGATTGTCTTCATAATGTGGGTAGATTAGCTCTCCCAGCAGAACCTTTTTTTAGAGCTCTGAGGGCCCTTTTACACACTGTTGGACCTCATAAATGTAAATTCCTTCTGTATAACTGGTGAGTTCTGTGACGTGACTCTATGAATAAACATTAAACTCTACTTGCATTCTCAGCTTCCAACAATTTTTTGCCTAATTAAAGTGAGTATCTTCTGACAAATGCAGCCATAGCTACAGAATGACAACAAGGTCACAATTTGTTTTCTGCAGAAATTGATCATGAAAGGTGATCTGATTTTACCAAAGTCACAAATAAACAGATATTTTAAGCTCCTCGAGGACAGTCCTGATTTTTCATGTCTTTATTGAACACACTTATTAAACACACAAAGTGAATAATGGAATCAGCAATTTAACAACTGGTTGAACCTCCCTTGGCAGCAATAATCCCAAGCAAGCTGTGCATTAGATCTGCACAGCAGTCAGGAGGAATTTTGGACCATTCTTACTTATAGAACAGCTCTCTTGAGATCAATCTACAGTGTCTTTATTTGATTTTGAAGAAGCCATTCTGTGGTAGACTTTCTTGTGTTTGGGTTCACTGTGATGCAGCATCACCCAGCATCTTCTTCACCCTGATAGTTTTCTTGTAAGACACGTTAATGAATTTCATTAAGAATTTATTTTCCCTCTACAATGGCAATTGGTCGAGGTCCAGAGGCAGCAAAGCAGCTCCAAATCATGATGCTCACTCCACCATAAAGTACTTCACTGCTGGGAGTTATTCATTGCTTCCTGATGGTACATGGTTGTCTTTTTATGCCAAACATATAGTGCTGTGCATTCTTCCCAAACTATTTCATCTGTTTTATTTCACCTGTCCACTATTTAAGAGCAACAACAGAGATGTTGACCAACTCCAATGAATCCGTCAAGTCTTCAGCTGTTACTGGAAGGTTCTTTTTTCACCTCATTGAGCGTTTTGTGTTGTGCATTTGGAGAGATCTTGACTGGGCGCCCACTCATAGAACTTCATAGAACATCAATTCTATTTGTACATTACTTTAACGGGTTAGTTCAATAAAAACTGAAAGATCACAACTCTTTGACGTGTTTTTTTCAGCTTACAAGTTCTATGTTTGTTGATATTTGTTACTTACTTACATTACAAATAATTCTTTTTCTTGCCACTGTACTGATGTCTGGCTGACTGAATGAAAAACAAGAGTAAAAAATATGATTATGAGATAATTATTCAGCACAGAATGTAATGAAGCCACATGAAGAGGCTTCACTGTTTTAATGCCCTCCCCTGGGTAACTTCCCACTCCTCTGTTTACCATTTAGAGAAGTGATCTTGCCTTGTTCTGTTTATGAAAGCTACTTGAGATGTGGCAACGAACAGAGGGAGTAGGTGGAGGCAGAAACATGAGAGGAGGAGTTGGTAGCTGGAAGCCACTTGTTAGCAGTAGGTTAGAGAAGGCTAAGAGCTTGATGTCAATTAAAAGAGCATGTGGATGCAAAACTCCAGTCCTAGAATAAATACAAGTGTAATTACTGGATCATTGGAGAAGCAAGTTTATATTATGGTATAAAAGTGCAGACACCTACCTTACACTTGCCGACCAGCCACTTTCTTAGGACACTTGTTGATTTATTTTATATAGGGTGGCGAGAATCTTAGAACCACCTTCTGGCGACTGTGGCGCAGGAAGGTAGAGCGGTCGTCCACCAATCTCACAATTGTTGGTTAAATCCCCAGCTCCTCCAGTCAGATGTCAAAGTGTCCTTGAGCAAGAGACTGAACCCCAACTTAGTTGCTCCCACTGAGCGTTGTCACTCCCCCATCGGTGTACGAGTGTGTGTGTGATTGTGAGTGTGAATGGGTGAATAAGAAGCAGTGTAAAGCGCTTTGAGTGCCAATAGGTAGAAAAGTGCTATATAAGTGCAGAACATTTACCCTCGCATATGGACTCCAGTAACACTCCACCACCAGCTTCTTCTTCTTTTCCTTTGGGCTGTTTCCTTACAGCGAATCATGTGCCTCCATCTAACTCTGTCCTCTGCATCCTCTTCACTCACACCAACTGACTTCATGTCCTCTCTCACTACATCCATAAATCTCCTCTTTGGTTTTCCTCTAGACCTCCTACCTGGCAGCTCCAACCTCAGCATCTTTCTACTGATATATTCACAGTTTCTCCTCTGAACATGTCCAAACCACCTCAATCTGTCCTCTCTGACTTTATCTCCAACACATCTAACATGAGCTGTCCCTCTGATGTCCTCATTCCTGATCCTGTCCATCCTCTTCACTCCAAAAGAGAACCTCAACATCTTAAGCTCTGCTACCTCCAGCTCTGCCTCCTGTCTTTTCTTCAGTGCCACTGTCTCTAAGCTGAACAACATCTCTGGTCTCACCACCGTCTTGAACATCTTTCCTTTCATTCTCGCTGATACTCTTTTGTCACACAACACACCTGACACTTTTCTCCACCTGTTCCAACCTGCCTGCACTCGCCTCTTCACCTCTTTTCCACACTCTCCGTTGCTCTGAACCGTTGACCCTAAGTACTTGAAGTCCTACACCGTCTTCACCTCTGCTCCATGTAACCTCAACTCCATCACCTATGCTATGACCTCAATAATAAACACACAGTAGAATTTTCAACCTTATGACAGTTTCAACTTAAAAATTTAAAGATTATAACATTGTAAAAGTAGAATTCATGGCAGAGCTGCTGTATTGGATTGTATTAGATTGAACAGATGTACCTAATAAAGTGATATATGAATATATAAATGAATATATATCAACTGTACAACTCCTTAAGACACTGATTAAACCAGACCTGAAACTTTCATGTAAAGCATGTATTTGTGATTACATTAGTAAACGTCTTATGATTAACCATTTGTATCTTATGACGCTTGCTTAAGGGTTAGAGTTATTACATTCACAACTTAGTCCAACAGCATTAAAGTGCCTTTCAAA
Source organism: Channa argus (assembly GCF_033026475.1). Classification (NCBI taxonomy): domain Eukaryota; kingdom Metazoa; phylum Chordata; class Actinopteri; order Anabantiformes; family Channidae; genus Channa; species Channa argus. The sequence goes on from NC_090216.1 coordinate 17,400,729, forward strand.
TAACTCTAAAGCTTCTGAAAACACCTTTTCTGAATCAAACACACATCAAAACACACACCTTAACAACATACTGCTTGAATACCAACTGAAAAAAACATATTTAGTTCTTCTCTCTATTGGAATTTTCCTTAAAAAAAAGTGGCATATATAAGACATTAATGCACCACCAAGAACACTGGTGTCCACTGGGTTCCTGCAGCTTAGCTTCACCTTGTTATTATTCTAATTGTCTCGTGAAAAAAAGAACCAGCTCTAGTTTATGAAACACCCTTCTTCAATCTGTGAATGCTATTATAAGGAAGGAGGAAAGAGTTTGGCCTCCTACCATAGATTTGTTTACAGCAAAGAACAAACTAGAGCAGAGACCTTTGTTTTGCCTTTTGCCGACACCTCATACAGTAGCTCTCGAAATAACTTCAGAGGACACTCCACACAGAAATATTTTAAATATCTTGCAAACATCATCATATTCACATTTATCTCTAACTCATCTGAACTTGCAGAACTATCATTTTCCTTCTCTCCTGTTCTCCTAACCCCTGCACTGCAACCAAAGATTTCAAAACAGAAACCTTTTAACTCTATATCTCATCCAACATTAGACAGACCCCATATCTCATAATAAACTTTTCCTCCAATTTTGCCCCCTATCTGCTTATGGAGGCACCATCTGACACATATGCTGGCCAGGCAGAATGTTCACACCTTGCGCTTAGCGGCTGTGGGTGGACCACTGAAGAAGCTGAGAGCGCTGTCGGACCATGAGGAAAGGCTTACATTCTGCCGCATGAGATGATGCATAGAGAGTGTAGGTGCAAAACAGGGTACTTCATGACAGATGGCTGATTTATTCGACTTGAGTTCTTTTTTCGCGTGATCTCATTACACAACGTGTACAGCACCATCCTCTGCACATGTACACATGTGAGATGGAGGCTGTTGTGCTAATAATTTGGGTTTTTTTCTTGCAGATAAGGTGCACAGCTTTCTCTGGGCTTTAATTTTGCAATTAATTTTGCAAATCGATAAACACTAGATTCTAACCAAGCAGTGCATGTGATTAGGCCAATTTCAGCAGATGATAGAGCCCATATAGAGTATATGTTTGTGGGGGATACTTAAGATAATTACAAAGAAGCCTCTTAACAAGCACAACAAAAGTTACAAGTCTGCACACCTGGGTACAGACAACACGCTCACCCACGCTCGCTTACACCCCGCTGCAAATGAATAAGATATAGAATATACAAAGGTATAAAAGGAAGATCAATGTCAGCCCCAGCACCACATCCTCCTCTTCATTTTTCTTTCTGTCTCCAGTGAAATTTTCCCAGACAATCCAGGAATGCGCATCGATCCCACACACCAAAGTGAAAGTGTGCAGGAGGGATCTACAACAAAGCAAAATAATCATATAATTTTAATCATATGAGCTGTCATTAAACAAGTAGCATCAGGGATTTATTTATTTAACTGCGCAAAATAAAACCACTCAAGATAATGCAAACCCTCCAAGCTTATAAATAAGTGATGCCTGCACCCACACATCTGTGTGAGCGAAACAAAGCCGAGAACATCTGTTAGAGAACTGTGAGCTGCCACACTCTAATCAACACTGACCTCTCTAAATATGGAGGCTCAAAGGGACGTTTACTAAATGATATCACGAGTGTTTCTTCCACTTCAATCTTTTCATGCAAAAATGAGGCAATAGTGACATGTGCTCTCCAACAACCAAAGCTGGCAAACCTGCAAAAAGCACTGCCCAGATTTATTTAGAAAGTCGCACAGTATATGATGCACCACATAGTACCTCTGTTGTGTAAGGACATATAATCCACCGATACTGTAGCAATTTCTGTTTTTTAATGAAGAATATTTTTGTGGACATCTCTGAGTGATTGTTTTCCATGACAGTGGTTTACACTTTACATTTGAAAGTGGGTGTTGCTATAGGAACACACTTTGATTTCATCATACATTAGTTCTGTAAGCTCTACAATGCTGATTTCTTGTCTTATGTTACGCATGTAAGCTATCAGTCCCTTCACAATGTCTAATATTTTTTAAGAATCATTGTGCTCTTATATTAATTTTTTATTTAAAAAAAGTTTCACATTTTTAACCAGTTAGCTTGTCCTGCTGGTAAGCACTGATTCCTTACTGATTCTTCTTTATGTTAATGGACGGTGTTTATTAATGTCCTCACACTCTTTACTGGCCTCCGCGGCAGGAACAGCTGTAGCTGGAGGACCTTTCAATCTCAACAACGTTTAGAAATAAAAATCTCAGGTTCACCTTGAGGAAAGGTTATTCAAAGGTGGCACAAATTTCTAGTTGGAGTCAAGGATGGATTGTGGTTGTCAGAGGTCAAAGGTCAAATTTACTGTGAACTCAAACTCGCCGTATTGTTCTGAATTCAACCCCACAAGAGGGCTTTGAGGTAAATTCTACAAACCGGCATCCACTTGGACCCAAGGTGGACCCAATTAGCTTTCTTTCGGTGGCCAAAGGTCATAGCAGAATGCAACGATTCAAATTTAATTTATTCCGTTTATGGTTTTGACTTTTGACTTCTATTGTTGGTTCTATTGCTATGAATACAACTGAAAATCCCCACTGTTTTCAGGAGGTCTTATGGTCTTACAACCACATCCACCACGGCTGGGAACAGAAACATCATGTTTGGTGCATGTTCTGCTAAGCTTAATCAAATTACCAGGTTTTCCCAGTGCTGTTAGAAATAAGAGGTCTAATTAGCTACATGTACACAGATCTCCACCTGGTGGTTTAACTCTTGTGGTGGACAGGATTCAACATGGGCACGCTGACCCACGCAGCTCCGTACAAAGCACTGGTTTTTTCTGTCACCTGTGGCTCAAGGCCTAAAATTTTTCCAAACCTGAATTCTGTCCCCCCTTGTTTTACTGAAAGACATAAGGTCAATACAAAGAGATCTAAGTAGGATTAGCTACTTCCCTTTTCATGGGTCCAGCTGTGGTAAATGATGAGGCCTCAGTAATCCATATGTAAATCAGGGTAATAAAGTGATTGCTGAAATAACAGATGGGCTTAAGGAAAAAGCTAACAATGACAGTCCCCAGCTGGTTAACTGGATGAAGCAGAGTGATAGTAAATTATCTTTAGTGCCTATACACACACACATTGTACCAATCAATAACCATGCAGCACTGCCACTGTCAGCAGGAAACAAAGCACAACACTACAATACCCACAGCAAGACTGCTCTGTTTTAACCAAAGTCAAGACAAAGGGCAAAATATTTGAGCCACAACATAAAACCCACCTGGTGTATTTAATATTGTGTTAGACAGAGTCACTCTGGGCACTCTACTGTAAACTGTGACAAACTGTGACAAACTGTGGATCATGGCCAGCATTAAATATTCCCCAAGCTACCCTCAGTCCACCATAACAGGAAAGCAGCTGAGTGTGTTTGGACTTTTCACACTTTGCAGCACCTTTTTCATTCAGGTCTGGTGTGTAATCTGCACACTGTGTGGGCCAACCTAACAACTCGCTGTCAAAAACCACACTCTTCCCTTATGCCATCTTGTGTGTGAGCATGTGTCACGCGAGAGAAGATACCAGCTGCCAGCTCCGACAACCAGTGAACTCCTGGGTAAACTCTCATCTTGGGAGCGGAGTCAGAGCTGGATCTCCGGCAAAGGAAGCAGAGGTGAAAATGGGAGAGGAGAAAAGTACATCAGGTTCACAGGCAGGAAAAGAACGAGGAAGTGAGCAAAAAACAAAGAAAGAGGCCTCTCAGCCAGGCAGAGAGATTTTTTTTGTGTGTGTGAATCAGAAACAGATATGAACAGAAAAGAAGCGGGGAGGAGAAGTCTGTAGAAACGTACTATGTTCAGCCACTGAAGGATCCATGGCAACCTTCCCACTTTAGCTTTTTGAGCAGCTCTTAAAACAGAAAGGCAGCAGATGGTCTACACAGAGCTAATATTTGACACTAGCAGGCAGTTATATTTATGAAATTCTTTCAGCAGCATGAAATTACGTCATCGTCTCTATCTTTGTCATTGACATCATCAGGTAGTCACATGGGTGCAGATTCTAATCCCTGAACTCACCAGATGGGAATGCTCAAGAATAGACTCCTGCTCATCAATAGCTGCTGGACAAGCCCCAGTGACTGGGGCATTTAACAAGAGGACATCATATAATGTTTTCTGAAATTAGATAATTATTGGTTAAAGTGAAGTGAAATCAAAAGCTTAACATGTTAATAGTAATATTCTAACATAATAGTAATAAGCATCACAGTCTTAAGCAAAGTTTAACTCATGTCCACAGCAGTGCAACAAACCCATATACTCCCTATTATTCCCTATTGTTGTGGCCCACGTAAAGAATAAAAAAGAATCACAGGTTCACAATGACCCTCAATGTCTTTTTCTTGCCTGAGCTAAAGGAAACTGGCTGCACTAAACCTGTGAGGTACAGTACAGTTCATTTCGGTCTCCAGAACAATCAACAAGGAGGTTAAACCACTAAGCTGTGTCACCGATGTGTTGTGCTGTTTGGAATATTTAAAAGTCAATATTCACAGCAGCCTCATCATTTGCAAAAAAATGAATACCCAGAAAATGTCAAGCAGCACTGTACCTGATGACATTGTCATTGTTCCTATACACTTTCCGTGTTTGTCAGAGCTAACACCTAATCTGTTTCTAATTTGATGACTTCAGCAAGGCCATTTAAGGAGTAATATTAAAGGAAACTGATATTGACTCTGCTGCTGATGATTTGACATTTCATGCTAGGTAAGTCTGCAGCTTTTCCATTTGGCCATGAGAAAAGAGAGGTAGTAAAGCCAGTATTACCTCTTTCATAATGCAAACATTTACACAATGTACTTGTAGACAGAACTGGTATTGGTGAGTCCACTTGCAATGTCAGAGCCATGCACCCCTGAGATTCATTTTCATATTTGACCTGTCAAACCTTTTTTAAACCCTTAAATTCAAAACTAATTCAATTTAATTGAATTTTAATTTAGTTCATTTACATACAACCAAATGACAAAAGAATCATCTCAATGCACTTTACGTTGTAACGTTATGACCTTAAAGAATTTTAGAGAAGCCCAACAAATCCAACTTGAGCAAGCACTAGACCATGGAGAGGAAAATGTCCCCTTAAAGGAAGACACCTTCAACAGAACCAGACTCAGGCTTAGCTTTAAATACTTGGTTTTCTCAGTGGAAGGCAAGTATTCAAACAAATGTAATTAATGTAATGATTTTTTTTCCACAGAAAGGTCACACAAAGGCATTTTTATTTCAGATTGTCACACTCCAATCCCCATCTATATCAGAGAACTTCGGTTTGGTTTGTGCATATTTGTGGCCAGCTTTAAAGGCATTTTATCATGTCTGTTATAGTTGGGGCAGTGAAGAGAATATAAACATATTTACCCAAAAAGAGATAAAGAGATTCCACAAAATATATAATTTCAATCAAATATCTTGATTCTTCAAAGTAAAATTCCCCCTTTAATCCGAATATAATGCTGCTCTGTACTGCTTTACTGGGGAATAAACTTAAATAAACATATCGTACAACTGACTGACAAACTTTAATGTGCAGCTACGAATATAACCAACAAAAGGTTTTATGCCTCATTTGTTTTCTTACAAATGCACGAGTGAAAAATGTGTGAGAAAGATCAGGCTGAGGGAGAATACAAAACGTCTTAATCCAAACGATCACGATAACCCTCATATCACATCAAAGTCGGCTGATGAATGAGAGGGAAAGGCTTATTAGCTTTGAGAGGAAGCTGATGCTACCTGACTTTGACAGATGTGATGGCTTTCTGCTCTCAGGAAGGAAGTGAAGACAGATCTATAACAACAGCAGATGGTGCTGCTTTAGGCTTTATTCTCCTCATAATTTCTTCACAGGATGATAACACTCTGTAGAACAAAAATTATGTATTTCTTTGACGAGGAAAGTACATCATGTTCTCTGGAACATACAACTGAATCCTCAGGAGACGTCAATTGTTAAGTCTGATTACGGTGGTTAGGGGATAGTTGACTTTTACTTTTAGAGAAGTGCTTCCTTCTCTGACATAGAACTGAAGTGAATGTGGTTGTTTAAGTCCAGAAACTCTATTCTAGCTTGTCACTTTTTGTTCCTTCCCCAGCAGATCCAATTTATCGCAACAAAAAGAAAAAAGTTTTTGAACGTTTGCTTTTGGAGTGACGTTTTTTTTCTGGTTTACTTTTGTCACATTATTCATTATCTTCTGTTTTATGGAGGCTCTCTAATTAGACCTTCTTGCTCAGCTTCACCTTATTTACATGAAGTGATGTTCTCAAAAGCAACACCAGTAATAATTATCTCATTTATCTGTTCAAAGCTTTGCAGCTTCAGATCATTCCCATCTGCTTCTGGGTGCATTTCATAATTTGCACCAAAATAACAGCTTTAAGGCAAAGAGAAGAATTTTAAACCACTTATAAAGATTCAGTTTTCTCTTATTTGACAGTGAAATCACAAAACTATATTTTCATGTAATAGTACTTAGTTCACATTTACAGATTGAATCTTTGTCTGGTTGACACGTAGGAGATTTAGTTCCAATTGTATAGTATTTCTACAATACTTGTAGAAACTTCGCCAAGCTGCACCATAGACCCTCCAGAATTTCCAATGTGGCAATCCCAATAGTTAATGCCAGGGCCAGAGTGGGAAAAAAAAAAATCATCTTCTGGCTTAGACCAGCTACCCAAAAATAAAATCGAGACACAACATCACATTGGCCTACTGGATTTGGAGACCGGAAGAGAATCAATGTTTCTAATGTCCGGTGGGAGTGAGTTCCAGAGTGTGGGAGCAAAGCGGCTGAAAGCTCTGCTCCCCATGGTGCTGAGGCAAGCAGGGGGCACAGTGAGGTGGATGGATGAGGAAGATCTGAGAGAGCGGGAGGAGCTGGAAATGTGTAGGAGAACAGACAGATATGAGGGGGCGAGGTTTTGAATGGCCTTGAAGGTGTAGAGCAGGATTTTGAATTCTATTCTGTATTTAACAGGGAGATAGTCAAATTGCTGTGGGATAGGACATTGTGGTGATGACGGGGGCAGCTGAGTTTTAGACCAGTTGGAGCTTATGGAGGGATTTATGGAGGAGACCAAAAAGAAGAAAGTTACAGTAGTCAATGCGGGAGGTAACAAGACTATGAACAAGGATGGGAGGCCGTATGGGGGGTGAGGGAGGGGCGGGTTCGATTAATGTTTAGTAAGTGCAAATATGCAGGCCTAGTGATGTTATTGATGTTGGATTGGAATGATAATGAGATGTCGAGGATGACACCCAAGACTCTCAACCTGAGGGGATGGAGGAAGCAGTGGAGCTGTCAGTTGTGAGGGAAAAACTGTGAAGTTTGGACAATGCAGATTTTGAACCATTAAGTAGGAGCTCTGTTTTACTACTGTTTAATTGTGGTGAACCAGGATTTTATTTCAGATAAGCAGTTGGTAAGGGAGGAGAGCGGGACTGTGGAATTTGGTTCGGTAAGTAGGTAGAGCTGGGCGTCATCAGTGGTCGGGTAGGGAGAGTGGCAGTTGGAGAAGTGTATTTAATAATGAGAACAGTGTCTTGGTATCACCTTCATTAGATAAAAAGTAGTATGATTTTGTTTAAGCAATTGAGTTCTTATAATGTAATAAGTTAGTTTTGTGCTTTTCTTTATGAATGCTAAGACCAGTTTTCTTATAGAGTCACTCGAGTTGTCGGGGCAGTTTGAGAAAAGTAAACAGACCGGGTTTCCACTGAGCTACTGGTTCATCAGGGGTGGATAGATGGTTCAGAATAAGAATTTTGTCAAAAGGATATCAAATATTGAGGAAAGGATATCGATATTATTGTCCTTGATATTCCGAAATGAGATGAGACGTGGTGACAATCGCCAGCAAGTCGCGCCAGCGTTGGCTTAACCAGGAAGCCCCGACTGACTGCTGCCTTTCTGTGTGGAGTTTGCTTGTTCTACCTGTGATTGGGTGGGTGTCCTCTGGGGGTGGGTTTCCTCTACTCCAGTTTCCTCCCACAGTCCAAAGACATGCATGTTAGGTTAACCGGTGATTCTAAATTGCCCATGGGTGTGAATGTGAGTGTGAATGGCTGTCTGTCTCTGTTTGTCTCTCTGTGCCCTGCAATGGACTGGAGACCTGTCCAGGGTGGACCATGCGTCTTGTCCTATGACAGCTGGGATAGGTGCCAGCCCCCCATGACCCTGAACAGCACAATGGATGTATAGTACAGCATTTGTATTTTATGTTACTTTACTCCACTATATATGTATTTGTACTTTAGTTACTTTGGAGATAAAGACGAAACAAAATAACAGAAATATGTAATTATCTAATCGAATCATCATTTATTATTACACATGAAGCAGCTGTAAGTACATAAAAAGATTAAATCAGCTCCACCTTTACCTTCGCCTGTTTTTAGTCCACACCAAGTCTCCATAGTAACACTCATCTTTGTGCTTAGTTTTTATTTAGCACTAAAAATGCCTTTTACCTTTGGAAGGTTTGTTTGCAGTCTACAGCACAAAAGAGTTTCACTGGTGTGTAGCCGCCCAACATTTGGTTTTTTGTTGCTGCTAACAAAAGGGAGAATTAATGAGAAGAATAACTACAGTGAATGTTGTTGATTTTTCACAGTAAATAGTCGGAAATCGGTTGTTTTGTGGTTCTCGACTTTAATCTGTAGATCAATGAAAATTAAAAACCTTTAAATTAGATTTGTCCAAAAATGTATGAGGCACAGGTGGAACCTCTCTGGCCTAGACTGTCCGTCCTTGTTATCAACATCATCAAGTCTTCAATATACTTAATAAAATGCAATTACTCTGTCAGATTGATGCCCAGATAAATCACAGACTGCTGCTACTTTGAACTTAGAAGTATATTTTAGAGCTTGTACTCACTTGAATTTAAAGTGGTAGGCTGCTTGTAGTGGAGTCCGTTTTTTAGGAAAGCAGACTAGTTGCACTTTACTTAGGAGTCAGTGCTGGTGTTGTGAAGGTTAAAAATACAAACTCAAACCATAATGTAAGTGTGTGGGTGGACTGAATGCGGCTGTGGAGAAAGAGAGAAACAGGAAGACGATGGTCAAACGGAACCACAGTGGCCCACACAGCTGCTTGACTGGTCGGCTCTGTCTCTGTCTTCTTTCTCTTTCTCTGTCTTTCTTGGCTGTCTCTTTTTTCACAATGAGCTGCCCAATTTATGTAGCCGCCCACTGAGAAAAGTCCTGCTTTCGTTAATTGAACTGTAACCAATCTCTGTGAATTCATTGTTACCTTACATCTTTTTCCAATGACCACAACTGTTCTGCCATTTAGACTGACACTCTGTACTGTCCTTAAAGGGCTCACACCAGAGCTGCATTTACTGTAGCTCTACTGTAAATATCTACAATAATACAAATAATAACATACTGTGGCTACGAGAGCTTAATACAATTCATCTGAAGAAAACCCATGAAAACAGAAAAGACACAAGCAAATTAAGAAAGCTAGTTATTAAAAAAAAAAAAAAAACACTTAACAAAGATGCTAGTGGTGGTCATGGTGACGCATAAAGCTACTGAAGTCGACTATCAGTGCAATGGGAAAATGAGCCAACAAACATTTTCTCATTGTTTCTAATGTTGAAAATTGCAGAAAAATTTTTTTTATTGCGCCTATCAGATACTAGACCAGGATTTAATTTCCTTCCTAATATTGTTTACAGTGTTTGTATGTACCTGTATGCATCTGTGCTGTACCAGCCAGAGGAGAAGAACTATCATCCACTGTGGGCAGTGACAAGTGTGTGTGTGTGTCTAATTGAAGTGTGCATGAACCTTCATTAATTAGTCAGTCAGAGTCAGCCGCTCTTACATGGTCAGTCTGGTATTAGCTTGCTACGCAACCATAATACACATAAAACAGGGAGACAGGCCGCGATAAACAATGAGATAAGAGATCTCATTTTCTCTACTGTCACTCACTGCCGATTCAGCTTGGTTGGGATTCAAAGAGAAAAGACGTACATCAGAAGCATCCAAGTGCTGACGGGAAAATCGGACGTTTAGAGACCGAAATAGAGAAGAAAGATACACAGTGCTGTTTGTCACCAGCCAACCTCCATAGTGGTTTAGATTTTTTAAATAACGAATGCTAAAATATAAGCTATAATTGATCATCTACTTATGATTATGCAAAAAACTAAAAGGAGTATGAAAGGGTACGACAGAGTAGAATAGGGTGTAAAGTACACAAGAAAATGAATACCGCTGTATTCCAAAAGTCCAAAAGTCTGGGAACACATTATAAATCTTAGATTTGTTCACATAAACCTGGAATTAATGAAAAAGACTGATGATTTATAGACATGACAAATATATCACAGAAACAGATTTAAAACAAGGCTGTGTAGAGGTGGTTTCAGAGGACGACTGGTTGTCTCAAAACCAGAGGGTTCTCAGAGGGAACAAGGCCACACCCTTGATGTGGGATCTGTTACAAAAATGCTTTTCGGTTTAATGTATTGATCTTGTGATGGTGAGGTCACTTTTGGTGCCTGATTGTACTTTGGATAAAACTGATGGAGTTTTCACAAAGTCTTTGTACACTGCTATGCCTGCTCAAGTCCTGATCTGAGACTGAGAAAGCCCCTTTTTGCTTAGAATAACTATCAGACCTCTGACACTTTCACAGACTGCAGGTCTGATGCTATGCTTCACACTTTCACTGTGCTACTTAATTAGCATCATAGAGCTGGAAAGTTAAGGTGTAGCCATATTTATAACTGATATATATATAGCAGATAATGGTCTGCTATATAAGTGCAGACATTAACAATACCTGCAAGTTCATAGAACAATACAAAATCTTAAATTTTTTGTTAATGTTTTTAACCCCAGACTTTTAATGTGGTCTCAGACCTTTGGACTTCACTGAAAGACTCCTTCCAGAGGTCAGGGTGGAGGCATCATCTACCAGCTATAGTATAATGGGTCAGGAGTTTCTAAGGATGATGTGTTTCTCATTAAAGCATAGATTCTTCAGGCGGGAAGTCCGAGCATGAAAACTTTCAAGATAGTTAATGTCTTAATTTTTGTATTACGTTACCTGAACCCAAATCACAATCTTTCCCCAAACCTAATCCAACTGTATTTGTAGCTAAACCTATTTACTTAGATTTTGTTCCTAAATCTAAGAAGGGGATCACACCATGCTTATTTGGGTGTACCATGATAAGAACCTACTGAACCTTCTAGGTGGTAATAGGTTACCTGCTGAACCATAAATAGCCCTTGATAACAACTGCTAGCAGCCCTGTGAATGGTGCAGTAAACAAACAATATGGATAAATTAGATACATTAGGATAAAATGTCAGCACTGAAAAACCTCAGAAATATCAGACGTGTATTAGTGTTAGTATTTTAGCAACCTTCAGGCAAATTTAGTACAAATATGAGTGCAATGTTGTTTTAAACTTCCTGATACTAGGAAAAAACATATGAACCTTTTTGTAGCAGCTACTGGGCAGTGATGCTGTGTCAGCTACTTCTCAATCCATCTAACTGTCACTGGCCATCTGTCATCATGTGTTACATGTGTAAACTTGACTCAAAGCATATTTTCATAACTCGCGCTCTCTTTTCCTGAGCTTCCTGACACATGGGCTCAGAGAGGTTTTAAAAATGTCCTACACATCCCACAGCGTCAGATAATGATGCTTCCCGGAGTTTCCAAAAACACTGCACAAAGTGCCGCTTCCTGGCACCTGACAACAGGAATGACAACAGGCTATGTAAACACAGTGCAAGAGTGTTTCTACTGATGTACCACATTTTTCTTTTTTGATTTGTTTTTTAAGTACTGGTTAGGATAATTGTTCTGTTGTAGAAGCCAGCCTCTTTTCGGTTAACCTTACTTGATGGACTGCACATCATTTGCATCAAAGATCTGCTTATGTTTAGTGGAATGTCCAATATTTCCTGTAACAGCGGCTGCCACACAAGCTAAAAGTATGTTTCCAGTCACATGCTTTAAGTTTATTTAAATGCTTCTCATTTCCAACCACATATTTGGTGACTGTGGCCAAAGAGCTCAATTCTGAAGACTTAAGATATTTTTATTGTGATGAGGGTAAAGCTAAACTTTGGTTTGATGATGACGTATCATGATATAGGGATCACCACTGCACAGTTCTATGGTGGATCATCACTTGTGTGACAGCTAAAGCTTCCCAAGCTAAAGTGGATGAAGGAGCTAGATCATTTTAAGACAAACCACACTGCTGAATCTGTCTCATTTTTGCATTGAAGTGCTTTTCCTTGAATTTTAATTATTTTGAACTTTCACACAGTTTCCTGCTCACGTTTCTTAGTTTCCCCGTGACCTAGTTACGCTTCCTTCCATGAACAGGAATTCAATAAAAGGTTGACCATCACTGAGGAGGAGAAGAAAAGGGGCTCTTATAGATGAGTTCAGAGTGGGAGAAGCAAAGGTGTCTGCTCACTGCATTTTGAGTAGATGCGACAGTCCAAAAAAAAAAAAGCTATGAATAGTGTCCATAATACTTCTGTGTTTCAAAGCACCTGTGAAGAAGAAATAAACAGCAAGAACAGAGGCTCTAACATTATTCATAATTATTATTCAGCATTGTCATTATTAGACAAGTATAATTTATCTGAATATTTGTCCTGATGAATGTTTATTTTAAATCTGCATCCAATACATAAAAAGGGTTCCCCAAGTAGCCAGCATGAATGTTTTTACATCTTTTTGGAACATTTTCTGACTGTTTCATTAAGGTTCAAAATGAATGAGCTTTTGAAAGATTTTGTGAATGTTGAAATTAGACATCTTAGATTCTAAATGTTTCGTTACATTTCAGTTGGGACGCGTGTTTAGTGTTTATCTTACTTTATCTTGGATGTCAATGGACGTCCAAAATAGCTGTTCACAGAATGTCAAAATACCAGAGCTCTAGAGAAGTTCACATTACTTTTTGTCCAAGTCAAGTCTCAAGTCTCATATGTTGGTATGAGCGTTGTTTCCTTCGCTTCTCTCCAAACGGCCTAGAACATTGCATCACTGACACGGTTAATGGTCAGTGCCCAAGCTGTTAGCTGATAGGTTCTGATCTGCTTGTTAATTCGATAATGCAGCTAAAGTAACCATGGTCATCGACTTCTACTGATTTGAGTTCAATTCAAAGATACTTTAGCTGAATATGCTGTTAATCAAGCTTCATAATACAAGCCCCTAGGTTTGGCCAGTGTACCTGCCCAAATGATTGCGTGCAATTGTGATGGCTCTAGTGATTCAGGTTTTTTTTTGGATGCTGCTGCAGGGAAAGAGTAAAGCAGAGTGAGTCACAGTCAACTGCTCTGCCATAATGAAAAATAGACAGTGCAGTTTAATGCCTCAAAACTAAAGCGACTCTGTTGGGACTTCATTTTACTGTTCTCTCAAGTAACAAAATGATTGTGTGAAATGTTCTTTTCACTGAAATTGTTTAAATAAAAACTATTGTAGAACAGAACAGAAGGCCAATGAACAATAGTTTAATGATTTGAGTCTGGATTTGCAGTTATTTGCGTACGAAGTGTGTGATCTTTACGTCACAAAAACATGTTGAGAAAGTTATTTCTGTGCCAGCAATAGGGAAGCGGCAGTAACAGCAGGCTAAGCAAGACATGTTTGTATGGCACCACATTTCACACATGTTACAGACATTCAGAAAAAAATGTGATTTGAGTGATTGTTATGTGCCAGGGTAGGTGGCACTGTGGGTTTTCTGTCTGTCATAGTTTTTCTCTCTTGTGTTCTTTCCAGGTGATGAAGATTTGCTGATTGGCATGTTTGAACCCATTGGCCTACACCCATTGGCTGTCCTGAACCAATCTGCTGCTACTCTGCTTTACAAAAAGGGGCAGCGCCATTATCTGAGGCCTTCTTTTGTTGTTATGAGGTTCTTGCCTGAACCAAGCCACTTTTTGGTCTGTGGGTTTTTGGAGATTATGATGTGGTGGGTGTCCTATTCATGTGAGAGACATAGGAGAGATTATTTTTTTTTAGAGACACTTGGTTAAGAGGTTGGTGCCTCATTGCACTTTTCAACTGGAAGTTGTATGTAGACAACCAGGCTTTTGTTTTAACTTTGCTTCCTTACTCATGCTGATAGACAGGCAGGCCCTGTTTTGTTTCATTAATTTCTTGGAGTTGGCACGACCTCTTGGTCCTGTCCGCCCCCACTCTTGTGCTCAGTCTTTCTATTAAAACACTGAGAATAAACCGTATGTCTTCCCTTTACTTCTTTTGGTTGTTCTGTGTTATTGCCCGCTATGAAGTGGGGGGCCGTAACAGTGATGGAGACCTGCACCTGTGTAGAGCTTAATGTGCAGCAAGACCCCTGGTCTGATGGCTTAAAACGTGTACATCTGAAACAGCTGGGATCAGACACCAGTTCTTTTTGCCTCAAACTATGATTCATTTCAGCATCTCTCCATGCTCCAAAGTCTGTTCTCCAGGTTGAATCACCAAAAAGTCATCTCTGTTTGTCACAGTGAGTGGTCTACAGAATAGAACAGCATTAGAGGAGTGGACAGATTTACACTACATAAAATGTGAATCATGCGGTAGCACTGATCTTGGTTTACAGCTTTGACATCAAACATCGTAGCTGGAACGATGTGTGGTCAGTGTTATTGTGAGGGGAAATATGCCTGCAAAGCAGCCTCAGAAGATAGTTGGTGTGGAGGGAGACAACGGGCTTCACGGTTTTGTTGAAGATTACAGGTGGCAACTTGAAGACAGACAAAACTAGCACCCACAGACAGTGGAGCTGTAAACTGGGGATGATAAAGAAACTAGAGGGAGGTGTGGGTCTTGTGATGGACTGAGGTGGAAAAAGCATTGACCCATTGTTAAATGATGTTACCGTGGTCTGTATCTGGATTCATTATCTGCATAATCACATCTGATCCACTGACCTATGCAAGTGATATAATAAGCACTCTTCTTCTCCATTCTGCACACATTGTAATGTATGTAATGATAATCATATTTTTGTCATATTACTCCTGACGCTGCGTCACAAGTGAAGCAATGCAATGACTAGGACAGGCATTAGTCAGTCTCTTTAAATGAGAAAAGACAGACTAATGCTACACCATTTAAAATAAATAAATAAAAATACTTCAGCAGGAAGAGGAGTGAAGTGAATTAGTCCATCAGCTTTATGAAACTGAACAGCAGAATGTTCAGCATGTTGACTTGGCATGAGGTTATACGCCGGATGCCTCCGCCCTCCCATTTTATCCGGGCTTGAGACAAAGACTGGGGTTGCCCTCTGTAGATCAGAGGGGCAACACCTGGTGGGGTGGGATTCGAACCCATGGCTTTCTGCACCCTGAACCAATGCTCTACCACTGAGCCACCAGGTCCCTTTTCTTGATATAAAAACACAATGCCTCCAGCCACAACTGTTGAGGCAAAAACATGAAAACAAAAAATATTGTCTATATCATAATATTAAATAAAACGTATTAAATAAAAACAGAATAAACTGATGACTTACTATTTAATTCTTTCAAAAATTCTGTATCTTAACATTAATTTTGAAGGTGTATATACTAATTAGCCACAACATTAATACCACCTGGTACTTTTAATGTTTTAACGTTATGATGGACGAGGTGTCAGCATGAGCTCTCTGAGGCATCTGCAGCTACACACTGAGAAACTTTTAAGAAAATATTATAAGACTAGTGTATTAAAAAATAAAAAGAAACCTTAAAGTAAATATTGGGTTTATACAATATTCAATAAAACAATATGAGGGGATAGAACAATTTGGAACAAGAACACAATAAAATAATACAATAAATGAAACATGATAAGAAGGAATTAATATATTACTCAAAAATTATTTGAACTCCAAGAATTTTGGTGACATGTAGGTACCGATGTCAACAATACTGCTCGTTTTATAAAGAGCATAAGTCGGTCTAGTGTCATCAGGAGACACATCCACAAAAAGTTGCATGTCATCAGTGTAGCTAAAGAAATTCATACCATGTCTCATGAGGATATTTCATACTTATGGTTCTTGTTTGGTTTACAAGCTTGGACAGACAAATGAGAAATAGCTAAACTGAAGTGAGGATGTGTGATGCAGACACAGGTACATAATTACAGAACACAAACCTCCACCCAAGCTGAGAGAGTTGAGCTCATGCCAAGTGGCGCTTTTAGGCTAAATATGATTTATTTTCCAGGAGCTTTTTTGAAAATGAGATGGAGGGATCACCTTTTACAGACATGCTGCTATTTTCATGCTCGGTTCTTTATAGCATAAGCGAGCATGTAAAAGCACACAGAAGAAGATGAGGCAGAAGGCTGAGATGGCAGAGGGAGATGAGACATTGTGACATGTTCTGACAGATCAGAACATGTGACGGACTTCACTCTGTGATAATTAGCAACCTTTGACACTGGACCCGGCACGAGTGACTGGCATCTCAGCAGAAGGAAACCATGGCAGGTTAATTAACAGACTATGCTAATGAGATGATTTGTTCATGACACTGACTGAAGTAGAGAAAATGAGAAGAGGAAGACAGGACAAGGGCAGGGGGTTAGGGGGGACAAGAAAGAGGCCGGAATCAAAGGTGATTATTTAAAGGTGACTACAACTATTCAGCCAAGACTCGCCCCAGTGGTCCACATGAGCACAGGTTCACTGATTTGCTTCTTTTGGTTCTAGTTTGGGACGTACATGTAATTAAAAATGCCATTAAACTTCCCTATATTAACATATCTCTCTACTTCTAGCTGAAAAATGCCACCAGATGACATCACTTGGAGGAACCTTCAGTTCAGATTATGGCATCTCGTTGCTCATGCTATGGATTTTGTTTCATTCATTTCTAGAGCTTTCAACTGTTCCCTTTCAGGAGTTGCCACAGCGAACCATGTGCCTCCATCTAACTCTGTCCTCTGCATCCTCTTCTCTCACACAAACTAACTTCATGTCCTCTCTCACTACATCCATAAATCTCCTCTTTGTTCTTCCTCTAGACCTCCTGCCTGGCAGCTCCAACCTCAGCATCCTTCTACCGATATATTCACAGTTTCTCCTCTGAACATGTCAAACCACCTCAATCTGCCCTCTCTGACTTTATCTCCAAAACATCTAACATGAGCTGTCCCTCTGATGTCCTCATTCCTGATCCTGTCCATCCTCGTCCCTCCCAAAGAGAACTTCAACATCTTAAGCTCTGCTACCTCCAGCTCTTTCTCTAAATCTACAAAGACCCAATTCAACTCCCTATGGTCATCAGCTGTATTCCTCACTAGTTGCTACAGCTTTGCACATCTCCCTTGTATCAACAGTGCACTTCTCCAGTCCTCAGGCATCCTCTCACTCTCCAAGATCTTGTTAAACAAACATTTAGTCATTTAGCAGACGAAAGCAACCTACAAGTGAAGTACAAGGCAGCAAAAATCTGAGTCAATGATACATTTCCATCCTTATCTTTAATCACACTAACCTGCTGCACATCCTTCCCATCTCTACCTCTTTGTCTCACCAACCTGTACAAATCCACCTCTGTCTCTTTAGTGTCCAACCTAACATACAAGTCCTCATATGCTCTTTGTTTGGCCTTTGCCACCTCTATCTTCACCTTACGCTGTATCTCCCTGTACTCCTGTCCACTCTCTTCAGTCCTCTCAGTGTCCCACTTCTTCTTAGCTAACCTCTTTCTCCGGATACACTCCTGAACTTACTCGTTCCACCACCAAGTCTCCTTGTCCGCTTTCCTCTTTCCCGATGACACACCGAGTAGCCTCCTACCTGTCTCCCTGATCAAATTAGCTGTAGTGGTCCAGTCATCTTGAAGCACCTCCAGAACCTTTGTCATCTCCTCCCTGAAAACTACACAACATTCTTCCTTTTTCAACTTACCCCAGTTTGTACTTTGTTCTGCCTTTGTCTTCATCTTCCTCACCACCAGCGTCATTTTACACACCTCCATCCTGTGTTGTCTGGCTACACTGTTCCCTACCAATACTTTACAGTCACTGATCTCTTTCAGATTACAACATCTACATAAGATGTCGTCCACCTGAGTGCTTCTACCTCTGCTCTTATACGTCACCCTATGTTCCTGCCTCTTCTGGAAGAAAGTGTTTATTACAGCCATTTCCATCCTCTTTGCAAAGTCTACCACAATCTGTCCTTCTGTGTTCCTGTCCTGAAAACCAAACCTGCACATCCCATCACCACTCTCACCTCTGGGGATGCTCTATATCACTTCATCTAACTCACTCCAGAATTCCTTCTTTTCTTCTAACGCACATCCTACGTGTGGGGCAAAACCCCTAACAACACTGAACATCATTCGTTCAATATCCAGCTTCAGACTCAGCAACCTCTATAACATTCCTCACAATCTCCTCTTTCAGGATAAATTCTAATCCATTTCAACTTGAACCATGCTTGTAACCTTCAAACCTTGCTACCTTTCCACGTGGTCTCCTGGACACGGTATATCCCCCTTCCTTCCCTAGGCAACAGTGGTGATGAAAATTTAATGGAAGAAACCCTCAGCAGAACCAGACTCAGGGTGGGAGGCCTTCTGCCTTGACCGGTTGGGGTGAGTGGAAAGTGGAGAGAGAAAAGAAACGAGCAACAAAAACACCAAAATAACATCGGGCAGGTTGGTAGGACCACTAGCAGCACACTGGAAGGGAGACAGAGAAGGAGACAGACGACACAGTAGCATACACAATTTCCTGTAGGCCTAGGTGGCGGTGGTAGTTAACCTGGGCCGCAACCAATCCGGTATAAAAGGCAGTCGGATACCTTTTCTAATCTCTGACAGTCTGGCAGTTTTGATGTAATCAGACACTTTTGTTTTTTTTTTTGTTTTTTGTCCTTTCAGCTTATCCCATGAGTTAATTTTGTACATTTTTTACGCCGGATGCCCTTCCTGACACAACCTTCCAAAATCACTCCCGGGCTTGGACTGGGCACTGCACAGCTGGCGATGGGAATGGGCTGTTAGGGGTTCAGTATCTTGCCCAGAGACACTTCGACATATAGCCAGGACTGGGGATCAACCCACTGACCCTGTGGTCCGTGGACTACTGCCTTTGTCAACTGAGCTACAGCTGCCCTAATGTAATCAGTCACTGATAATGTCAAAAATATTAAACATACTTAACATTCTTTTTCTGCTCACTGAGTCACTGTCCAGTGACCAGCTAGGTCAGACCAGTCATCACGACAAAATCACATTTAAAATCAGCTGAACAGTTGTTAAGTGTGTGCTGATGTTTTGCTATCAGTCTTATTTAATTACAATAAATAGGAAAATGGCTGTCTTTGATTGGTTAGAAGCCTTAACAAGAACCTTTAGAAAGCAATCACTCTGAATTAAATGTAGTCTTGGTCCAGTCCCAGAAAAACTCTGGAGCAGTTTGTTAGTGGTGATGACCTGGTCCAAAACAACAGTTTTGTTTATTTTATTTTTTTGCTTACTGGACAGTTGGCAGCATGTCTTCTTTACAAAGTGTGAGGTGGCGTTGATTTTGATTTTGAGCTCTGCTTTGCTAATTGCCCAGATAATCAGCATGGTTATGAGCAAATTTACACAATTTCCCTATGGGATCAATAAAGTTATTTGAATCTTGAAATGCCAACTGTGCACTGATTGTATGGCTATTTTTCACTCATAGAAGTTGCTGGACATAAAATCAAAACAATCAAGTGAAAAAAAAAAAAAAGCTCTGTAGAGTTGGGCGGAAATTGATTGTAACCGCTTTGAGACATCAACTTTTTAATTATAGGATCAATACTCCAGAAATAAGAAAAAGTCAATATGACAGCACATGTATTTGTAAGGTGTGATTTTCTTGAACTTGCATGTTAATATTGCTGCATTATAATCAGCCGCATCTTCTCCTGGTTTTACCTGGATTTCCAAGTAAAATCCAAGTTTACTTAGATTTTCCAAGTAAAACAGTCCATCTGCGTCCGTTAATTGTGAGGGGCAATCTACCCGCCTCCCCACTATCCCTCTTACACATCCTCTCAGTCAGTGGTCCACCCTATCACTGTGATTTCCTTTGTTTTCGCAACTGGTTATTTTTAGCTCTGTCCAGCAGGAGAGGAAGTAGGAGAGCAAATCACACAGTTCCCTATAGATGGGTGGAGAAGAAGAGTACGAGGAGGAGGAGGAGAAAGCGTGGGCGCATTCAGGATGGGTGCTGATTTGAATATTCATGGAACCAGCTGTGTTGACAAAGGTGCTGAGATGTCACTGAGCACACAGTCACTGGTGAAAATCAAAAGAGGCCTCTGTCGCTGAGAGATTTCGATGATAGGCCTGACTAATAAGTGGGGCTTACTAATGACAAATTACGTGGGACATGCTGATGTGATGGAACAGTGATGATAAAAGCAAGAGATGATTTGTCCCTGCCTGAGTGACAGCAGAAAGGACTTTTTAAAGGGTAACACTCAACGACCATATTAAAAGTTCTCAGCTCTATGATTAGGATTCTTTCTCAAAAAGAATTGCTGCTCAGAGCATCCACCAACAGCATTGCATACGTCGAAAGCCTGTTCTGCAGCTGCCGCTGGCATCCTGACACTGTACCTGCAGAGCAACAAGCAGTTTCCCTGCTCCATGTGTGTCTACACAGGAGGTGGTCAGGTACAGCGGTGTGGGTTACTGGACACAAAGATGCTTCTGACCGATCGTACCACATGGATAAAGACGAAAGACAGGTTTTTCTCCCAAGCTGAGCAATAGTGGTCCTTCACATCCTTGTATGCTGGCAATAAATTCAAATAATACAATACAATAATATGGTTCAGGGGATGTGCCCTTATGATTTTGGTGATTCGTTAACTAAAGCTGTTGCTCCACCTCAGGTTTGTTATATGTGCATCTTAGTGAAATGTCTCAAACTGTAGGATGGGTCACCATGAAGCTTGATATAAACATGCTTTAAACTTCTATTTCTCCTGCATCCATACGTTCCAGCGTGGTCACTCAGATCATCTGACCTCCTGAGTGTTCCTGAAACTAAAAGTACGCGTAGAGAGGACCAAGCTTTTGCAGTGGCTGCTCCAAAACCGTGGAACGAGGTGCCCTTGCACAGTAGACAGGCCTCATCCTTGCCTGTTTTTAAAACCCTTTTTAAAATTCTGGCCTTTGACACAGTCTGAGTTGTTGACATTATTTTATCTGTCCGTTATGAATTTTTATCTGTTTTATTGGTTTTGCATACTTTTGAGCTGTTTTATTTCAGTTCATGTTATTTTTTTAAATTTTTTTCATGTCCCCCTCAGGATGATTTGTAGTATATTCAGTGAATCCTATCACAAAGTACCTGCAACATTACTGATACCCCTGAGTTTCTGTTTTAACTAAGCTAACTATGGTTAACTTTAGATGTTGGTGATGTCATTGTGTCATTAGTGCAAAGCAGCACCGTGGTGATGTAGAACCCTTAGCATGCTGTCACTATGGCTTTAGACTCATAGGCCTAATCCCAGTACCACCCGTATCCCACTCACCATATTGTTCTAACCCATTGCATTCTGACATGTTGGTAGTAGCCCAGTTCTTTTTAGGGTTTGTTTGGTAAATGGGGCAAAATGAAAACTTAGGCCATCATGGCCATACAGAGGCAGACTCAAACCCCAATATTATAAGTGATAACCCATAATGCTTTACAAATAATTCTACAAAACCTATAAATGTTGTTGTGTAAATTGGCACCTTCAGCGTAAGCATGTAACGCAAACTTTTTCATGCCTTGGGAATGAGAACAGGGTGGACATACAGCAAAGACAGTATTTTATGATTAAGATTTTCCATCAACAACCTGTAGCACATGTCTATCTAATCCCTGATGTTGATGCATAGAGGTCTTAAAAAATAAACCAGAGATGGATTAAGAGACAATGTGCCATGGGCAAAGGTAAAAGGTCCCTCCGCTATCTATAACACCCATACTTAAAGAAAGAAAAACCCAAATCCATCATGCTTGTTTTAGCTTTTTATCTCTTTGGACGATCTTTTGTCTCTTCTAGATACGTTTTTGTCCTTATCTTGTATCTATTTCTGGTAATTTATGTCTCTTTGAAAAAAAAAATGAGTTCTGCTCATCATCACCAACATATCTGTACGTTATAGTTCAACTGTAGTGCTTTATCAGAAGATAATGAACCAAATGCAGCCCAGACTCCCTGTAATGTGTACTACAGAAAGAGGGAAAAGGTCAGTGAGGAGAAAATAATGGTAGAATCTGCTAACTGCACCCCAAATGCTCTGTGTAAATGGCTTTACTAATGACACCCAATGACATTTTATTAGCAGCGTAGTGAGGGGCAGGGGAAATGACCATGGGACTTGTTACAAAAATCAGCTTTTGCATTTAATGCAGTGCTTCAGCAGCTTACAGTAAACAACAATATTACACACATGTAAGAGAGACAAAAATAAACCTCTTCATAAAGAAAATTAAGACTTCTCTTATTTACTAAAAGAACAGTATCAAAGTTAGACTTCAGGTAGTTCCATGCACATTAAAAGTCTTACACAGACTGAAACAAACTACAAATATGTCTGCCTCTCTTGGGCTACTGTAGTAAAGGCAGTACGCCTGCACAGCTCACATTTAGTGCACCTTACAGAGAAATATTGATGTTGCAAGTAAAAGGCACTCTGAGAAAAGCTGGGCCATGCCAATAAACTCAAAGCAAATTGACCACAACCACTTAAGCACTGAATAGTTTCATTCTAAAACTGTGGGCGTTTATCAAGTTTGGTTTTAAAAACACAAAATATGAACGTTCATTTAAGACTCCATAATTGTAACCTATAACATGGCTCATTTTGATAGAACTATATGCCAGTTTCTTTCCAGTGGCGGATGTCTCATTTTGGAATGAAACTATTACAATTTACACTGACAGCAACACACTTGAAATCATTACAACAAGAGAGCTGCTGAAACAGAAATAAGAGCAGTAGTTTAGACAACTACCTCAAGTGGGTACATACTGTACTGTATGTCTAAATTTACTGTGTCTATTCTAAAGAGAAGATACATAAATATCCTTTACAGACTGGATGTTCATAAGACACTGACTGTAAAAGATACATTCAGAAATGTGGCTACACTCTTAGTTCAACACAGTACCCACAGTATTAATGATATGTCCTTTAAAAGAGTACACAGTATATCAGAACAAACTTAGTACACAAATGTTTGGCCACCCATGGTTAAGTCACATATTTTGTTAATGTATTAGTGAAATACGTAGAATTCCTGCAGCATACAGATAGAGCCTGTTTCTCAAATGGTAATAAACTTTTGTGTTTTATTTCATTAACATAAAAAAAAAAATGAAACAGTAAGTGTAGAAAAACAAAACATTTGGTTATAGTGAAAACCTTTCTTCCCTCTATCGGTGCCACATTTCCTTTGCACATGGCTGACGTACAAACCTAAAGCAAAAGATGGCCAGGTTCCTATTCCTATCAGCGGATGTTGCTCTTTTTTCCTCTAAAAACATGCCTTGGTGAAGGTTTTTATGGACCTATGGCATTTTAACTTTATCTCTTGAAAGCTCTGGTTTGCAAAACTACTCTCCCCAGATGTTTATTTCTTAGGACCAGGATACATCAAGCTGACCGTCGGACAACATCAAGCAGTCTGGGAGCATCTGTCAGCCTTGTCTTTGAAAAGTTGGCACTAGTCAGACCCCCACTGACACCATTTTGGCCGATTCAGTATGTCTGCCTATTGGTGAGTGAGACCATTCTTACTGGTGTTTTATCTTAGCCAATCAGGAGATGAGACCGTGGTATTAACAATACCAG
This sequence comes from Channa argus, assembly GCF_033026475.1. Taxonomy (NCBI): domain Eukaryota; kingdom Metazoa; phylum Chordata; class Actinopteri; order Anabantiformes; family Channidae; genus Channa; species Channa argus. Next base: position 17,424,688 of record NC_090216.1, read on the forward strand.
CGCGACCTCAGCTAGAAGTGGTTTAAACTATCTGTGGTGAGCTAGATTGGTGTGGTGCGGGTTGTATGTAAAATGTACGGATTGTATATCTTCAATCTTCCGCTTTCTCTACCTCTCAGGCAAATTCAAAATGTGCAGCACTACATGGTCCATGCCCCATCTATGGGGTGGTTCTAGCACTACACGTGGGCTGACGTGAGCTGATGTCGGCTTGGTGCGTCATACAAGCCTTACAAATCATTTAGGCCTAATGAATTAAAGCTACAGCACATGCACTTCGTTTCAGTATTTAATTTAGCTTATAGTGGAGAGATGCTGTCAAAGCCTCCTGTGACAGATTCACAGAGCAGTACTAGCAGCAATGTGAAGATATTCACTTCTAATGGTTTTTGTGCAAGACTCGTCCTTCTAACCAATCAGAGAAGGCCGAGCCCTGTGAGCCACATATAGATGCAAACTAGTACCTTGCATGCATCTGTGAGATGCAACAGGCTTTGACAAAACATCAGCATTTATCGCCCTGGTTGGAAACTTTTGCATACATCTGTATTTGTGGACGAGTGAGCACATGAATGATTTTAAATCATCTCAGCAAATTGTGAAAGTACGCTATCAATGTTGTTAACTGACCTGGATGGGGTTCGGGAAACCAAAGTTTAGCTTTTTCACACATACATTCACACACTCCTACAGCTGCTGCTCCGAGACATGATCACTGCAGTTCATCCATGCAAGAAAACCAAAAATGAACCATGTGATGCCCGGTAAATGTTTTAGCCATCAAATATCACCAGTTAAATACAATAACAGATTGTAGCCACAGCTGACAAGAAGCTACTGGGTCTTCCTCAAAACCGTATCACCTGTCGCTAAGGATCATACACTAATATACTGTAGCTAATAAGACTAACTTAATGCTACATATTAAATCCACAACAGAGAGGAGGAGGAGGAGTTTGCTCTTAACAAACAGAGCAGTCAGATAATCACCAGGTCAAGACACATCGGACTTTTGAGTTGTCTCAGTCTAGTGTATGGTGTTCAAGATCGGACAGAAGAATTAGGTGGATGTGTGTTTACAAAAAGGAATGTCTGTCATGGTTTTTCCTTCTCATACAATGTTCATGCCGTGTATTAAAGGTCCAAGAGCACTGGGAGGAAATATTTCGTCCACAAAGTCCAAAACTGCAGCATATTACCCCCAAAAGCTTATTACCTCAAAGTGGTGATTCCTACTGATCTGGTCCAGCTGGATTACAGATATTGACCACAAAGCTTGGTGGCAGGAAGGCAGAGTGTCGCCCCTTTGTGCTCGATAACTTCAAAGTGGAAAACAGATGGAAAGATGAGAAACATGAAAAAGAGCTGCATATATAGACGATATGGAGACTAAGTGGCATACGTGCAAATGGGATCCTTAACACTGTTTTTGTAAGGAGGAAATATTAGGTTTAATTTAGCCAGGCCAGGTTGTACATGGGCAAACAAGCATCATTTATAATTTTGTTGTTGCCTTGGGAGGAAACACACAAACACACACACACACACACACAAACACAAAAGTCTGATCGTCTGAAGTCCTGACAGTTTTATCTGTTCATAGATAACGCCTCCTTTCCCACACAGGTTCACCCCTTTAGAAAGATTTTGCACTGTCAAGCTGCAGATAGAGGATCAGGAGGTGTTTAATAGCTATTCCTGAGGTGCCTGTCACTCATGTAGTTCCCAGTCTCAAAGAGACATGCCTTGGAGTAATGATCAATAATGTGCTCTAAGCTCTGGGATACACCGGATCCCCAGGCAAATCTATAGGACGGACAAAGAGAGGGGGGGCTTTCAGTGTGAGGTGGACTTTCTGCTCAGGATGGCAATGATGCCTATGTCAAAGTGGCGTTTTCTAAATACTGCACTACTGTCTGAGACATTGTCACAGTAAGTTTTCCTGGCACAAACCCTCCTCACGCCCCTCATCCCGTTCAAGTGCAGAGAGCGAAAGCTGGATGCCCTAACACCTAGATTAGTTGTCCTTAATCAAGAAATCCGACTTGAAGAGCCCTGTCTGACATGACGAGTCCACTCTCCATCAAAAAGTGCCCTGGTCAGCGGTGAAGAATCCCGCTTCTTTCTTTTTCCTCCTCCTAAGTCTGTGGGCCCTCCAGCAAACGGCTGCCACGAGGAGCATCACTACACCAACACAGAGCAGTGCCACCGACACCACTTTGGTTTGGAGCAGTGTGTTAAAGGTGAACGTCACCCCGGTGCCCGCCATGCCAATCACTAGCGATATCACGCCGAATGGGAAGACGCAGCGGTACCAGGACTTCTCTGTCCCACCTGTAGCTTGGGCCAGTCTCTCCAGAGTGGGGAGAGACTCCGGAGGTTTTGAGGGTTCTCTTCCAACATTTCCATCGCCTTCTCCCCAGTCTCCAAGCCCATTTAAACCCTGGTTCTGGTTCTCAGAGTCCTGGGGTATAGTGTTGGCCTCGCCGCTGTTGCTGCAGTCAAAATGAAGGACCGGAGCTGGGGGCTGGCGACCTGAGGAGCAGCCCATCTCGGAGCTGCTGTCCTTGTGTAGCTATCCAAGAATGGCTGGCAGCGTCTGTTCTCTCAGCGTGAGTCTGACGTTTGCTGCTGGCGCTGACGACACGATAGGGGGTTTCTCCAAAGCAGCTTCTGGTTGTTGTCAATGGCAGGGAGGTTGCTGCTGTTGTTTTCTGCTCTCAACACTTGCGTGCATGTGCCTGCATTTGGAGAGAAGAAGAGAGAGGAGCTGAAAATAGAAAGTAGGAGATGGGAAAAGGAAAATAGGGCAACACATGAAAGAAAAAACAAAACTCCCGTGCAAACATTTCAGCAGGGTTACTGAATCAAACATTCAGAAAACGGTGAGATCTCAAATAGAAATGAGCAGAAATAGCCTTCTAAAAGAGACCAGCTGCACTCACCATGTAATTGTATAGTTCCTCAATGGGTGAATGATTTCAGTACAGCCTTGTCTCTGGAGCTGCTTGGAGCAGCGGCAGCACGGTGTGTGTGTGTGTGTGTGTGTTGTGATGCTGATGTTCATAGACTATATGAACACAGAGAGGAGGAGGAGGAGGGACATGCTGGAAGCCGTCGACAAGATTCGAGGCTCCGATTGGCTCCGTGAGCGAAGTAATTTCAGAAAGGAGGGGTGGGTAGTGAGGTTAACTGTTCAGCGGTCTCATTCAGTGATAACAATTCATTATTTAGTGAGACGAGGAATGTGAGATGCCCGGAAGGTAGAGCCTTGTTCTCAGACTGCTGAAGGCTGCTGAATCAGTGTATTGGTTCATCTTGCAAAACCTATAAAAAATACAATGTGACATAGACAGTGGTGCAACATTAGGTATAACCAACATCAGTGCATTCCGCATCAAAACTATTGCTATTTAGGTTGGACTCTGACAATATTGTGCAACACAATATGAACAGCTCTGTTTCTCTCTGTTTTTTACAGCGGCTTTTACACATTATTGCTGTTATGTGAAAACCTCCAATATCAACCCCCCTTTTTTTGAACTTGAACGATATTCCATCATCGTCACTAAGTGGACATCTAGTATTTCCAAAGTGCCACATTTTCAACAAGGAAACCAGGCCTGTTTATAGTTGTAGTGGTTAAGGGTTGAAGCAAACAGAGGAGCCAGACATCTAATTTCTACCTTTTTATAAAACAAAAGCATCCATATTTGGGTTTTTACAAGGCAACAGTGATGGTTCATGCATTTATAGAGATACAGGGGGAAAACAATTCCACTATGAAACCTAAAAATAGAGCTTCACCGTTCCTCTGCATCTCTCCTTCCATTGCCCCACATCAAGTGCGTCATCCGTGTTTCCCTGCACAAAGGCATGACGGCTTTGTCGCGGCCGCTATGCTCATCACATTCCCCCATTTCTGTCAGCTTGTTGTGCACATTCCCCCCTCTCCTGAGACAATGATAGTGATACACATGAGCCATCCATCTCGGGGGGACAGCTCGTATCACCGTAATAGGGTGTATGCGCGTGTATTTTTGATGATTGTCTTTGATCCCACAACGATTACATTTTCGATCTGCTGCAATTATGCCCTGTCCGATTTTCGCTGATATCTCACAGGCACAGCTGCTCTGGAGGCAGCGGTAAAATTTCAATGGTTGTATTAAACCCAACGGTGGAGTCGCCAAGCCACAGATTTCCATTACTGAAGCCCAGTGAAAATGGCAAACGCTAAAAGGAGTTAATATTCAAGCAGCAAGCATCCCAGCCTAATATTAAATTCAAAGCAGACGTTTTAATTTGCAAAAAGGATCTTTAGCCACTACACAAAATGCTGTAGTCTCAGTTTTTTTTTTTGGAGCTACTCATGATAGTATTGCGCATTTTTTATTTCTATTTTTTTACTGAATAGGTGTGAACCTCAGGAAAGATTCAGAAACACTGCCACCTTCCCAGAACCCAAGCTCTTTGAAAATGGACTGAGGTGAAGTGGAAAACTGTGCTGTGGTTTGAAAGATCAAAATTTTAAATTCTTTGTGGAAATCATGGATGCTGCATCCTCCGTGCTGAGTAGTAGTAGTAGTAGTATTAGTAGCATCGGTGCACTGTTCAAAAGTCAGCATTTGTGATGGTATGTGGGTGCGTAATACACACTGAGTAAATTCCACATCTGTTTTGTCCCCATTAAAGCTGAACTATTTTACTGACCTATAGCTTTCAGAGTGGCAACAGTGTCACCCAAACAACCAACACATGGATGATCACAAAAAAGGAAATACCACACAATCCGCTGAATGGAAGCACTTTATTTTCACAGCTATTTACTGTCTGTGGCCTCTGTGCACAGCTACAAATCAGATATGGTTCATAGCCTTGAACACGAACTGTCATTCAGTAAAGAAACAAAATACCAGAAATTCTGTCTGTATGTTCTCAGAGAGAGGAAGAAAGTTTCGGTCAGCACAACACACCTGACAGGTCTTTGTCACAGCTGCATTTCACTAGTCATGGCAGGATAAGGAGATATAGGAGTCATAGCATTAAAGATGTTAAGTTCCAGTATCTCATGTCAGTAAGACAGCATGTATAATGTCAAGCCCGGTGACCGGATGGAAGAAAACATAATTGTTGTCAGTCACTTTTAAAATGCCTGATGCTGGAGATGTAACTGCACAGGTTTAAAGTTGTAGTTTGCTGTATTTTTAAATAATAGTTGTGAGAATGTGGATTTTACCTGAGGCATTATTCCTCATTCATCAGTATTTAACATTTGTATTGTAGTGGCCCTTGTCCAGAGCAGCTAACTGTGGGAGGCAGCAAAGCTAAGCCTAAGCTAGTTTAAGTGAGCTAGGCTAAGCGGCTAGCTCGGGCGCTAGCAGGCTACAACATGAGCAAACTCACAAAATGGCAGGTACAGCAGAGAGAACACTCATGCCCCATACACTGCACGACCGTGTCTCAAGCTGGTTAGCGTGAGTCAGAAAACATAACACGCATAACAAGTTCTGTTAACTATATTTCAGCGAAAAAATATTTCAAACAATTTTATTGTAACTATTTCTATTAAGGTACAACCCCCCAAAAATGCTGGGATGATGTGTAAAACGTAAATAAAAAGACTCATCAACCCACAATTTATAACAATAGAACATAAACAACATATCATATGTTGGAACTGAGACATTTTTTTCATTTCATGAAAAATATTAGCTCATTTTGAATTTGATGGCAGCAACACATCTCAAAAAAGTTGGAAGCTTGGCAACAAAAGGCTGGAAAAGTAATTGCTGCAAATAAAAAAGAAATGGAGGAGCTTTGACAACTAATGATCTGCACTTATATAGCTCTTTTCTACCTATTGGCACTCAAAGCGCTTTACACTGCTTCTTATTCACCCATTCACACTCACAATCACACACACACTCATACACCGATGGGGGAGCTGCTATGCAGCTGGCCAACACTCACCGGGAGCAACTAAGTTGGGGTTCAGTGTCTTGCTCAAGGACACTTCAACATGTGACCGGAGGAGCCGGGGATTGAACCAACAACTGTGAGGTTGGTGGACGACCGCTCTACCGTCCTGCAACACAGTCGCAGTGGGACAACATTCCTTTCCCAAACAGTCTAATGTACCTTAACACTCAAACTAATACAGCTTCCAGGTTGTCCTGAGTAATTTACAACATTTGAAAAGCTTGGTGCTGTCACAGAAGTGTCGAAATGCTCTACAGATATATTTTTTTCACATCAAATAAAACATCTTGAAAGACCTGGCTACACTTTCTGAGTACCTGAGAGCACCCACCCTGTGTACATGTGGTGATACCCAAAAAACCACTGTGATAATTACAGGTCAACTTATACCAATGTGGCACCAAAACAGTGTGTACGGCTTCGTGTAAGACCTCGCTTATACCTCACGTTAAATAAATAGACAAAACCTCCTTTTTTCTATGTTAGCATTTTGTGTTGTGTCTTCTTCATCACAACAGTAGTGTAATCTCAATTTCATGGCAGTGACTCACGTTTCCATTCCAGGCTTGGTTGTGGTAATTATGGCATTAGCAGTCTAAAACACGGTCTGGGATTTTCATCTTTGATTCTGTTTTCATTGTGTTCGCACTGAAAGTGGTCTCAGCATGATTATGGTATAATGTGAAATTAACCTAAATGCCAAAGTAGCTTTTATGAAAGGGCATCTTACAGTGATTTAGAAAAGACTACACAGTTGTCACTTTATGACCGTAGAATCCATGCTGTCTTCTTTCTTTCATTGTTGACATTTCATCTGATGACCAGCCGCCATAAAGCAGTGAGGGGCAAATGCAGCTGATCAGCAAGAAATTGTGAACATGTTTTTAATGGGGCCTTGTCTGGTGCTTGTTTCTGCTATGCCGGATGCACTTTGGTGCTACTTTAAGATGTTTCTCCAGTCTCACAGCTGCAAAGGAGCCTATAAAGAGTAAAGCAAAGCTTGCGATAACGCTCTTAATCTGGGCACATAAAAGACTGTGAAAGGCACTGAAGGTGATATTGTGCACAATGGCGAAGATTGTTGTGTGTGTGTGTCTCCATTTGGGAAAGAAGGTCATTCTAATAACAGACAGCGGCTTTCAATGATGGACAATGAGTGTTTCAACACACAGTAGGGAAAAAAAGGGAAGGTGGAGGAGGAGGAGGAGGAGGAGTAGGAGGTGGTGGTGGAGGAGGAGGATGACGATGAATAGATGAGAGCTATAGAAGGATCTTACACGCTACTGTCCGCCGTGCTGTCGTCACCCGCTCATGCTGGGTATCATTGAAGAGCTTTGTGCCGAAGATAGTCACATACAGCAGCACATACCCACGCACACGCATAAAAACACCCACTGTGCACACATGCTGTGCACACGAACACGAAGCTTCCTTACAGGTCAGTGAGGTTTATCAGCCGGTGGAATATACAAACAGAGAAAATCACGTTTCTATATGTTAGAGCAGTTGTGGCTAAAATGTCCTGTGAACAATGTGAATATGTGTGGTCAGCAGTGGACGCTGTTTTGCTGTTGGAAAAATGACATTACAGCCTCATCCTGTCTAGTCAACTCACCTTGGTTAATCGGAATACACAGATTAAGATTATATTTCAAATATGGGTAATTCTGAAAGGCTTTTCCTTGTTCGGTAACATTCGAGCAACTAAGCTGCCAACCAACAAAACTGATTGTCTTCTTTGTTCTTGGATAGCAATGCTCACTTGAGTGTAAATGAAAATGGAAGACCAGAGTAAACTGCAGCCTGAACAGTAGGTTATCAAATTGGGAAAAAGGGACAATGGACCTATAAGTAGCACCATTTGTATTATCTACCTATTCTTAGTTGATAACTACCTGTCTAATTATGGTTATGACTGGGGTGGGATTCAAATCCGTGGCCTTCTGCATTCCAGCCAAATGCTCGATCACTGAGCCACCAGCCCCTCCCCCCAAATTATAGTTATGAATTGGGAGGTTTGATAGGAAAGGGGCATTGCTGTATTCCTATTAGCTGTACTTCAGTGTAAGATTGTTAAGCATCAGGTCCATTGTGGTGGAAATTAAAGACCATTACAAGCTGATTAGAGAGAAATTAAAACATTTGTCTATTTCAATTAATTATTATAATTGTGTTAATATACTGTTGGACAAACTGTTGGATGGACTAATGGACTAAAGTAGTTCCTTTTACACTTTTACAGCGTGTATATTAAAACTCAAGTGTGCAACATTTATCACCATTTCTTTTAATAGAAATGTGCTGCATCAAAAAATCTTAAAGTGGAGCGGTGGAAGTCAATTAGTGCATTTTTAGCATTCTTTTATTGTAAATAAATAAAGACTTATACCTGAGGGGCATGGCAAAGTGTGGCAGAGTGTAAAGAGGAGGAAGGAGGACAGCTCGGAGAGAGGACTCACATTTGCATCGACTTAAGTTTTACATTGTTACTTTATTCTAGAAGTTTAGTTCAGAAAAAGTAAAATTTTGTACCTACAGTAGAGGATACGTAAGTCTCACTTTTTTTATATAGAAACTCTGTTTAGTACAAATATAGCACTTTCTGTTCTGTAGACTGCACCTAAAATAAAATCTAGCAAAAACATTGCTTTGGAAAAATTGTCTGTCTTGATAAAAGTGTCTGCCGAAAGACAAAACGGGAACAGAGGTAAACTTAAAGTCAAGAACATGAATGTGTCTGAATGAACATCTTACCTATTGCATTAAGAATTTAACAGAAGAAGCCAATGAAAAACAGAGTGAAGATGACATTTCTAAGGGATTCATACTGTCAGGACATGTGAATATCTCTTATGTCTTTCCCTGCTCTGATGGAGTAACCAAAAAATAAGAAAAGGATCTGTACCTATGGTGGTACTGTTGGAAGGACAGGAAATTGGTGGGGTGGCAGTGCTGCTGAGATGGGTCTTGGCAGGCTGACTATTTCCTTGAGGTTCATGCTATCAAGTCCATCTGGCAACAACTAGTGCCAAATCATGGCCTGTCAGCATCGCTTATGTTGCCACCCACCCACATTGTCATGAACACTCAGCTGCCTCATGTTTTCCTTCTTGTCATGTGGATGGGATCGTGTTTGTAAGTAACAAGTTCCTTGGCTTGTTTGTCAAAAAAAGTAACTTGTTACATTACGTGTTATGGAAAGCTACCGTATGGGACTTAACCCTGTTTCACATATGAACACTGCATGATGTCAGGAGAATGGCATTGTCTGGGCTTGTGTTTCACAAATATAACACACAGCAGGACATTGCCCAAGTCAGAAGTTTTCTCGTGGGAGGGGTCAGCAGACAACAACATGATAGAAATCTAAAACTGTCATGATCCAACACACTTCCTCCCTCTGGACTTTTACTTTGTGGCCTCTTCTCCCCACTTCCTGTGCCTAGTTCTGTTCTGTTAACTTTACCTTGGTTATCCCTAACTGTTTGCACCTGCTCCCCTCACTATTTAAGTCCAGTCTTCCCCACAGTTCCCTGCCAGATCCTTGTTGTTGTTTGACTCCCAGTCTGCTGGTTGAGCTCTTGGTGTGTCTGATTATTGCAATCCTGACTCCTGTTCGCTGGACTCTGTATCTGCAGCTTTGGTGAATTTCTGTTGATTAGACTCTTTAGCGTTTTCCGAGTGTTCATTTTTGTTTAGTAGTTGATGTTCCCTGTCCGTGTCTTATTTGTTTTGGTGTATCTCTGTTTTGTTACTTTCCTTAGCCTTCCCCATGTGTTCATTCCTTCAGTAGCATATCTTTTACCCATGTCTTTCTTTTCACTTGCTGTATTTCAGTTTATTAGTCTCCTAATTTTTTCCTGTGTTCATTTAGATGTATTCTTTTAGATCAGAGCCTTATTTTATGCCTGAACCTTTTGTTGTGTTAATTTTGGTAAATTATGTCTCCCTCCTGTTGTACGTTCTATCGTCATCTTGTTTTCTATGAAGTTAAGTCTTGTCCTTTCTGAACCTGTTTCTCGTACCCTGCTGTTAGGAGCGATTTCTGTTTGCCTGTTAAGTTCCTGTCAATAAAAGCCTTTGTAATTGTCAGCCCCTCGCACAGTCTCATCTCTTGGGTCCAACCTAATCATAACCTTGATTTAAAAACTGTGGGAAACTGTTTTGTTTACAGATGTGAATCCAAAAAAAATAATTTTTCATTCGACTACAATCCCAGTAGTTGACAAAGTCAGGAGAATTTCAGGAATCCAATGCATGGCTAAAAGAGTTTAGGCTGGACCTAACATGAGACCCAATCCTCCCTCTTCCTGCTCTGCTCCTTTGCCATCTGCTGTGCAAATTCCAATTGGTACCAGAAAGCTGTTAAATGCTTTCTGGTTGGTTAGTAAGTTTAACTTCTTTGGTTAAGACATTTATTCATGGTTTAGGTAGGAAGTGTAGAGCCATAGACAGTTCTAGCAGAATAAGCAGTTGATAAGCCAGATAGGGTGGGACAGCCACTGTAACTAGGTTAGCCTCGGAACATAACATGAAGACCAGTACTCAACATGACTAGATTATGTAAAGGGTCTCAAGTTATAGAGCCCTTTTCTACCTATTGGCACTCAAAACACTTTACACCGCTTCTTATTCACACACTCATACACTGCTGGGGGAGCTGCTGTGCAGCTGGCCATCGCTCACCGGGAGCAACTAAGTTGGGGTTCAGTGTCTTGCTCAAGGACACTTCAACATATGGAGTCTGGTACTCAAGCATAGCAGCTAATCTCCCCAGAGAGGGAGGGGGGAGAGGGACGGGGGAGCTGAGACGCTTAGGAACTGTTAAAGTCTTTAAGCAAAGAGTGTGAGAGACAGTGAAAACTTGGACGTGATCGGTGAATAAGTTGATAACCTAACAGGCACTCGCAAGATACTGTGAACAAGGAAAATAAATTTCCTGAAAACAGACAAGAGAATGTGATGTAGAGACTTTGCAGCAATGAGTGACTGCAGGCACTGGCATTATATACAACTGGGATCAGTGATCAACTCATAACTAGTCTAATAATCAAAAGGCCTTTTCACATATGAACACCAAACAATGTCTGGAGAATAAAGGTTAGCACATTGCCTGGAGTAGCTGTTACACACATGTATCGCACAGAGGGAGATGGTCTGAGTCAGAGGCTCTCTCACATGATTTCGGTGATGGGTGAGAACCTGGCCAGAGCTTGAAGGAGGCATTTTTACAGAAAAATATGGTGCTGTTTTGTTTACAGCACATGGAACCTGTGCCAGCGCACAGAAGGAAAAGATCAAAACAAAGTCCAACACGTGGATTCACTTTTAGAAGCTAATATTTCTGCACTGCTGCTAGAGCTGTTCAGTGAGTGACTCCAAATGAGGGGTCGACAGCACAGCTCCAAAAAAAGATATGAGAAGAAAGAAGAAATACATGTTACAAATAATGCACAAGTGCATTTTTTAAAAAATGTTACATACTGTAGCTCTAGATAGTTTGGGTATTTTAATATTTTAGATATGCAGGTATATGAAAACAACTTTTGTTCACAACTGGGAACAAGGTTGGTGTCAGTAGTAAGACTGAGCCTACTGTCCAAAACAATAAACTTAAAGGTGCTACAAATGCTTCATTGAGCTGAGGGGAACTCTGGAGTCACAATCAACTTTTCAATCAACCGTGGCAATTAATAAATAATGTAGCCTAAACATATTTTTCAGACATTTATAATGGCAGTGTGGAGAAAAGGCTGTACAATACAATTTACAGTTTAATAAAATTGACCTGTTAACAGACACTAAGAGAATGTCAGGGTTAGATTGGGTGAATATGAACTCATTGTCTTAATTTTTGTATTTTTTTTTTTTTCATTTTGGTTTGTAACTCTTATTATACAGTATTTGGATCCAGGCAGAACATCTGTTTTAAGACATACTGTATTGTACAAAACACTAGCCAACTAAAAACCAAAAGAATGAGCTACGATACGCCTGAATCGTTTTAAACAATCTCAGATTTTGTGATGCAATGAACATAAAAAGGCCTTTGTTAAAATGAAACCAAAAAAAAAAACTCTGTTGCATCACAGAGCAGCCAACACAGTTGAACAAGTGTGAAGTGCAGAAACACAATGACACTGAATGTATGAAGTACATAAAGTATGTGCATTATCTCTAAACTTTTTCTGAACCCACCTCTTCATCGCCCACCTGCACTCACAAGGGAACAATTGTTCTTTTAAGTTCCCCTCCTTCAGTTTGGAAGGTTGAGATTCTCTTCACTGACACAATTCACATCAAGAACTCTTTACTGTAATACTTTATGAGAAACTACTAAAAAAAGAAACAGGTGATAAGAAATTTAAAGTGTTGAGTGGGAAGCAAACAAAACCTTTATAGTCTTATATATAAAAAACAACAACAACAAAAAATCCCCGCTCCATAATTACAAATATATAGACAGAAATTATTTTTGTCCAGAGAGAAACTGATCAGAATGACATAAAAATGAAGAGAATAAATTAAAGTAGACACACAGTAACTCTGATGGGCTGAAGATAATCCTGCCAGGAGACAGATAAATGACAACTGCGAGTTGGAGTTTGTGGGTACGTTACTAAGAAAATAAGTTTCAATTAGTTTAAATCTATTTAGAACGTATTTAATATGTTGTAAAACAAATCATATTTACAACATATACTGTATACAAGTGCATAAGTAAGGTGGTGTTGCAAAAGGAAGCAGGAAGCTTAACACTAAATCTCTATTCTAAAACAAACAAAGGTGTAATGTTAAAATTTTTGATTTTCATTTATTTTCTCATTTCAAAAAAGGCTGTCAAATTTCTACAAACAGCCTCTAAGGGGGCAGGTGCAAGTGTTTTTCCTTGCAGCCAGATCCAAAGTTGGGACAAATTAAATTTCACTCCTTCCCTGTCATGCTTCTCATAACCTCTGATTTCCCAGTTGTCAAGGTCAAATTAAATTTAGGGAGTTCATTTTGTACAGGTAGCAGCACTGTGGTGTCAGCAGCTTGAAATTAAATGTGATGTATCACACGCACGTCAGATCAATTTCCAAACAATGATGTACTTTTGTTAGTTTTGTACATTTACAACTTGATTCAAACTCAAACAAAGTCTTTGTGTGTTGTGTACAACATTATAATAAACGATTGATGGTCAAAGTTTCAGTTTTCTTCAGCAACGTGTGTGTTGAGTCAAACAAAAAGAAAAACCTATTACTTTGGTTGCCAGCCTTTAGCCAACTGTTGTAGTGCCCCTCTCCAAATCTTCCTGTTTCTCCCAGTTTTGTACGATTTCATCAGGAGCAGCGTGAATCACCCCAGATCTGAGACTACCTCTGGAGGCACCTTTAAGCAGGGCCAACCCTCACAAAACAAGCAAAATGAGGACATCTTGACAGAAAAATTCATCAGGACAATCACCCGTTAGTTGTGTCATCACAAGTGTAATCAGTAAAGAAGCTTCAACATCCAGGACGTCTTTTATGATTTTATTATCTTGCAAGTGAGAAGAACATCGACAGAGTTTCAGTTCTCCATCCTATGCAGTTCTAAACTTCATACATCACACATTAGTTTTATAACCTTCTGTTGCTGGGCAGAACATTCTCCACCCTCAGGCTACTGCTCCCGGCCCTTTTCTCCCTTTTCAGCACTTTGATAAGCACCTGTGAGCATGAAGTGACTCTGGGTCACTAAAACACTTTGAGACAAGACATGTATATGAGACAAAGTTTGAACAACATACAATCTTTTAAATATTCTTCAGAAGTACAAGTTGCTATTATAACTAGGTAAAATGCTAGGAATTAAATGTAATCATCATTTATATAATATTTGATTTTCCATCACAAGTTGTCAGTGTTGGGTTTTATCAGTTTTAGCCATTACCAAACAAGCTTCCCCTTTAACTGATGGACCATAAACCTTGGCAGGTAAAAGACTAACACAAACTATCCACTTGACAGAACACTAGGGTAGTTAACTTAAAGAAAACAAGACGCCACACAGAAGTAATGTCGACAACGAGAGTGATAAATAGTTAACCAAAATAAACACTACAGAAGGCTCAGGAATAAAATAAGACTAGGATATGAAACATAAACCTAAATGAACACACGGGAAAAGGCTAAAGAAACTAATAAACTGAAGTACACCAAACCTCAGACAAAAAGTTGCTGGAAAACAGAATCCAACACACAGGAGTCAGGATTGGGTGGTAGGGGCCCGGAGGCGGGTTTGAGCTGAAGCCCTCCGGGGCCGGACAGGAGGTCTGGCAGGGAGCTGGGCAGGTGGCCCGGGACAAAGGCAGAAGGCCTTCGGGGGCTGTACAGGAGGCCGGCGACGAAGGCTGGAACCCCGTAATGGAGGACCAGGAGCTGGACCTGAAGGAGTGTTGGCTGACCATCGAACAGGAACTGTGGCTGCACTGGTCAGCTGGGCAAGATGGCCACCTCCAGGAGAGGGATGGCACCAGCTTGGGCTTAGCAACAGGTGGAGTGTCAGCCGAACCGGGGTCAGGAGGAGGATCAGGATCAGAACTAGGGCGGTCTTTGGCCGACCCGGAGACTTGAACAGACCCGGAGGTGGCGTCGACCCGCTCAGAGTTGGGGACAGGAACAGAACCAGGACCAGGTGAGGTGTTGACCAAGCAAGAGGCAGGAGCCGGAGCACGATCAGTGTCGAGGCCAGGTGCAGAGCTGACAACAGCCGACCCGGAGAGCAGAACAGGAACAGGAGGTGGCTGTTTCATCGCTGACCCGGAGGCGGGTGCAGAAAATGGATCAGAGTCAGGACCAGAAGCAGGCTCAGGAATGTTAGCCAGTCTAGGAGCTCGGAAACCTGAGCAGGCGGAATTATTGGACAACTCAGAAGCAGGCGTGCAGTTCTGGACAGGGGGAGGTTCTGCTCGTCCCAACTTCGCCCTGCACGCACCTCACGTAGATGGACGAGCGGCTGATGGACAACTGGGGAACTGATATTGTTGGTTAGTGTCCAGAGCTGGTATAACTGGAGCGTCAGATTTTGAGGTGGTACTAGAAAGAGGTTCCTGGCTAGGGGGTCTGGAGGGGCTGGCGTGACGGGACCTTCGATGTCTGGCTGAGCATTTCCCTACGCACAGAGATCTCAGCTGCCTGTGACTTAGTGGCAGACTAGTCTGTTGTATTCGGGACTGAGTGAGGGAGAGCGTCCACTGGACACAAAGCTAGCCCAGAAACAGGAGCTGACATCTCAGGCGAGTGGGTTCTACAGGAGCCAAATCGGGAACAGGTGGGCAGCTGGCTGGCTTGGAGACAGGCGGTGCTGTGACAGGCTCAGGGGTAGTGTCAGGGGCAGAAGCAGCATCAGCCGGCCCAGAAATACACTCAGGAACAGGGGCAGACTGAGGAGTATCAGAGACTAGTGATTTGGTCTGAGGTTTATCCCTGTTGGATGCAAGTCACAAAGCACTTAAGTATAAAGAGGGCAGTCAGGCAGATCACATCATCAATATCATGTCATTTAAGTTTTTTTGAATATTTTTTTTGTTGTATTCCTCTAAAGGCTCTAGGCTCTAAATCTGCCATATTTTCAATGGCGGGGCCCAAAGAATCTTGGGATATGTAGGTTGGGTTGCAAAGGATCCAACTGTTTGAGCCTTCATGACCAAAAAGTTGCCAGGGGAAAGAAGGTTTTATTTTTCAGCCATTTTAAGGGGCTGGTAAATGGTACAGTCTTAGGAAGGTCTGACACTACAAGTCTTCAGATGCAGCCTTCAAAGGATGCAGCCTCTGACTTGAGACACAGCTTGTCCTCTATACCAGATCTTTATAGGAGACTGAATTAAGCTGTAAATGACATTTAATCAGGATTTTATTCCTTATTTTGAAAAAAAAAAAAGAAAAAAACAGCCCCTTCAGCTGTACTGGGTTACACTGATTTCGTGTGACTGCTCACACAGATAATCTTAAAGGTCAGTTTTTAAAGTCTTCACAGACAAAACCTACCACATACTTATCATCAGTATTCTGTATCAGAGCCACAGTCACAGAGCCAAGACAATTGCTTGCTTTGGCTGCTGTCGTTTGATTACAGCCTTACTTACTGTTCCATTATATGCCTTTTTGGAAATGAAAGTCAGTGGACTGAGATGAAACTCAAGCAAAGTAAAAAAAAAAAAAAAAAAACACAGTGAACACAAAATCATTCCATCTGTTACTTTTTGTCACTCATCCACTCTGACACACACACACACACACACACACGAATGAGGACATTTTAAACAGCCAAATGGTCACGACCTCGATTAGAGACACAGTGGGTTTGTAAATGAAGTCAGACACACACAAATGTGCCGTTCTCATCCACCAAACACACACACACACACACACACACACTTGCCGCACAGAGGTCCAACAGTCCATCTGTGTTGTCTGTTGTCAGTCCTCCACTCTGACACACACGCACACACTCTTGCTGTGACACATGTAATACTCATGTTAAATAGGCAAATGGTCCAGACTCAGATACAGAGGAACAGTAGATGTGTAAATGAAGTCAGACGCACACACACTCATAAAAATGCATCATGCTCCTCTGCCACACGTATACACAGCAGCTGCACAGAGGTCACCAAGCCTTGTAAGTAAGTGATGCAGCTGCTCTTGGTCTGCACTAATTGGCTGGGTTTTCTGTCCTATTTTAGGCTTTTAGCTGACAGTTTTAACATTACACTTGCTTAGTGAACTTCATTATCTAAACACCAGTACAGGCAGCACATACCATGAAATGTTTGTTCTACAGCTTACTGATACTACGCAGAATACCCTCCTTATTAGAGGCTAATTTGACATTCATTGATTGAAGTACTCATTAAAAAGTACTTAAACAATTTTAGTACAGATACATTTTAAAAATGCCTAGTGGAAACATGACAACTATGGAACATGGTCCAATTTTAGATTGCAGAGAACAGCATCCACTGTGTATCATTGGCCCACCTAGGGGTTTGGGGAATCCATGAATTGTAATTTACATCCTCATGTTTGGTGTCAAAAAGGAAGATCTAAGAAATTAGTAATTTCAGCGACAACTATTTAGACAATTTAAAAAATAACATTGGTTTTGATAGTATTTGCATGCATATCATTAGAACATTCCCTACAACATTGGTTCTCAAAACTGGTCCTCAAGGAACCCTACTCTGCTTCTTTTCCAACTACCCACTGTTCATTGCCTACACCAGGTGTTTTAGTAGTAGAATAGTATTTTAGGATTAGTGCACGCATAATCAGACTTGTTTTTCTTCAATCTTTACAATCTGTAAATGCAAAGATTTGTGTATATGTAAAAGAACGTGCAAATGTCTTTACTCAAAGACTAAATGTAAATGTCTAATTATATGAGAAAAATGATTTTAACTAACAGTGCTGGAAGGCTTCAAAATGTGTAGTCTTTTTATAGTGGATTTTTGCTACTGTCCTGCCGTCTGCTTCGTGTGTTTCGTTTTATTTTTATTGCCCTCAGCTTGGGCTCCCAGGCTCACTCTTACAGGCTGCGTAAGGTTCGTCTCCCAGTGTGCGTCACATTCGTGCTCCGGTTTTGTGAAGAAAACTGAAGCTCAGAGGCCGGTCAGTAAAGCCGGTGCTTAACGGAGGAGCGCAGAGCCACTCAGGTGAGTCTCACCTTTACTTGTCTTTGAGTTGACCGTGGTGTTTTGTCATTGACTTTCTCCTGCTCACCCAAACGGTGTTTCTAATGTTTCTGTTCCTGACACCAGAGCTAACTGTTAGCCACAGCAGGTAACGTTAGCTGATGCAGGCAGGTAAACAGCTACAGCTAGTGTAGCTAACAGTGAACAAACAGCGGGAGCTAACTTTACTCCTGAAAGAGCTGTTCAGTGGCAACTGGACTTGTGCTTGAACAAGCCTTTCAGAGGAGAGGGGACACGTCTTGGAGAACTACATGCAGAAGTCCAGTTTCCACTGAACAGCACTTTGGGATGACCTGGATAACTGAGAATCCCAACAGGCCTTTACTGGTTTTTAAAGGATCACAAGGCCTCTGTGATGATAGTGTTCTCAAAGTATTGACAATATCTGTCCATAATTCCCTCATAAATGACCATGGGCCCTGCTCTGCAACATAAAATCATTCCCTAGACATGGAGCTTTATGGGATGTTCACTGGAAATCTGGGCATACATGCAACAGCAGAGAGATCTGAATTCTCCTCCACCTGAGACATACAGTATTTTGGAAGTCTGCCTCATGGATTTTAACTATGGTGACAGAAAATATTGCTGTCTGACTTTTCTTTTTGTTTTTCTTTCTTCTTCTTAGTTATGTTTTCTATTGGACTTTAAGCAGACTTTGTTTTAAAAAGATGGAGGCATCTCCCCGTTTGTGATCTCTCCTTCAGACTGCTGCTTGCTCCTGCCTGCAGCCTTTTTTTTATGCACATTCCTGTAACGAAAGTTGATTAGAAAGCTTACACATATACACGCCAGGGGAGTGGGTGTTCTTCACGAGAAATCTGTTAGGTTTCCTTTATCGGAAACCAGCTTTCTCGTGTAAATGGGAAATCTGGTAATGTCCCAGCATTCGCTTTTTTTTTTTTTTGCCTGTAAATGGAAAAAGACCTGGCAATATGATTGCATCCATTAATCACGTTAATCTTACTTTTTAAAACCAGTTCAGACACATTTGATAACAGTGAACTTTACCATAAACATTTGTTTCTTTCCATTTTTTGTGATTGGGTGAATAAGAAGCAGTGTTAAACACTGATTGCCAATAGGTAGAAAAGGACTATGTAAGTGCTGAGCATTTACCATTTAATGAATTAAATAAATTATAGAAAGAGAGGAACCCAGGTAGGTTTGAATCAGTAAGCTCCTACATACCAGAGCTTTGCAATAACCACTAGACCATCATTGTACTTCAACAGAAGTGACGTCTGTGAGTACTTCCTTACTGTACTTACGTACATTTTTCACATACCTGTAATTTACTTAAGTTTGATTTAATTATGGCCACTTTGACTTTTACTCCACTACATCTATTAAGGGGCAGCTGTAGCTCAGGTGGTAAAGCAGGTCCCCCCTCCCAGCTACATAGTGTCCTTGGGCAACAGTGAACCCCATGTTGCTCCCGGTGGGTCAGGTGAGCACCCTGCATGGCAGCCACCACCATCGGTGTGTGAGTGTGTGTGTGAATGGGTAAAAGTTTGGATAAAAGTGCTATATAAGCGACCATTTACTATCTAATAGCTAATATGTATACTTTTTTACTCCACTACATTTCTAATCAATTTTGTGTTACATGTTAGAATCACATTACTTTACACAGTTCATAATATACTACTTCTGTTATTTTGTGATAAGGAATCACTAGTGAGACAAGAATCACTTATACCAGGTTAAGGCATAGTGAACCTTCCTCGTTCCATAGTCTTATTTAAAAGACTTCTGTGACACATTAGCAGTACTCAATCTGAGCGGGTATACAGTAATAAAGTAAAAACCCCTGGACTAAGTGGTAAAATGTGCCTTTAAATTTGGATCATTTATTGCGGTGTCAAATTTACTCTCTAATAACGACCAAAGCTCCAAACGTTTCCTTAACATGAACTTACCTCTGCTCTCATTGCTATTTGTGGAGAAAGGGGGAGATAGTGAGACAGGAGACAGCGCGGTCCCTGCTGATACATTCATATAATCGATTGGCTGAGGTGACTTTTCAATTTAATTTAACTTTATTTATATAGTGCTAATTTACAACAAAGTCATCTCAAGGCACTTTACAGAATAAAGTCAAGATTATAAAGATGTATAAAGAGAACCCAACAATTCCCCCTGGAGCAAGCTCTAGGCAACAGTCGGGAGGAAAAACTCCCTTTAATGGAAGAAACCTCCACCAGAACCAGGCTCAGGGTGGACGGCCATCTGCCTTGACTAGTTGGGGTGAGTGGAAAGTGAAGAGAGAAAAGAACAGAGCAACAACAGTAACAAAACATCTGGCAGGTTGGTAGCACCAGTAGCTGCACACTGGAAAACACACAGTTTCAAAGCCGGGGGACACCTGCAGAAAGGGACAGAGA
The DNA here is from genome assembly GCF_033026475.1 of Channa argus. Classification (NCBI taxonomy): domain Eukaryota; kingdom Metazoa; phylum Chordata; class Actinopteri; order Anabantiformes; family Channidae; genus Channa; species Channa argus. Next base: position 17,444,776 of record NC_090216.1, read on the forward strand.
GAGGGGTACACAGAAGGACAAAGACAACTACGAGAGAAAACACACAGAGTTAATGTCATACAGTGGTTACAATTGTGGGGTGAGAGGAGAGGAGAGATGGTCAAGAGGAGGAAAGGAGCTCAGTATATTGGGGGGTGGGTCCCCCAGCAGTCTAAGCCTATAGCAGCATAACTATAACTATATGCTTTATTAAAGAGGAAGGTTTTAAGCCTAGACATAAAAAAATCCTGATCTTATCTCTTGCTCTCTTTACATTTTATCAGATTATATCAGTGTTGAAACTACAGTGCTGTTAGTTAGGCCGTTAAAACATGAGTAGTTTAGTGATAAAACTAAAGTAAAAAAACATCAGATCGTGAAGCTAAAATAGTTTCAAACCATCATTTATGTCTATTACTATTAATGAGATAAACTACATCTGCCAGGCCACTGTGCTTGTTTGAGACCTTCCAGACTTTTTAAACTCCTGAGACTGAGCCAAATGTAGCATCGACTCACCACACTGTCAAGACCAGTCTGCACTGAGGGTCCCCTGATGCTGCTGCTTGTTCAGTTTTGGATGGTCCCCAGGAATTTTACTAACTGGTGTTACCTTTAAACACAAAAAACACTTATGGTAAGTTTGTGGTTACACTTTTGACGGAGCACAATTATAAAATTCAAGAGACGATGACTAAATGTAGACAAGCATTTTGTCCTTTATTCTTCCTTCATTAAGATAATCTTAAAAAGTGATCAGTAACAGACTGGAAAAAACTAAACACTTCAACTAGCTGCCTCCATGAAGAGCAAGCTCTTACTAATCCAACAAAACAACTATTACTCACTATTACTATTACACATGCACACAAGTTTTCTCCTCGACCTTTTGCTTGGCTTGTACCTCCCGTGTAAGTCGCTTTGGATAAAACCCGCTGTGGAATGACTAAATGGAAATGGAAATGAAATTAAATATATTTCCCACATACAGAGTGGAGTCACTTATGTGGGAGCTGATGAGCTTAATATGCTAAAAGTTACCCAAATCAAACACACATAATAAGTTAGGTTGTCCTCCACGGGGGCCTTGAGGCGCAGCAGAGACAGAACAATGGAGGAGACAAGTTGGGAGGCTGTACTGGACCTGATGCAGATGGATCTCTGGCTGGTGTCGGCAGCTCAGACTGTAGCTGCAGCTTTAGACTCTAGCTAACAACACCAAATACACCCCATTCATTAGCATTATGACCTTTACAACATTAGGACATTACATACACATGTAGTTACCTTCTGGGAATTGAGTTAAAACCAGTCGGTATTACTCTGATACAAAATAAAAGTTATGATCGGATTTGCACACAATGCTAACGATGCAGTCTGACCAACCTGCAGCTTCTGTGTCCAGTGGTGCAGCTACAAATTGTGTAAAACTTACGATCAAAGTAAAGAAAAATACATATGGTTATTTTTTGATATTTGGGTTTTTTTTATTTTATTTTATTTTTTATTTGCTTATTAATTTTTCTTGACTGATTAGGTCAGTCTGCTAGAAAATGGGAGAAAGGAAAGTCCGCCTCAGGTGGAGCTTAGCTGCTTCCATGTTTAGAGGAACAGGTTTTGGGAAGTATCAAACCTGGGCAGTGCCCCAACTGAACCTTTAGCTCTGTAGATTGACCTCATGGAGTTGAAGTGTTGATTTCTTAACAAGCGGTGGCAGAGGGGGGGGATTCCTAGTCATCATGCTTAGAGGTGGGTGTTCACAGTCCAGATATTGTTTTATACAAAGCATTTGATCATGGGCAAGTTTGGGCAAGTCTATGTACTCCTCAGTTTTTTTGCAGGAGCAGCTGGGCTCCTTACAATCTACATGAAGATCGTGCCCTTCTGTGTTTGCAGCAAGGAGTAGGAGTTCCCTCTCGATATACTGCTCCATATCTTTGTCCCTCTCGGCTGCCCGCTCTGCGTTCCTCAATTCAGCCTCGGATTCCTCTCTTCTCAGCTTTTCGGCACAGGCACGCTGCTGAGATATCAAATTTTGATTGACCTCTCGGCACTCCATTGCGGTCTCTCTGGCCTTCTGAGCCTTTTGGGCTCTTTCTTGGCGAAACTGCTTGTTGGCTTCCTTTTGGGCCTCCAACCAGTCCATGTTGCTCTTTCGCTTGGCCTGCTCTTTCTGCTTTTTCTCCTGTATCACTCTCTCTCTGTGAGCAGCAATGGACTTGATCATAGCAGCCCTCTTCTCCTCTTTCTCCTTCTGCTTCTTTGACACTTGAGCATCCTGTTTAGCCAATGCTCGGGAAATTATCTCCTCCTCTTTCTTAGCGTTGGCAGCAGCCTGCTCCTTGAGTCTGACCGCCAATTTTTCCCTTACATTTTCTATTAGTAACTGGTGATTCCTGAACTTTTCCGCTTGCTTGTTTTGTTTTGGTTGGGATTTTTCTTCCTCTAAGTCTAATTTGCTTGCTTCCATTTCTCTCTGAAGCTTTTTGCTAGAAGCATCCTCCAGTCGGTATTTGGAATAAATTTTCCTTGACTCTAATCGTTGCCGTGCCTGGTTTCGGAGCTCCTCCTGTGCATAAGATTCACCAAGGCGCCGGATTCTTTCTCCCTCCTCCTTCTCCTTCTGCATCGCTTTCTCTCTTAACATTTGGTTCTCCCTAATTTGCTTCGCCTGGTAAGCAGCCAGAGCCTGGTTGGAAAGCTGTTTCAGACGAGCTTTCTCCTTCTCCTGTTTCACATATTCGTCCTGTCTAGATCTCATCTCGTCGTCATAGTGTCTTTTTTGTTCTTGAGAAATTCTCTTTTCTTTTTGGTGAAGTTTGACCAGGGCCTCGTTCTCTTTAAGCACATATCTCGTTTGGAGCATCCGGTTGAATTGTCTGACACGGTCATCCTGTTGCAAAGCCAAAAATCTGGCTCTATCAATCATCTTCTGCCGTTCTTGTTTCATTATTTTGGCCTCTTCTGCAGAAATCGTATTAAAAGAATCCACCTGTGCCTGCTGCTTACGTTTTGGTGATGGTTGCATTTCCCTCAGTGGGTCTTTGTTGAGTTTGGGTTCTGCCCTGGAAAACTCATGAAGAGCATGTCTGTCTACCACATCTTGCCTGCTGTTAATTTTGGACTTGGGCTGGTTTAATGAAGACTGCAGTCTTTCGCAGTCAGCTGTGGACAAAGGAATTTGTCCATTCAGAGCCATTTTTGACAAATCGAATTGACCCTGTGATATGTTGTCTGGTTTGAGTTAATATGAGTCTTAGCCTACCAGATAAGGCTGCAGGTGGCAGAATTATACAGCACAGACTTTGATGTAAAACTTACTTTGATGTGAAACTGACTGTGATGTCTGTGATGTCATATGGGGCGTGGCCAAACAATAACCATTACAGACAAAACAGAGGCTGCCTGGTGGCAGAATTATGGCATTACAGACTTTGATGTTGAACTGAAACTATTGTCGAAATGACACAGATGTCTTTGATGTCATAAGGAGCCATTGTCACAAGAGCTAACACATTCTATGAAATTAATAATAACGAGATAATTATTATTTACAAGAAAAATGCACGGCAAATGTTTCAGTGCTGAAAGGAGTTTCCAAGCAAAGCTGAAAGAATGTTAGTAGGTCTGCACTTACATACCGCTTTTCTACCTATTGGCACTCAAAGCACTTTACACTGCTTCTTATTCATCCATTCACACTCACAATCACACACACACACACACACTCACTCACATGAGACCAGACAAGCTGGGGATTGAACCAACAACTGTGGGATTAGTGGACAACTGCTCTACCTTCCTGTGCCACAGTCGCCCCAAAGGTGAATTGAACTATTGAACTATTTGAAAATAGCTCATTCACATTTGCTGAGGACCAGTTATAAACTACTCAGACTTAGCCTCACAAAATGTATGAAAGTATTAGTCCTATTGACTAAATCTAAAACTATGAGTGGCAGAAATCTTCACCAAACACGGAAATATAGTTTATTTCAAGATACTCAATAAAATGAAGGCATGACTGGGATTTTAAAACAGCACCCGTTTGTGAGAATTTCTGTACATCCGTTATAAAGGGCTCCAATACTGTTTCAGACAGCTCTCTTCTCTTCTGGCCAAGCAGAATGCAAGGCTGATAGCTGAAAGACTTGTGATTTGCTAAAAGTTTGAATGTCCTCTCCAGGCTGGAGGATGCCCGACTAGTTAAAGGTGAAAGAGGACGAGAAAACGATAAAGATTGCTGAAAAAAAGCAGAGTATGTTAAAAAGCATAAAAGCTATTGAAAAGCATTTTTCACACATCCTTAATAAGTTGAATGTTTTATAGTTTGAACAGTGTTTCTAGCTGATACACTGAAGTAGTTAAGTGCCAAAAATCATAATAATGATTAGGATAACATACTGTAACATTCACAGTAAGTTAATAGCAGTGAAAAAGAGACGTTTACCCCAAACCCAACACTGCCCTCTGCCTGACTATCCCTATTAAAGTTTCTGATCCAATCTAGTGAGTGGTGTCAAAAAAACCCTTTTAATGTTGGCATAGAGAGGTCAGAAGAAAGAGATACAATCAGGAGGGGGGGTTGAGGATTGTTTGTAGACTGTAACAAAAATAGTTTAGGGGTACCTGTGGCATCAGTATGATACGCCAAAGGATGTTAAAAGATGGTCCTAATTTACCGCCTTGATGATAACATGTTGGGAATGTTGTGTGTTTTAATCCCAAACCTGGATATGCCAATATTTGTGTGTGAGTGTGTGTGTGTGTGTGTGTAGGCTCTCAGTTTGAACTGATATGAGTCAACTTGTCCGTCAGTACAAATCGAACCCCTTCAAACTGCAGCAGCTGGGGAGAAACAGTGACCCCCAGCTTCTGAGTACTGATAATAACCTGATGAAGCAGTAAAGAGTGAGAAGCAACAGGTCAGATGATGAATCACGCTCAACGAGAGCTCCGGTATTCAACGTTCTTTGCATTTGAGCAAGAGAGTGGGCAAAGCATATACAGTATTTATTCTTTTTTTCTATATGAAAATCATAAGAAAGCTGAAAGAGATGATTTATAAACAAGCCACCCACTCCACTTTAAAGCTGTGAAAAAATACATGGCATGATTTTTTTATCATGTTTCAGTGCATAACATCCATAGAGAAGATAGCACTGTAACAAAACGGAGCGACACGACTCTGCAGTGCACTAAAGTGTTACCAAATCTAATTAGGAGTCTCTGTGGGTGCCTCAGGGACTCGGGTTTCAAATCAAAGCCATAACCACCACTGTAGAAGGGTATATGCTTCACCAAATCATGTCCAATCAAAGGAATTTCCCACAGGTGGACTCCAGTCAAGTTGTAGAAACATCTCAAGGAAGATCGGTGGAAACAGGAAAGTGCTTTACAATGTTGATTCCCATTCACCCATTCACACACACCGATGCTCACCTGACCCACCAGGAGCAACTTTGGCTTCTGTGTCTTGCCCAAGAAACACTTCGACACGTAGCTGGGACTGGGGATCGAACCACTGACCCTGTGGTCCATGGACGACTGACTAACACTACATTTTAGTGCCTAACCCTAACCCATGTTGTCTCCTACTGTAACCTTACCTTGATATTGTTTCCCTAAGCCTAACACAGTTGTGTGTGTAAGTATAGTTGTTCCCTTGGTGTTAAATATCGAATAGTGAGGCCAAAGGATGTAAAACGGTCCCACCAATTTGACGCCTCGATGAGAACATGTTGGGAAGGCTGTGTCTTTTAATCCTGAACCAGGCTCTGAAAATTTAACCAGCAGAAGAACTTGGAGAAAGTGGCTTCCTCGTCCCCAGTCCGCAGTACTGAATCCTATCGTCTGTGGATGCATAAACAGCTTCTTGCCGAACACTAGTTTAAAATCTGATCTATCACACAGCTGCTGCCGTAACCCTGTGATTATGGTTCAGCGTGGTTCCTCTCCTCCCGACTTCTAAGCAAAAGGTTAAAACTGTTAAAACTGTGGAAAAGCAGCGGCTGCAGGACTCCTTTGATTGCACTGGGGTGTTTTTGACGCTGCAGCTGAAAACCTGGACGAACTCATTGACATGGTGACATCAATGGTATCAGTTTCTGTGAGGACGTGTGTGACATCCAAGACCTATTGCACATACAGCAACAACAAGCCATATTTCACAGCTGAACTCAGGTTTGCAGGATCACCAGCTTCATCATCAACAGAACACAGCAGGTAAGGATGGTAAAAGTGACATCCAGCATATGGAAAACCAGTACTGCAGCTCCTCAGGGATGTGTCCTCTCCCCTCTGCTGTTCTCTCTCTACACCAATGACTGCACCTCAGGCGACTCGACTGTCAAGCTCCTAAAGTTTGCAGACGTCACAGCTGTGAGTAGCCTCATCCGAGATGATGATGAAACTGCATATCGACACAAGGTTGATCAGCTGGTGCTGTGATGCAGTCAAAACAACCTGGAAATGAACGTGCCCAAGAGTGTAGAGATGCGAATGGATCTGGAGACCCCCCCCCTCCACTGCATCCCCATGTCATATCCTCCAGGCCTGTGTCAACTGTGAAATCCTTTACAATTTTGGGTTCCACTATCTCGCATGACTTGAGGTGGGAGAACAACATTATAGAAACATAATACTCGATCTGTCCTGTGTTTCTCCATCACAGTCTCGTTTGGAGCAGCCACCAGACAACACTCATTAACAGCTGACCTCATACTTACAGATACATAGCTGCTCTCCCTGCTACTGTATACACTGACACACACACACTGCACTTTAAGTACATAATTAATTGTTTCTTTAGGCCATTTGTCATTTTCATATTGTCTGTATCACTTTAACAAGTCCTAGAGAGCAAACAGTGACTGAAGAAAGTTCCTTCTATGTGTTAAGATACTTGGCCAATAAATCTGATTCTCATTCTGAATTATTTTCACTTGTTCCTTTTGCTGCGAACCAACTTCATGTTGTTAGAGATTAAATATGTGCCTTCACCAGGAGTTTAAACCTGTGTTTGCATCCACACCCTTTTCTAATTTTAGTGACTATTTCAATTTTTACCGCTGGCACTGATTTCTACAAGTTATAAACGTCGATGTTGTGTAGATTATAGTACAAGGGACTCTGGTAACAACTAAAATGAACCACTTGATTTGTCAAACTCAGGTTTTTGAACTTACTGAACTTTAAGACTTATTTTTTTACATAAAGAGGAATGTGGCTTTTGTAGACATATATAACATATGACTCTAAACTGTTCACAAATCATATATATGCGCTTTTAGCTATTTTAAATGTATGCATTTCTTAAAATTATTTTAAGTAATTTGCATATTCCGGAACACCTTGTGACCTGAATGACAAAAGCAGGACAAAACTATGGCAACCATTTTAAGTAACATATTCATGTTATGACTTATATGAATTTGGCACTTTTTAATTAAATATTTCAAGAAAAATCCCTTCTGCTGATTCCTGTCTCCCATCCTCATAATGAGTTTAGATGATGAAAAAGACAATTTCATGCAGTTAGTGACTACAGTTTACAAATGCAAACCAGTGTCTTCTTGTGCCAGTCCCAAGTCTGGACAAATCCAGAGGGTTGTGTCAGGAAGGTCATCTGATGTAAAACACATGCCAAATAAAAAATGTGAATCGTGACAATGACTTCCATACCGGATCAGTTGGGGTCCGGGTTAACAACGACCGCCACCGGTGCTGTTGACCTACAGGGTACCGATGGAAATTGGACTACTGTTGCTCGAAGTCGAAGAAGGAGAGGAGGAAGGTGTGTTCGTAAGCAGAGAGAGAAGAGGAAAGCTAAGAATGTAGGACTGACAGTAGGGACTTTGAATTTTGGGACTATGACACTGAAGGCTAGAGAGTTGATTGACATGATGCAGAGAAGGAAAGTGGACATACTGTGTGTCCAGGAGACCAGGTGGAAAGGTAGCAAGGCTAGAAGATTAGGAGCAGGGTTCAAGTTGTTCTACCATGGGTCAGATAGGAGGAGAAATGGAGTAGGAGTTATCCTGAAAGAGGAGTTGGTGAGGAATGTAGAGGTGAAGAGTATCAGACAGGTTGCTGGACTCCTGCATTCGGGACTCTTGTATGTCCTGGACTTTTGTATTTGGGATCCTGTGCAGCTTTCCCCTTTGGTTTGAGTTTTGGTGATGTGCCTGCTTGCTGTTTTGTTTTTCCGTGTCTTGTTAGTTTAGTTTATCTGTTTGTTAGTTTCCTTAGACTTCCTCGTTTGTTTACCTGTGTAGTGACTTTTGTTTGTCCGTGCCTTAGTTATCTGGTTTCCCTCTGTTTATCAGTTTTCCTTAGTCCCCCCCGTGTACTTACCTGCTGTTAGTTTTTATGTTTATCCGAGTCTTATTATTTCCTGAGCCTGTTGTCGTAAGTTATGTAAATCGTGTTACCATATTACTTTCTATTAAGTTAATCCCCCTCATGTTCTGGTCCCTTTGGTTAGTTTGAGTCTTCTTTGTTCTCTATCTGGTTCCTAGTACCCTCCTGTTAGGAGTAACGTCTGTTATCTATTTATATCTGTCAATAAAGCCCCTCGTTATTTGCAATCCCTCTCACACACTCTCTTCACTTGGGTCCTCCCTTAACCAAAACCGTGACAGAGAGAGTGATGATTGGTGCAGATTTCAATGGACATGTAGGTGAAGTGAAGTAGGTGAGACAGGCTCTTAGTGGTCAGGAAGTGCCTGCAGATGATTGGACTACTACAGCTAATTTGATCAGGGAGACAGGTAGGAGGGTACTCAGTGTGTCATCAGGAAAGAGGAAAGTGGACAAGGACACTTGGTAGTGGAACGAGAAAGTTCAGGAGTGTATACAGAGAAAGAGGTTAGCTAAGAAGAAGTGGGACACTGGGAGGACTGAAGAGAGTAGACAGGAGTACAGGGAGATACAGCGTAACGTGAAGGTAGAGGTGGCAAAGGCCAAACGAAGAGCATATGAGGACTTGTATACTAGGTTGGACACTAAGGAGGGAGAGGTGGTGCAGATGATAGTTCCATTCTGCTGGTGTCAGTGTTCTGGAGCCGTAGCCCAGAACTCTCTACCTTCCATCTTAGTGCTGATAAGAGTACTGCACCAAGACCATGCTCAGAGGCATCGGTGTGGAGCAGGAATGGCAGGCTGAAATTTGGGTATGCCAGGACGAGGGGGTTTGTGAGAACTTGAATGAGTGGGTACAGCACCTTTTGTTGCTCACTATTCCACTCCACAGGGGTCTTTGAGGACAATTGCGGGCTCTTGCATTTTGCTTGGTGGGGCTGTACCAGTGACACTCCAGGTTTTACTTGGAGGAACTCGTATATCAGTTTCGCAATACGTGAGAAGTCCTGAATGTAGCTGCGGTAGTAGCTAAGGAAACCCAACAACCATCTCACATCACCAACAGTCTGGGGGGATTTTGCCTTAAGTGAACGCACAGCCTCTAGGTCTCTCTCGGTCAATATGGACACCCTCAGCAGATGTAAGGCAGCCCACATACAGTTGTATGCAAAAGTTTATGAACCCCTGACAATGTCCATGATTTTCATTTATACATATTAGAGTGTTTGGATCAGCAATTTCATTTTGATCTATCAAATAACTGAAGGACACAGTAATATTTCAGTTGTGAAATGAGGTTCATTGGATTAACAGAAAATGCGCAATATGCATCAAAACTAAATTAGACAGGTGCATAAATTTGGGCACCCTTGTTATTTTGTTGATTTGAATACCTGTAACTACTTAGCACTGATAATTGGAAGACACAATTTTGTGTTTGGTGACTCATTAAGCCTTGATCTTCATAGACAGATGCATCCCATAATGAGAAAAGGTATTTGAGGTGGCCAATTGCATGTTGTTGTTCTCTTTGACTCTCCACTGAAGAGTGGCAACATGGGGGTCTCAAAACAACTCTCAAATGACCTGAAAACGACCTAATGTCGAAAGATTGTTCGAAAGATTGTTCGACATTATGGTTTAGGGGAAGGCTACAAAAAGTTATCGCAGAGATATAAGCTGTCAGTTTCCAGTGTGAGGAACATATTGAAGACCACAGGCACAGTTCTTGTTAAGGCCAGAAGTGGCAGGCCACATAACATATTGGAGAGGCAAAGGTGAAAGGATGGTGAGAACGGTCAAAAACAGCCCACAGACCACCTCCAAAGACCTACAGCATCAATTTGCTGCAGATGGTGTCACTGTGCATCATTCAACAATTCAGCGCACTTTGCACAAGGAGAAGCTGTATGGGAGAGAGAGAAACGGAGTTCGCTTGAAGTATGCAAACACACATTTGGACAAGCCAGCTGGACTGATGAAAGATTGAGTTATTTGGTCATAACAAGGGGCGTTATGCATGGCGGCAAAAGAACACAGGGCTCCAAGAAAAACACCCACAGTAAAATTTGGGCAAGGTTCCATCATGCTGTGGGGCTGTGTGGCCAGTGCCGGTACTGGGAATCTGGTTAAAGTTGAGGGTCGCATGGATTTCACTCAATATCAGCAGATTCTTGAGAATAATGTTGAGGATCAGTCACAAAGTTGCACAACAAGACAACGACCCAAAATCACTGCTCAAAATCTACTCGGGCATTTATGCAGAGGAACAAGTACAATGTTCTGGAATGGCCATCCCAGTCCCCAGACCTGAATGTCATTGAACATCTGTGGGTTCACTTGAAGCGGGCGGTTCATCCTCAGCAACCATCAAACCTAAATGAATTGGAGATGTTTTGTAAGGAGGAATGGTCCAAAATACATTCATCCAGAATCCAGACGCTCATTACAGACTATAGGAAGCGTCTAGAGGCTGGTATTTCGGCTAAAGGAGGCTTTACTAAACATTGATGTGATTTTTCTGTTGGGGTGCCCAAATTTATGCACCTGTCTAATTTTGTTTTGATGCATATTGCGCATTTTCTGTTAATCCAATAAACCTCATTTCAAATATTACTGTGTACCTCAGTTATTTGATAGATCAAAATGAAAATGATGATCCAAACACCCAAATATTTATGAATGAAAATCACGGTCAGGGGTTCCTTTTGCATACAACTGTATGCAGTTCACATTTCTCTGGTCTCAACTTCACACCCTGTTTTTTAAATGCTCTCAAGACTTTGCGAACACATTCAACATGTTCCTCAAAATTCTTGGAATAACAAAGAATGTCATCTAAGTAGGGAATGCAGCACCAATCTCTAATTGAGTTCAACATCTCTTCCATGCTCTCTGGAAGGCTGCTGGAGTGTTCAAAAGTCCTTACTCACTCATATAACCCCCAGGGAGTCACAAAGGCAGTGAGGTGTCTCGAGCCTCCCACCGTAAACACTTGGTGAAACAGGCCCTCCCTTGATCAAGGAGCCTGAACCATGAGTGGCCCCATGCGTGTCAGTCAGATCCTGGATCCGAGGTAGTAGATATCTGTCAGGGATGGTTTTCTGGTCAGCAAGTGGTAATCAATGCAAAGGGGTAACCAGCCATCCTTTTTGTGGACACATACAACAGGTGCCGCATAAGGAGACTTTGACTTTAAGACCATCTTGAATATCCACCGTTACTTCCTCAAATAATGGTTTTGGGATAGAAAAAAAATGTTTTTTTTACAGGGATAACGTCTTTTAGGTTTATCGACATCTGTGGGGTTGGGATACTGCCAATATCGTTAGGATCCCTAGCAAAAGCAGATGACTCCTCATGTAACATTCTATTCACGATTTCCTGTTTGTCACCGCAAAAACTGCAAGGCAAATAAGGAGGCAAAAGGCAACTCACAAGTGAATGGTTATGGTGAATTTAATTACCGAAATGGAGAAAACATGCAACAGAACAGAACTGCACTCTAGAGTGGTCCAAAACAGATTTGACAACATTTGTACAAAGGACGAAGGGTTGAGTAAATCAACCTTCATACAATGTGGTCAGGAGTCTAATTAGCAAGTTCTTGTCACTTTGTCCTTTGTCTTCCATATCATTGTCTTTTGTCTTCCATCCTTGAGGCTGATCATATGTGCTGGTTCCCGTCTTCCATCCTTGAGACTGATCCTATGTGCTGGTTCCCGTGGGTTCCCTGCTAGGAAGCAAATGTTCAGATGTAGGTAGTTTTATGGTTGATATCTGGCAAACACACTTCTTTGTGGAGCCAGAGACAGAATGTCTTGCTGGGGAAGAAAATGTGAGGAAGAACTGGTGAAAGCAAGTTTGATACTGGGTCTGCCAGAAATGTGTGAAAACAGTGAAACCGTGTTACCTAGACTTTGAAATTTCTCTCACACATCCCCTTTTATTATTTTATGATAACTACATGATCAGGATTCATTAGAGCTGTGCAATAGTAGGGACAGTTCATCACAAATGTTAATTCATAAAGATTTTCAAAACATTTCATCATTATACTATTAAAATCTTGGATTTGTGAATGTCCAGGTTTAAGTGGGTTGAGGGTATGTGTTTTTGTGGAGTTCAGTGGTGTGATGCCTACTGACGTATTTCCATAGGTCCGATTGAAGCAGATAAACTTTCAGTGCAGGCTTGATGTGGCTTAGTGTGGAGAGAAGAGAAGGAAACGCATATTGCACTGTGATGTGGTGGACATTTTTGGAATAGAATGGCATTTGTGTCCCAGGTCATCTGTGAAGGCTCGAAACTCTAGTAACATTGTCCATTGTACAATCTGGATCCTCAGGAAGTCCCACCACTACTAATTTGGTCTTGTATCCCTGGCAGGAAGACACGAGGAGGTGAATGTGGTCCTCACAGTGTAGTCACAGGATTGTTGCAGCCATGGTGAAGAGGAGAAAAATGCAGCCTGATCTTCCCCTATTTTGTTCTGAGTAAGTTCTCTTTTTAGAATTCTCCATCGTTGGGCACCAGATGTCGCCTTTGTCACCTTCCTGTATTTGACGTCCTTTTTTGACGTTTGTTGGAGCTTGAAGTGTGGCCTCAGCCCAATCTGCACTTCTCCCCCCTCACCGGGGTCAACAATTCAGGGGACAAATTTGACTGTCTTTCTTCTTTCTTCTCTAGTTGGTGTACATCTGGGTGTAGTTCATTTTCTGGTTCAAATGTGGGGATCCTATTGCAGTGGCTGATATGGGTGATATCAGGGTGGCCTGTAAGTCATTCAGCGCTCCAGGGCATGGTTTCTTTGGGACTCAGATACAGGATGCTTTCCACAGCTGATGAACCCTTTCCTGGTTCAGACTCTCTCCGCATCTCCTTCAATGGTGTAACCCCACTTTGAGCTGCACCAGATGATCCTCATCACACCTCCTTTATGCTATTATTCTGCAACTTCTGCTCCAGCTTTCTCCTGTAGTCCTCTTTCACCTCCCTGAGCTGGCCTAAAATTCCCTCTGCACACTCTTCAGCTCTTGCTGATCACCGTCCTTAAAGGGCCTCGTCTTCTTGTTCAGAAGATGCTTGATCTCACTTGTGATCCAGGGCTTATTATTAGCATAGAAGTGTACAGTTCTTCCTTGAACAACAAGGTCCATACAGAATTTGATGTAGTCAGTAGTGCAGTCAAAACACCTTGTTGTACGGGTCCCCTGCATCCCCTACATCGCAGTCTGTAGTTCCGAACCAATCTCTCAGAACCTGCCCTGCCTCAAGAGACCACTTCCTGAATGAGTGTGCGGTTGTGGGTAGCCTCCTTACTCTTGGTTTGTTGTGAGGCTAAAGCAGAATAAAGTTCTGGTCTACTTTCCCCAGTTCAGGCAGTGGGGTGGAACTGTATGTGGCCTTTACATTGGCATACAGCAGGCATTGTTGTATTCAGAGTCACATGATTAAAGTCCCCAGAGTATCATGAATTAAGGACCCAGAAAATAATAGACAGCGAGTGAGTGTAACAACAGTTTATTGGGAAATAGTGTAGTAGTGAGTGGAGAAGCGGGTTGGTTATAAGAAGAAGTGGGTTCACGCAGCTGGGGAACCAGAAGGACTGGGACACGTATAGTGGATAGAAGGAGTGGAGGTGGCCAGTTCTCTGCAGCTTGTTGGAAAAGAAGGCAGGACCAGGGGGAGAACTAAAGGCGGCTGTAAAAATGCGGTAAGGTGTGTTAACAGTCATTTACTGTGAGGAGCACAGATTAAGAGCCGGTGATCCAACCAGCGATAGTCCGGAGCAGGGCTACAGAGCAGGCGATCCAAAAAACAAACTCAGAAAAAGAGGCCAGGCGACGGAAACACAGCACAAACTTTAGGAGACAAACTAGACTAGCGAAACAACTCGAGGGAAACAGAACAACGTTCTGGCGCAGAGGAGCAGGTGAGTGAGTTACAAAGGGAGGCAACATCTGAAACCAGTGAGGCTAATGAGTGGAGGGAAGACGGGTGGGTGCGGTAACCAGGGCAACACAGATCAAAGCCACGACCTTGACGCAGAGATTAACACAAGTGCTTCGGGGCTTTTACGTTTGTAGTTTAGTACCAGCAGAGGGGATCAAATCACATGCTCCCGCTGCATCGACCTGTAGAGGGACGTTACCAATGACAACAATAGCGTATCCAAACTCTCTGGGCAAGTAATGTACTTATTTTACTTAAGTTGAAATGTCAGTAGGTACTTTTTCTAGATTACATTTTTAAATATATATAAAAATATGTCAATGTATTATCACACAATATAGTAAAAAAAAGTTACTGAATGCAAAAAATGTCTCCCACAGTGCACATTATATCCTTTATTATTATTATTTGTGCTCAAATGCAAAAACCACAACCATCCATTGTTGGTTGAGGTGGAGCTTCCTACTTTTTGTCCAACTGCAACTAATTATTAATTTCATTTTGAATGAATCTGCTGACTTTAATTATTCATTATTATTTGTTTTCCTTTATATTTTTTTGTTGGTTTTTATGTTTGCTATTTTTAAGTATTGGGGGTGGGTGGGGAGGGTTGGGGTGGGGGGGCTCCCTACCCATTGTGGCCTTAACGGTCTAGATACTCTTTTATAAGACGCATTGATCATGTCTAGACATGCATTTAGCCTTTTTTTTGCGGGAGCAGCTGGGCTCCTTACATTCTACTTGGATATCGCACCCTTCTGTACTTGCAGCCAGAAGTGGGAGTTCCCCCCTCATATCGCTCAAGTTCTTCTTCCCTCTCAGCAAGCCGCTTTGCGTTCCTCAATTCAGCCTCGCATTCCTCCCTCTTTAGCTTTTCAGCATAGGCACGTTGTTGAGCAATCAGAATTTTATTAACCTTTTCACACTCGATCGCAGCCTCTCTGGCCCTTTGAGCCTTTAGGGCTTCATCTTGGCGAAACTGCCTGTCGGCCTCTTTCTGGGCCTCCAGCCAGTCCAGGTTGCTCTTTCGCTCAGCCTGCTCTTTCTGCTTTCTCTCCTGTATCACTCTCTCTCTGTGGGCAGCAATGGACTGGATCATAGCAGCCCTCTTCTCCTCTTCGTCCTTTTCCTGCTTTGCCACTAGAGCATCCTGTTTAGCCAATGCACAGGATATTACATCCTCCGTTTTCTGAACTTTGGCAGTCAAGGAACAGGAGGCTGTCTCTAATTTGTCCGTTCCATTTTCTATTAGTAACTGTAGATTCCTGAACTTCTCCACTTGGTCGTTTTGTTTTTGCTGTATTTTATTTTCTAAGTCAATCTGACACTGCAGTCTTTGTTTTTCCTTTAAATCCTGTTTGCTAACTTTCATTCCTCTTTGAAGCTTTTTATTGGAAACATCTTCCAGTTTGTGTTTGGAAAAAACTTTCCTTAACTCTCGTTTCCGTGCCTGATTCCGGGGCCCCTCCTTTGCATTAAGTTCACCACGTTGCTGGTTTCTTTCTCCCTTTCTCTTCTGCTGCATCTGTTTCTCTCTTATCTCTTGGTTCTCCTTAAATTGCTTGGCCTGGTGAGCAGACAGAGCCTGGTTGGAAAGCTGTTTCAGACGAGGTTTCTCCTGCTCCTGTCTCACGTATTCTTCCTGTCTAGACCTCATCTCCTCATCAGATTGTCTTTTTTGTTCTTGAGCAATTCTCTTTTGGAGCATCGGGTCCTGTTGCAAATCCATAAATTTGGCTCTGGCAATCATCTTATGTCGTTCTTGGTTCTTCAGTTCAGCCTCTTGTGCAGTAATCTTACTAAAATATTCCTCCTGTGTCTGCTTCTTAATTTTTGTTGATGGTGGCGTTTTCCTCAGTGGGGCTATGTTAAGTTTGGGTTTTGCCTTGGAAGACTGACGCAGAGCATTTCTTTTGCAGTCAGCCCTGGACTCAGGTAGTCCTTGTGCCAGAGCCATTTTTGACAAATTACATTTGCTTCTTTTCCTACTATTTTCTACTGCTTGCTTGTTTTGTCTTTGCTGTATGTTATAATCTAAGGCAAACTGGGCCCGGGCTCTTTGTACTTTCTCCATGTCCAGTCTGCGGGCCTCCATTTCTCTTTGACGCATTTGACTGTAAAGATCCCTCAGTCTGTGAGTGGAATACATTTTCCTCGACTGTTTTCGATGCTGTTGCTGAATCTGGATCTCCTCCTGTGCATACAGTTCACCAAGGTGCCAGGTTCTTTCTCCTTCCTCCATCTTTTGCCGCACGTTTACTGTTTCATCTGCCCAACAAGCAGCTGGAGCCGGGTTGGACAGCGGTTTCAGAGGAGCTTTCTCCTGCTGTAATAAAGACTGCATTCTTTCGCAGTCGGGCTTGGACAAAGGTATTTCTTGTATTACAGCCATTTTTGACTAATTAAATTGACTTTGTGATACATTGTCTGGTCTGAGTTAATGTGAGTCTTAGCCTAACAGGTCCGGCTGCTAGTGGAAGAGTAATGACATCGCAGACTTTGATATCACATTGACTTTTATGTCTGTTGCATCATAACGGGTGTGGTCACACAAGCTGACGCAGAGAGGGCAATGCTGAGGTCGAGGCACCTGGAAATTAAAAGACATTTTAGAATTTTCAGCACCGCTTAGTCAATAATCTGAGGGGGTACGTGTGTAGTTTTGACCTTGTGAGTTATGAGTATATATATTTCAGTAGACATCGTCTGGTTCAGTGAAAATACAGCACATAGCTTAATTTAACTCACCCATTGTCCCATTTAGTATAAATAAACTCAAAATATTTCTGCTATCGTTTACAGTCATGGCCAAAAGTATCGCCACACTTGCAATTCTGTCAGAAAATTCAACCCTTGTCTCAGAAAATTGTTCCAATTGTAAATGTTTTGTATTGACATGCGTATTGTTTTTGTTTGCACTGGAACACAAACCAACTTAAAAGAAATTCACAGACCTCAAAAATAGATTGGCCAAAAGTATTGTCACCTTGTCAAAATAAGAAATAATAATGTGTAAAATAATAATAATAATAATAATAATAATAATAATAATAATAATAATAATAATGTAAGAAATAATAGTTTTTCCATCATGTGATGCTCACAGCAGGGTCAGGAATGAGGTTGAGAATGAGGACACCTGGTGGACAAATGGGAAACAAGCTGTGTAAGGACAAAACATTAGTGAAAGAAAACATAAAAAAGCAGGGAAACAGAATAAACTGAGGAAAAGTTAACAGAATAGTCGCAACTGTGACAAACTCTCAAAATAATGTGCACTTAGGATCAGAAATCAGTTGGTTTGACACATCTTGTGAAAAAAGTGTTGAAACTATTAGGGGTTGGTCATTTGTTGGGCCACAAGATATATTTATTGAAAAACGGGAGGCTGTGCAGGTAAAACCAGTAGTAACCGAATCGTAAAATATTACCTGTGAATCATCACCAAGGCGTTACTATTTAATGCACAACATATCTGGCAGAGATTGGTCTTTTCCTTTTTAAAGTTCAGAATTTTCTTCCCTTAAATTCTGAATGTCTCATGTCAAACTGTCTACACCACACTAGCTAGAGGGGCTACATTAAACAGTCTAACAGCTTTCAGTCTATGTTGTAGTTTCCGTCCTGAAGCAGTTTTAAATCCACCAGCGTTGCAGCTGTGACCTGGTCCTGAGTCTGATGGGAAATAGTTGCTCTCACACCACTGTGGGGACATTTCCAAATGTCAAAACTACCAGAAACCCATTGTGTGTTTTAAATCCTGGAGAGTAAAAAGAGGCTTTCTGTGTTCATTTTAACAACCAACAACAGTGAATGGTCTCTCCTCAGGTCCTAGCGACACCATGTCGAACTGACTTTCAGAAAGCAGAAAATGTGAAAAATTGACTTCAAGTATGAATGTTTGAGTTTGTTGGTATCTGTCCTTCGCGCTGCTTCTTGGTCAGGTCTTTATTGTAAATGAGAATTGGTTCTCAGTTAACTCATCTGGTTTAACAAATGTAATTGATGCATAAATAAATTATAAATGAAGTTCTTACTGGTTTCTCAGGTTTGCTTTAAAAGCAAAAACTCACATGGGGACTAATGTTTTGGCCACCTCACTATTCACTACATCTGATTAAAAAGTGTACTCAAGTTTTATTTTGCATTCCTAAATGTACCAACTAGGAGGTGTAACACTGATGATCTGTACTCTTCCACCCACTGCAAAGGTTGGTGTCTTGGCTACATCAGCCTTCAAAACTGAAGTCATAGTATTTGGGCCCAAAAATCTCAGAAATATGCTGTCAACCCAACATATAAAACAAATCTCTAGAACAGCCTTCTTCCACCTATGGAACATTCAAATCCAAAATTAGGAGCATCCTGTCTCAAAGTGATGCAGGGAAACTGGTCCATGCATTTGTTACCTCTAGGTTGGACTACTGTAATTCCCTACTTTCAGGATGCCCCACTAACTCCCTAAAGAGCCTGCAATTAATCCAAAATGCTGCAGCAAGAGTGCTGACTGGAACTAGCAAGAGAGATCATATTTCACCTTCACTAGCTTCTCATTAAATCTAGAATAGAATTTAAAACCCTGCTTCTTACATATAAAGCTCTGAATGTTCAGGCTCCATCATATACAGAAGACCTCATAGCACCATATCATCCCAGTAGACCACTTCGCTCTCAGAATACAGGCCTACTTGTGGTTCCCAGAATTTTCAAAGGTAGAATGGGAGGTAGAGCCTTTAGCTATCAAGCTCCTCTCCTGTGGAACCAGCTCCCAGTTCAGAAGCAGACACCCTCTCTACTTTTAAGTCTCGTCTTAAAACCTTCCTCTTTAATAAAGCATATAGTTATAGTTATGCTGCCATAGGCTTAGACTGCTGGGGGACCCACCCCCCAATATACTGAGCTCCTTCCCTCCTCTTGACCATCTCTCCTCTCCTCTCACCCTGCAATTGTCACTACTGTATGACATTAACTCCGTGGGTTTTCTCCCATAGCTGTCTTTCTCCTTCTCTGTCTCCCCCTCTCTCTGTCCCTTTCTGCAGGTCTCCCCCGGCTTTGGAGCTGTGTGTTTTCCAGTGTGCAGCTACTGGTCCTACCAACCTGCTCGATGTTTTGTTGTTGCTTTTTGTTGCTCTTTTTCTTTTCTCTCTTCACTTTCCACTCACCCCAACCGGTCAAGGCAGATAGCCGTCCACCCTGAGCCTGGTTCTGCTGGAGGTTTCCTCTCCACTGTTGCCTAGAGCTTGCTCCAAGGGGAATTGTTGGGTTCTCTCTATACATAGTCTTGACTTTATTCTGTAAAGTGCCTTGAGATGACTTTGTTGTTAATTGGCGCTATTTAAATAAAGCTGAAATGAAAAAACAAGACACATGCTAGCAGACCTCCTGCTGGAAGTAATATCAACTGTCTCACTAGCCTTGTTGACACAACATAAGAACACTGATGCTGTTTCAGAATCGCAAGTTGTGTTCAACTTGGGCAACACACTCCTCCAGACATTTGCAGAAGTCATGGACATTGAAGAACAGTGTGTTAGGACAGTCAAACTCATGGAATTCATTGTACAAGAGAAAAAATCTAAACTCTGCCCTCTCCAGCCGTTAGGGTTTGATAAATCCAATCACTCCTCCCTGCAGAGTTACTGCTATGGTTGGACATGCAGTCAAAATGCCTAAAGCATTTGCACCAAAGGTGAAAACAGTGTACACACGACCACCAGAACAGGGAAAAACCAGGACATTGTTATTCAGGACATGTACACAGGTGAGTTTGAGCAGGCAGGTGAGTCACCAGTCAGACACGTGGAACCAGTAAGTTCAGTAAGAGCCTTCTCACAAAGACATCAGGAAATAATCAGCAGAGAGTTAAGAAACATCACAGAACAGAGACTGAGTTTGACCAGGTGCAATTTGAATCATCTCTGGAAATTAGGGTAATTTCTGCTGACATTGCCCAGTTATTCAAGGAAGAGATTAGAAATTTGAAAGATGGAGATTCTGCAGGTCCAAGCTCAAAAACTAAAAAGATGCACACGGAGCGTTGGAGAACAGTGGGGAATCAGTTAAAAAAAACTTCTTCAGCAAACACTTTATACTTGCTTCACTTCTTCGCATCTTGGCACAAGTAAGAGACAAATTCACACAGGATTTAACTGAGATAAACAAGAACTCACTGCGATCACTCGTGGATTGTGTTGAATCTTTATTTCTGACAGGGACTGGTATGTATAAGGGATTCGAAGACATCTTCAGTGCCAAAATTCCAGCATTCACACAAGCGCTTACTGTTTGCACATGATCTATGGTTGCATCAGACATACACATAGGAGCAGGCCAGGTGCCAGCACTACTGTTGAAAGGAAAGTACTGGGTTGCCTGGGACTGGCAAACTGGTGGTTGAACACTGAGGTTGGAAGCCACAGTTACAAAGTTACTCTGGCTCTAATTGACATTGCACCAGCAGTAACAGCAAAGCTTGCAGACATCATGCCTGGACACTCATGTATTGTCTGCCTCAGAGCATGAGGAGGCACCTGTGCAGGATATAAAAGCACAGACAGAAACTGTATGTCCAGCAAACCATACAGAGACTTTTGAGCAGGACTTACAAAGGCAAAGCTGAAAGAGGCCCCTGGAGACTATGAAGACATCACTGAGCGTCTATTAGAAAGACCATGGGCAGAAGTTAATGACCTTGATTTTTGACTTGATTTTCCAAAAATCCTTTTAAAAATAGCTACAAGGCAGTTTATAAGAGGGGGGTTTACACAGAGAAGGTGTTGATCATTGTGCAGGACAAAGACCCAGGAGCTGAAAACTTTATTGTCTCATTCCTGAAACCTCATATGACACAACCAAAACATTTCGAACTCTGCAACTTAATTCCTTCTTAGCCAAAGCTGTCTGCTGTTACAACAGTCCTAATCATAAACATTATAATAATTATCATCTTTAACACTACATCTATGAGGAAAGAAAAAAAAATTTCCTTTGGTTTCTTTAAATTAATCTGGGGCAGGACTGCAGCTTTCAGGGTCACCACAACATTCAAAGTTTAACACCATTTAAAGCTGCCTTGAAGAGTTTTTGGTTCCCTAGCAGAATGGTCTCTATCCCTTTTATTTTTCCCCTTTTGAAGGTCATCAAGGGTGGTTCCTTAAAATTGTATGTTAGACCTAAGTCACTTTGTAAAATGTGCCAGTGTTTTAGAATAATGTCCTTGATAATTTTTGTTTTTGGACTGAATGTAGTGCAGCAAACAAGGTGTGAATTTGATTAGGAAAAGGTTTTGAGTTTCTTGATTTTGAATCCACCCTGTTTTCTGAACTTCTTTTTTGCATAGTCATTTATATTATCACATGTTCTTACAGGTAAACCTTTCTCAAGTGAAATGGGGTGAATTTCAATAGAGATTAATTCTTTCCATATTAAAACACATGAAATTAATGCTTATAAGAAACAATAAAGGGGAAGAATTGATATATTTGTGGATGGCATGTGAATTGTTAATCTAGATGACCTTCAAAAAGACAGGCAGAACTGGGTGCCATTTTAGTTCCCGTTGCAGTTCCAGAGTTTTGGAGGTGCCGTTAGTATCGTTAAAAAAAAAGCGATTATGTTTGAGAGGCCAAAGTAACCAGGAATGAGGTAGATGGTGTAATTATTGTTCTGGTGTTAAAACAAAAATACTATCAAGTCCCTGTTGTTGGTCGAGGTTTGTATAAGGGACTCAATGTCCAGAGGACACATGACTAATAGGTGTAGTCTTGAAAATCGGCTTGATGTTTTCTCAGCTAATCTCCCTACACCAGAAACAACGGGTCACAATTTCCGCTGCTGTAATGCGGAAAATACTGAGGGAAATTGTAAAAATAGTTACTCGTTGGTTGATATATTTCTGTGATATACTGTCGGACAATGTTTGCTCCATTTTCTTTATCTCTTACATAATACATACACCAAACAGAGGATTTACTGTAATGTAATTACTGGTTTCTGGGTTCAGAGGGTTTTAAGAGCCCTTCTGTAAAATCACTCCCTCGGTGACTAAATCACTTTACAATGTAAAACTTGTCCACACAAGGAAATAAAAGTCGTGCAGGCACACGTGAGCACGCACACACACACACTTCTGTGTTTGTAAGGACACGCTTTCTTTGGTGGCAGGGCCAATGTCAACACGTCATTGCTGGCGTGCAGGCAGAGCTGACAGGAAGAGACTGAACAAGCTGGTCAGGAGGACCAGCTCTGGTCTGCCCGCTGGACTCTGTGGAGGAGGTGGGTGAAAGGAGGATGTTAGCTGACATTCATTATGGACAATACCTCTCACCCACTGCATCAGACAGTGGAGTATCTGTGCAGCTCCTTCAGCGGCAGACTGATACACCCTCAGTGCAGGAAGGAGCGTTACTGCAGGCCCTTCGTTCCCACCGCCGTGAGGCTGTACAGCTCAGCATTTCAGCTGAATATTTCTGCTCAATCTTGATTGCTGTAAATTTTCTTGGCTGTGTGTTTATAAAGGCTTTTGCATATACAGTTCATTTTATATTCCTCTTCCTCTAGTTTTGTGAATACTTAGAAAGCTTGTTGCACTTTATACCATTCCTGTGAGCTGCTTAATGAGTGAATTTCCCCGCTGTGGGGATTATTATTTTATCTTTGTCATATTGACATTGCCAAGCCCTCAGGATTGGCTTTTGTGAGGTTTCTTGCCAGGTATTATTTAATGATACCATAGCTGCCAAAGGGAAGTCCAGACGGGTACAATTTGAAATGAAAGCTATCAGAGACTTCAGATAAGATTTTAGTGCTACATTATTGTTTTATTTTGTCTCATTTGCATATTCTGCCTCTATAAGGCCCATTGTTACCAAATATAAGGACAAAGTATTCACTGTCATTAGCACCATTTCCATTTATGTTAAAAAGTATTTGCTTTTACTGGGACTGACTTTGAGTTAAACCCACATTGCAGCTTTTGAATTCTGTTTTTATATAATATTGCACTATTGTTTTGTAGGCCTATTGTTTGAACATGGTGCCTTTTTAGATCATATTCATATGAATATGAGGGAGCTGTCAGGACTTTCTCAATATTTACACAAAACCTGAACAGGACCTCTGGTTTTATTGATGTTATTTCAACAATTAAACCCTTAAGGTCATATGGCTGCCCATTAATCTCTTGTTCAGTATAACAGGTCTTTAAAGTTGTGAGAACTGACCCAAATGTACTCACTCTGTGTTGTGGCAAAATTCGCCAATTACTGGTAACAGACACCTCGAGTGTAATTAATAAAGAAACCTCGACATTCACTACAAGAGAGATCTTGTATATATGTGTATAGATACATCTTGCCTCCATTTCACAGCTCAGAGGCGTTGAAGTTTTGTGTTGCAATTAAGAGATGAAAAACTGAGGAAACTGTTCTTAATTCTTGCTTCTTACTTCTTGTTGCAACTTCTGAAGCTCAGAGCTGAGTCAGGTAAAACAGCAACATTTCAAAGATGGGTTTTCATCTTTGTAGCTGAAACGCATTTCTTTTTTTTTTTTTTGTTCAGCCTTACTGATATAAAAGTGGACACAATATTATAAAGTTCCACAAACGTTTAAACCACACCTCAGATAATTCAACACAAATAACGTTTAAGACTGTGAAGAAGTGTGTATTATATTTACGACCCAAAAGAGGTGATGGCAAGGAGGGATTAAAGTAAGCAGACAAACAGGAATTCACTGCAGTCACCCAGTCACAGACTGACCAAACAAGAAATAAGAACATCCATTCAGGCAGGAATGGACCAGTTGAGTGATAGTGAACAGAACAGATGACAACGGGCAGGGAAGTGTGGGGAGAACTGTGTTTAAATAAACAGGGGAAAAGGTAAAACTAATCAGGACTAACGAGAAGCGTAAAGAAACCAAAAAGACTAACAGGAACTGGGGCTAAGGTGCTACAAAATAAAAGTCTGTGAACAGGAAACAAATTACTGAGACAAAGATCACGACGAAAACCTCTGTAAAGCAATACAGAGGCCCTTGTATTTAAGTATTTGACAGAATAAGAGAACAAATAAACTGTGTCAACAATAGATCGTTTCTGCAGAGAGAAACATCAGATGATCTTTGCCATCGAACACTTGCTGGATGAAAACTTATGGTGAAACACATTTCAGGCCACCATCAAACTTTTTCTTGTTATTTCTGTGTAAATTTACCACAGACGATGACATTTCATTAGCGTGCACGTTACAGGTGGAACATATTTGACTTTTAGTGTGACACTGAGAAACACATAAAGTTTGAGAGTCTGAACGATTGTTGTTAACACTGAAAGTATAGGACTCGGAGGCGACAACGCCAGATAGTGGAACTAGCACCAGACACACGCTGGACGTCAGTGTGACCAACCTTTGGCCTTGATTTCTTGATGAGGTTTACAGAGTTTGCATAATTAGATCATTGGTGCTAGATTAGAGCATGGAATCTGTCAAATCCAAGCTGTAAATGTTTCTTCAAACATCAGTGGGGACATGATCCGGCTTTTACAGTTTTTGCCAAAACTAAGTCTCCTCATTTCAAAACTCTACCCACAATTCTCAAAACTGCACACACAAAATGCAACATGCCTCACATCTCCTTCAAAATGCAACACTGCATTCCAAATGCCATAAACACATGTCAGAATGAAGCTTTTGCATCGAATGGCAAACACTTCTTTCATAATAATACATTTCTGGATATACCATGTAAACACTACTGTTCTAAATCTAAAGCTCTTTGGTCTTTCATATGCTTATATGTACATTTCAATACAATGTTCTACAGTGAACATTGATCAAATATTTATATAAGGATACATTAGGATACAACAAAACTATAAACATGTACACCAAAAGTATATTCTTTACAGTAGAATACAGTCAATTGTGTGTGCGGTCCCGGTCCAGGAATTGACCTCCTCCTCTTCTTGGTATTTGTCCTCATTGGCCCCTGCCTCTTCCTCCTACTCCTCTCCGCTCTCTGTTCATTGTTAGTATCCATTGTTCAAAACAGATAATCTGAGCTTTGACCTATTTATTGGTTAGTGATCAGTTAAGCAATTAGTGTTTGCACATGTGAGGAGTGTGTCTGTGTGACCTGGCGAATAAGTGTAGCATTTTCATTGGTTGTGTTCGGAAAAGGAAAGAAAGTCACTCCCTGATAGATCTTTGCGTTTTAGGTAGAGAATTGTGTGTAGTGTTTTGAAAAAAAGTGTTTTATGCAATTGAAAACTGAGTCAAAGGCTGAGAAATAGCTCATGGTTTTGGAGATTTGGCTTGTAGTTTTGCACTTTGAGTGAGAGGTTTCAAAAATCGTGTGACATGAAAAGATTTTGTGTGTAAGCAGTTGGTAAAAACTGTAATTACCAGTTGAAATACGGCTTTTCCCTAAAGATTTAGAGTGTGGCTGCATTTCTCAAAACACAAACTGAAAAGAGTGAACTAGTTTTTTAAAAACAACCCAAATCTTTTGCATTCTCAGTGGCTTCCCTAAACAATTTGGCAAAGCAGTATTACAGTATGTACACTTCTAATACTGACTCTGATATGACTGTGTGTGTGTGTGTGTCTGCTGTGTAGTGTTTATCCACTGGCTGTTAGTTTGTTTGTTTTTTGTGATTTGACAGCAGTGTTTGCTTTTGATCAAATATAAAGTTTAAAGTCTAAAATTGACTGATTTTGCAAGGCCAGCCACGTGTTTTGTGAACGTAGCTTGAAGATTTAGTGGAGTAAAAATAAAAGTAGCATAAAATAAAAAAAAGTACTGCAAAATTGTACAGTACTTCAATTTACTGGGTTACCAGCCACCTCTGCTGAGCCCAGTTCGTAAAACTTAACAGCCAGGAAGCAAAACCTCAGCCCAGATCTGCACAACTATGCACTCAGCCTCTCACTTTTTCCAAAACACTGAACAAACTCCCAAAGCAACTTTCTGTCACCTCATCAATCAGCGGCAACAAGAAAACAGCACAAGCACAACAAAACGTTTAGACTGAAAGAAAAGAAAAAACTAATAGACTTTTAATGATAAAGTAAAGAGCGCGTCGTTCATTCCTTTCTGCGCCTGCAGGAAAAGAGGAAGAGTGATAGAGAGAAAAGGAGAGAAAGAAAGAGAGAAAGAAAGAGAGACCGGAAGAGACGCCAGGACGCGAGAGAACCGAGGCTGAACTAAGTCTGGGTTTTGTGTGTGTGTGTGTGTGTGTGTGTGTGTGTGTGAGCGGCGCCGCTGGAACATTGAGCTCGTAATTCACTTCGAGTCATGACTGAGGCTGAGTTATACACACTTTACAAGGGGGTTTACGTGCCGTCGCATCTGCACCCTCCACAGAGCCTGAAGTACTTCGAGGACTTTACTTTCCGTCCAGATGATATCGTCATTGCAACATACCCCAAGTCAGGTAAGGAGTTAGCGACAAATGAGACGTGCGCGCCAGTGCGTGTCCTGTCCGCTACTGCAGTACAACAGGCTCGAAAGAAAAGTGGAGCAGCCTGACGTGGCTACATTCTTCTGGAGCTTTTGTTTTGTTGCCCTGTGGACAAGTTTTTCTTGTTGCGCTGGGACAAGTTGAAAAAAAAAAATGCTTACTTAATTATAATTAATTAAAAGATCAGGACAGGTCTTATCTCGTCCATAGGCTGCTTACATGCAGGCTGCCCTGCTTTCTTTTTTTTACTCATAGTACTTTGTGTTTCTTGTTGG
Organism: Channa argus; assembly: GCF_033026475.1. Lineage (NCBI taxonomy): Eukaryota > Metazoa > Chordata > Actinopteri > Anabantiformes > Channidae > Channa > Channa argus. The sequence continues at coordinate 17,471,810 of NC_090216.1, forward strand.
TTTTAATGTTTTCAGGAAAAAAGGTGCTACGAAATGTAGTATTTATTTATTTATTTATTAAGAAGGTTGTGTAGTTTTCAGGGAGGAGTTGAAACAGGCTCTGGGTGGTCAGGAAGTTTCCAGATGACTGGACTACTACAGCTAATGTGATCATGGAGACACGTAGGAGGGTACTCAAGCGTGTCATCGGGAAAGAGGAAAGTGGACAAAGGAGACTTGGTGGTGGAATGAGGAAGTTCAGGAGTGTATACAGAGAAAGAGGTTAGCTAAGAAGAAGTGGGACACTGAGAGGACTGAAGAGAGTAGACAGGAGTACAGGGAGATACAGCGTAAGGTGAAGATAGAGGTGGTAAAGGCCAAACAAAGAGCATATGAGGACTTGTATGTTAGGTTGGACACTAAAGAGACAGAGGTGGATTTGTACAGGGTGGTCAAACAAAGAGATAGAGATGGAAAGGATGTGCAGCAGGTTAGTGTGATTAAAGATAAGGATGGAAATGTATTGACAGGTGCCAGGAGTGTGATGGGAAGATGGAAGGAGAACGTTGAAGAGTTGATGAACGAGGAAAATGAAAGGGAACGAAGAGTAGAAGAGGTGACTGGTGTGGAGCAGGAAGTAGCAAAGATTAGTAAGAGTGAAGTGAGGAGGACGTTGAAGAGGATGAAGAGTGGAAAGGCAGTTGGTCCTGATGACAAACCTGTGGAGGTATGGAAGTGTCTAGGAGAGGTGGCAGTAGAATTTCTGACTAGTTTCTTTAACAAGATCTTGGAGAGTGAGAGGATGCTGAGGACTGGAGGAGAAGTGTACTGGTGCTGATTTTTAAGAACAAGGGAGATGAGCAGAGCTGTGGCAACTACAGAGAAATAAAGCTGATGAGTCACACAATGAAGTTGTAAGAAAGAGTAGTGGAAGCTCGGCTAAGGGCAGAGGTGAACATTTGTGAGCAGCAATATGGTTTCATGTCTAGAAAGAGTACAACAGATGCAGTATTTGCTTTGAGGATGCTGATGGAGAAGTACAGAGAAGGTCAGAGGGAGTTGCATTGTGTCTTCGTAGATTTAGAGAAAGCGTATGACAGGGTGCAGAGAGAGGAGCTGTGGTATTGTATGAGGACGTCTGGAGTGGCAGAGAAGTATGTTAGAGTGGTGCAGGACATGTATGAGAGCTGTAAGACAGTGGTGAGCTGCTGTAGGTGTGACAGAGGAGTTCAAGGTGGAGGTGGGTCTGCATCAAGGATCAGCTCTGAGCGCCTTCTTGTTTGCTCTGGTGATGGACAGACTGACAGATGAGGTCAGACAGGAATCTCCATAAGCAGAGCTTAATCTGTTGAAGCTCTCTTTGGGAGTTACGAGGATGGACAGGATCAGGAATGAGGACATCAGAGGGACAGCTCATGTTAGATGTGTTGGAGATAAAGTCAGAGAGGCCAGAATGAGGTGGTTTGACATGTTCAGAGGAGAAACTGTGAATATATAGGTAGAAGGATACTGAGGTTGGAGCTGCCAGGCAGGAGGTCTAGAGGAAGAGCAAAGAGGAGATTTATGGATGTAGTGAGAGAGGACATGAAGTTAGTTGGTGTGAGAGAAGAGGATGCAGAGGACAGAGTTACATGGAGACACATGATTAGCTGTGGCGACACCTGAAAGGGAACAGCCGAAAGGAAAAGATCTCAACAGTTTAAAGAAGTGGTTTTCTCTGTCTTATATTTCCCAGCACATTAGCGGTGGATGAAGTACTCAAAAACTCTACTTAAGTAAAAGTACATATAAACAAACAATAAGGTACAGTAGTTAAAGTATAAGCACCCACTGAAATTTCATGAATATTACATGACTCTTTTCTGTGGATCAGTGCTGCTTAGTGTTTAGGGTGGCAACTAACAAATGGTAATAGAATTAAATAAAATTCAAGTGCACCTTCACTCATATTGTACTTACTTCTTTTGGTTGTAGTTTGGGTAGAACATGTAAAAGAATTCTAATAAACGCCCCTATATTAACATATCTCTCTACTTCTAGCTGAAAAATGCCTCAAGATGACATCACGTGGAGGAACCTTCAGTTCAGATTATATCATCTTGTTGCTCACACTATGGAGGTTGTAATCACAGTCAACCTGCTTTTCCAAAGCTCCTCCAGATGACAATCTAATCTCCTAACGATGAAAAACTCCTCTGGGCGGTGTCATTTGGAGGCGTCTTTCAGCTAGAAGCAGAGAAATTAAACTAAACTAAAGCCATAGAAAGCAAGTTGAGAAATGGTGAAGTTGCGTAATCCTAAAAATGTTACATCCGTTTTTTTCGGACCAGGCACTACAGCTGCGTGGGCAGTGTTCCATTTTTTTGTTTTTACTGACAGTGTCATCTTTTGGCTCACGTCAAAGCCCTAGTTTGTTTGTGTGCGCTGCAGTGAAACTATGCCCTTGTTTAGGTACAACTTGGATGCAGGAGATTGTCCCTCTGATCATGAGTGGAGGAGATCCAGCTTCTGTTGAGACTCTTCCGAACTGGGACCGTGTTCCCTGGCTGGAGGAGCATCGGGCCTGCGTCCTTAATTTAGAACAGAGGCCGTCTCCACGCTTGTTTTCTACTCACTTCCACTATCGCATGATGCCCGCATCCTTCTTTGAAGTAAAGCCAAAGGTAAATTTGCCCGTTGCTTTCCTGGCTGACCTGTCTGTCTCAACACGCCACGTGTAAAACCAAAACCCTTTTTAAAGTTCACTTTGTCTTCACAGTGAATAATAGACACATCAGGAATGATAGAAATAGAAAGCTGTGCCCAAACCTTGGCCTGCATCGCTGCAGTTACAACTGCACCGTATGTTTGGAGATTGTGCACTAACTGACCAATCGATGCTATATCAACACTGCAGGTCATCTACATCATGCGGAACCCCAAAGATGTGTTTACGTCGTCATTTCACTATTATGGGATCACCTCCTTCCTGGTGCAACCTGGTCCACAGAGCGAGTTTCTGGAGAAGTTCCTTAACGGAAAAGGTTGTTTTCATTGTTACACCTTTGCTCTGTATATAGTATTAAGGGTCGGAAAGTCACTAGTGCTTGTAATTATAGGTGAATAGGTATATTCTTGATAGTAAAACGCTGGATGTTTTGTTTTCCCTTTAGTCATGTTCGGCTCATGGTTTGACCATGTGAAGGGCTGGCTGGATGCTGACAATAATAAACGAATAATGTACATCTGCTATGAAGAAATGGCCATGGTGAGATTTACTCAAACTGCCAGCTGCACCACTTTCTGAACCGTTTCGCCCTCACAAGAGCTTTCAGCCAAACTGTGAGAAGAGTATGAGCTGAGCTGTGCTTTTCTTTGTGGTGCAGGACCTGAAAGGCTCTGTGGGGAGGATCGCTCAGTTCTTGGAGAAACCTCTGTCGGCTGAGGTGATAGAGAAAATCGCAGACAGATGTTTGTTCAAGAACATGAAGAAGAACAACATGTCCAACTATTCTGTAGTTCCTCAAGAATTCATGGACCAGACAAAGTCCGAATTTCTCAGAAAAGGTGAGCTTCCATTGGTAAAATTATACCTAATTGGTGAACGCAATCCATACAGTAAAACCTGTAGACATACTCGTGCCGTCATGTAAAGTGTTCTAATGAGCAAAAATCTAGTTTGCAGCGTAACTGTTTTACCCGCAAGTGTACAATGATTTGGTTCCTTCTTGTGTGGTCTGTTTCAGGAGTTGCCGGAGACTGGAAAAACCAACTGACAGCAGCAGAAGTGGAGTACTTTGATCGTTTTTACAAAGACAAAATGAGGGATGTTAAATATGAATTTGTGTGGGATTTGGATTAACCTGTGCCCCACGGCATGATTAATGGAGAAAAGTGAAAAAGATGCAGTTTGGTTGTGGTATAGAATTACTCTTAATATTTAGTTGTTGTGTTTAATGACCACTGTGCAGACATTGCATTTATTAAATCTAAGTACTGAATTACAGTAATACATATGCTTTGTCTTAGATCATTGGTTCACTTGCTAAATATTCGGACCATCTGAGTTGGTATGAAAGATAGATTTGAGGAGTTTAGATTGTAGTGCCCACCACAATAATGTCTAAACCTTTTTGAGTTATATCAAAATCCACTTTTAGCCAATACAGGTTTTTGTGGTACCTCAATAAAGTTTTCCAGCTTTTGCAATCCTGCTGTTTCTGGCAGCCTACAGGAAACTGTATGCTGACTATTGTCAGACCACACAAATATAATATGTTCAGCTTTTTAAAGAGAGGAGGTCTGAAGTTGAGGGAGTTGAATCCTTAGAGCTTCTCTTGCAGCCTGCAGCTCGCCCCGTGATTCTTCTCCTGTTCCTCTTTGTTGAGAAGCTGATTGAGAAAGTTTTCTCAGAGTTTGCAAGGTTCTGCAGAAGAGTTGCAGCAAGACAGAGCTCACGCGAAAGATCTATTAGTGCCATCAAGCTCCTCTTGATCTTCAAACTCATATATATATCATATCACATCATATCATATTTTTAATCACTCAAACCGAAATTGTTTACAAAGCAATACACTATTGTTTGTCCACACTTGTCAGTATATTCAAATGTCCATCCATCAAGAAATTTATTTCCATGGAGTTGTTGACTGAACGTTGTTTTCATCCAAACAGTTTTTAAGACCTTCTACAACAATTTACTATCCACCATTTCATGTCAAATTACATCAATTTCATACAGAGGAAGGTCTGCACGGATTGTAAGGATGATAAATCTATGAAATGGTTGTAAGAAAACATATTTTAAAACTTTTGATAAGCAGCTCCATTCAGCAGTCATTCATCACACATGGAGGGTCTGAAGGGCATTTTAGGGCTCCTCACTTTTCTATTTCACTCACTGGCTTTTAATTTCCTGCATTTAAGAAGGTCCAGTTTCTTCCAGTCACAAAATGATCTAACAGCTTTATAAACTTGTCCTTCATATCCATATATTATAAGAGAGTGAGAGCAGTGGTGTTTATGTCTTAAACTTAAATAGTACTGAGTGACAACACAGGTAATTAGTGTTAACGTGCAATACGTTCTATTTTGTGGTCAAGTAAAACACTTCATGTGAGAGAATCAATAGAGCTGTTTATCATTACATTATTAAACTCAGGACCTAAGAACTGGAGGTACTTTTAATACAAGGTCAAAGGACAGATAGCATCTCCCATTTCTTTCTGAACTTTGCAACACAAGTCAATGAATAATCAATAGAAGGGGAGTGACTGGACATTAGACTGTCACTATCCAACTTAGTCTCTTGGATAAGGTTTTGTCTACTCTGTTCTCATTCTCATTTATGCTTCTGTTTTCCAACAGGTGGAAGAAAGAAAATATTGTTACCTACAGAACATTAGCTCAGAAATACAGTAAATCCGTGCAAATATTCTGACTCTTAAGATTTAGTTCTTTATTACTGATTACAAGGTTTAAAAATATGCTGTTATCTTCAATTTGTATTGTAGTGTATAGTGTGTTTTTACAAGCAACATCAGGATAAATGTTAGGAAAAGACCAGTGCTCATATTTAATGGGATGTTTCTCCTGTCCTTATGCTGACTTGTGTTTCCTGTGTTTATTACTGTAACAATCCCTCATACTGGGAGGCTGTATCAGATTTAGTTATTTTATTATGCCCCTGCACAGTTGACAACCGTGGCTGGAGGCATTATGTGTCATCAGTCCCATTTTTGTGAACGCACTCTGTGCACATTTTTAGATTTGTTCAAAATTGGCACAAATTGAACCACATTAAAGCCATTACAACCATCTATTAACATAATGTGCTCCAGTATGACTCCACCACCCACTATGGCCTCTATGATAAACAGAATCATCACCTTTCTGACAGGCCTAACTTAAACACTGAGAAATTATAACCTTGTAAACGTAGGATGATATACACATGTAGCATCAGAGGTATGGTCCTCCCCCAAACACAAGAACATAAATTTAAAATACCAGTGTTTATTACAATAAATAGTACGTACGTTATCTGAAAACAGCAAGACCCTAATCACTATCCCAATTGGTTTAACATTTACTTTATTTTGGCTGAGGACCATAAAAACCACTAGTGATAAATCAGTCATGTCACACTATTATGAACCATCAAACACAATTTTAGCCATTATAAATATTAGAGCTTTTAGGGGCTTTGTGATAAGGAAGTGACAAAACAAAACAGTTAACCAAAAAAATAAAAATAAAAAGAAGTACTGATAATAGTTAGTCCACCCTCACAATACATAGTCTTAGTCTGCTTTGTCTCCTGGGTGGACAAACTGAACAAAGCAGGAACCAATGATACAAAAACCCAGCCAATCACTGCAAAGCAAAAAACCGTTACAATACAAATCCAATTCGTTGAAAGTAAAAACAACACCCTCAACGTTCTCACATTGACCCCGCTAAATTCAAACACTACCCAAGCACAGTCTAATACCATCTCCCAGTGAGCACCCCATGAAATTTTGTGTGGCCACACGACACCCAGAAACAGCAGGATATTATAAAAAAAAACATGCTCATTAAATTTGAATTAAAAACTAACTCATGAATGGTAAATGTTCTGCACTTATATAGCACTTTTCTACCTATTGGCTCTCAAAGCACTTTACACTGCTTCTCATTCACACTCACAATCACATTCACTCATACACTCACTCACCATGAGCAACTAAGTTGGGGTTCAGTGTCTTGCTCAAGGACACTTCAACATGTGATTGGATGTGGTGGAGATTGAACCAACAACTGTGAGATTGGTGGACAACCGCTCTACCTTCCTGCTCCACAGTCGCCCGTGAGACTTTAAAAACTAAATCTCTTACCACATATTAAAATCGTGCTCAACCTGAATAAGACCAGCATTCTATCAGGCCTCACAGAAAGTACAGGCCCCACCCAACACAGTTTATTCTGTTATATATCTTCTATATAGTTATGATTAGGATAAACTACCCAACACCTGGGTCAGAGCAGGACATCAGTTAGATGTCTGTAGAACAGAACAGACATAATAGACCCCAGTCTATGAAACTGTTAATCTAGGATGTATAAAGTGACGATAATGGTGAAGGCATATTTCAACATGAGAAGACAGCAGGTATGTTACTGAGCTAAAGACTCTGTGCTGGCCACGGGCTAATGGAACTGAGCAGTTAAGCTTATTTTCCAATGCAGTGCCGCTTGCAGACGGGGCACTGGGGCCATGTTAGGAGCACTACACTGTCATAAAACAACCATCCACTGTTAAGGTTGACTGGTGAAGGGACTCAGAGATGAGTTTGTCCTGACAATGTTCACATGCAATATCCATTTATCTGTTAGCTTCTACGGTCATTTGAAATAAAATAATAGCACTGTGAGTCAATTTGTGGACCCAAGACTCCAGAACATGAGGATAAATGTGTAAAAGATGCTTTAATGAACAGATTGCAGAGAAAATAAAAGTCATTGTGAGACGGGATGCCAGCTGGGAGGTGAGTGTGACTTCAAGGCAAGTGATGTCAGAGCGGTCGGGAGGAGGAATCAGGAGCACTAGAAACAGAAACAGGCCAGTACGATGTAAATTATGATGAACTATAATCAGAGAACTAGGAGGAGACTCACTTGTGTATATGAGTAAGATGAGAGAAAAGAAGGAGTCGCGGATCCTATCTGGGTGGTCTTGGTAAGGTGGACTGGGAGCCAGACAAAGATGGATAACCAGGTGAAGAGGTAAGATGGCAGAGAGTTCAGGTGAGTAGGACAGGGGGGAATGATGAGTAGCAGGAGGGACTGATATAACTAAGGGAAACTGTAGGCTGCTAGTGATTATTCAGACAGGCAGACAACATTAAGCAGACAGGCAGGCGCGTTGACAAAATCAAAAAATACCAAAGAAGAACAAGTTGGCTGAAACACAGAGAGACAATCAAGCAACGAACTGTGAGGAGGACTAAGTGTAAATAGACAGAGGTAACAGGTGAAAATAATCAGGACTACTGAGGTGTAGTAAAGTTGCTGAAATAAACCATGAAACAAGAAGTGAAACAGAGGGACTCCAAAATAAAAGGAAAAAAAAACAGAAACTAGGGGTCATGTCATCCACAGCAATAAAACTGAATGAGCTTTTTGAGAAGTATGACAGAGTTTTTTGACAAAACATTTAGGGCTTAGAGCCTAGATGCCAGCATGTCTCAAAAAAGTTCGGATAAGGACATCATGAACATATCACAACTTAACGAGGTTAAATTCCAGCAGGTCAGTATCATGATCGGGTATAAACAAAGATGCTGAGTTATTCAAAAGTTACGATGAGGTTAGGCCCAGTAAGAAGAAAATGGATGTTAAAGACATGTTAAGGATTTCATCATCTATGGGTCAAAACATAATTAAAACATTCAGAGAATCTGTCGTTGTAATCTTCAGGCTCTCAGGCAGCGCTGCATTAAAACCACACAGGATTGTTTAGTGTAATTTAAAAGGTCTGATTAGGGTCTAACGCTGAACTATATACACACAGGTTTTGGAGCAACACATGTTGCCATCCAGATGATGTCTTTTGCATGGAAGAGATTGTTTATTTTATCCACGTCATTCTGCAAATATGCATGGCTGCAACCGCATGACTCAGTAGAAAAGAGTCCTGGGGATCGTCACTTCCAAAACATTTGGAGCATTGAAAGTTCCTAAATAATTCTACAACTGCAGAAAAGTTCCCTGAAATCCATAGTATATATGTGTTTTCAGTTTCTGTCTGATTGTCCACATCATGGTGTCATATGCTGAATGGTTGTCATTTAAACTTCTCTGTTTACCATAAAATAACAAATTTTGCAAAGGGTTAAACGTTTGTTGAATCAATGAAGTCCAGTTTTATTTTAAACTTGTGACCATTTTTGTTGTGTTTAATAGTCAGCAGTTTAGAAGATGTCGAATTTGTTTTTGCAGAGAAGCAGAATTCCAGTCCGTATTGGTGTTAAGTGTTTTCACATTTTCTTCTGTTTTACAGCAGCTGGAAGCAATAGTGAAAATGTTAAATACATGTGTCTTAACTGTCTTTGTATCTCTCTGCCTTCAGTGTTTTGGAAAGTCTCTGAACAAATGAAACGTCTCAAAATATGCTGTCAGCTGCAAAATATGGTGTTTTTACTCCACTGCATTTGTATGACAGCTGCAACCACTAGTTATTCTGCACATTAGGATCTTAAAGTCATACTGTCTGAGGGGATTAAACTAGTACGTGTGTATTATTTGTACCAGAAAAGCAGTGTCTGGCTGAGCCTACTTGATGAGTGGTGGTCTGTTCACAAAGGGTCACTTTTCTTGTAAAACTCAAAACTTCATACAGAGAAAAGTCTAAAATACCAATAATAAAAAGAGGTGTTTGCTGAACGTTGACCGATACATTTGCCTTGGCTATGTGTTTTGTATATTTATGCCAAGGACAGAGTTCAGCATGCACATTTGTGGGGGGGGCACGCAAACATTGCATTAGACATCTTTGAACCACATGCCTATGTTATTCATGCTCACCTCAGTCTACCAGCTTGCAGCACATGCACAGAAAAAAAAACAATACTTACGTGTGGTTGAAGGGCTGCTGGTGCAAGAAACTACATTCAGCACATTAAGCTGGTCAGTTGTGACCCCAACAGCCTTATCAGTCAGTTACATTTTAACAAATTACCCCTCAACTTTGCCCTATAGTGTGATGGTGGGATTTAGGCTCAGTTCGTTCTGAAATGACCAAACCACTATGCATGTTATTCCCCTGTGTCTCATTGTGTTAAGTCAGTTTGTTCAGTTCATGGCTTATTTAGTAGCTGGTAGTTTGAGTATAGTTATGTTCACTTTTAGAGGCCTAATTATTATCTATATTCTTTCTTTCAATTAATTTAGTTTATTTATTATTTATTTCTATATTTTTAGTTTTTGCTGTAAAATATATTCAAAGTTTTAAAACTAAAATCCTGTTATCTCTGCTCTGCTGCTTGGTGCCTGACATCAATTATAGATTAACATTTTGTAGTTTTATATTTTTTTATCACCACACTAGAGATAGGTATTAGATTAAATAGGTTTACATTTTTAGATGATGTGAAAAGGGCGTAAATTAAAAAAATCCAGCAGCTCTCTTGAGTGACGACAGTAATATCAGATCTGTCTCAATTTCTTTTGAGACACGTTCACATGTGTTGGCTTAGTGAACAAGCTGGAGCAATGGATCAGCTGGTAAAGTATGACAACACTTATCTCAATACCAAGTAAAACTCAGGCTGGTATCACCAATACCAATACTAGTAGTTTGTACAAAAAAAGAAGGAAAAGTTATAGGTCCAAACAACAGAGACCCACGAAGACGAGGACATACACGGATCAGACATTATGACATTATAACCACTTGTGCATTTTAATGAAATCCACTACAGCAGCTCTGCCATGAATTCTACTTTTACAAAGTTATAATTTCTCAGTGTTTACGTTGAAAGTGTCAAATAAAGTGGCAAAAACCTAAAACCGCTAAACAAAATGAAGACTTTTTTGCCATATTGCTCAGCACTAAGCTGTCTTAATTAACTGTAATACAAACTCACTATTTTGTGCTGCCTCACCGACATGAACCACATCACAAGGTGAAGACGCCTGCACATTCTGTGCATTGAAAGTAAACCCCTTTGCTTTTTTAGGGCAAAGGGCCCATTACTGTGAGAAAGTTGACATAGAAACACTTTGTGTAGCCACATCATTATAATCAGATATTTTCTGTGCACTTTAAATGTCCACAGATGAACTAATTAGAATAAGAATCTGGACAGACATGCATGTAAAATGCTATTTGACTATTTTGTGGACACATACACCTACATTGAAGTAATTCTCATTAGTTCTGTTTTGATCAGTGAAGCTACAGTTTTCACTTTCCATTACATAAACACATTTTCACATTTTGTTTGATCTGCACTTTGAAAAAACTGCGACAATGTTGGGCAGTATTTTGAGTTGTCAGTCACCAAAGGTAAAGGTCCTTTATGTTCAAACACATTTCAGATCGTAGACATTTACAATTATTTTGTTAGCTGTAGCTCAAATGATAATTTGGGGAATATTAATCAGCATTATGGCATATAACAGTCCCTTCATGGCTAGATATTGTCATTCTAATAACACAGGTTTTCCTGTTGTGTAAATCTTGCTTCTCCTCTGCCATTGTGGTCCAAGCGTCTCTAAGGTCGTACAGGGTCAAACACAGTTGAGGTGTCCTGGACAAAATTTGGCCAGACTGAAGCACATGCTTAAAATATGGCAGCACATTTGTAACATTTTTTTAAAGGTGATAAGGACTTTTGGTTGGATGCATGTAGAGATGATGGTACCTGGCTCTTTGTGTGACTTGCAGCCTATATCTGATCCTACACATCCAACATGACCCAGAATAAAAGTGATGGATGATGTCTTTTATCTACCAGATGTACAGTACCTTGCAAAAGTATTCATTCCCCTTGAAATTTACAACCACGTACGTAAATGTTTTTAATTGGGATTTATTGTGATAGACCAACGCAAAGTTGTACATAATTGTGAAGTTAAAGGAAATTGATCAATTGCCTTCAAACGTCATCAGTAAACACAGTCCACCTGTGTGTAATTTCAGTATAAATACACCTGTTCTGTGAAGAGGTTTGTTAGAGAACTTTAGAACATGTGCAGAGAGCCACAGCTCAGGTCAGCAGGACAACTTTTAGTCACGCACTCCTCAAACTGAGCCTTTATGGAAGATTGGCAAGAAGAAAGGGCTGAATACAGATGCACACCACACTTTTCAGATATTTATTTGTAAAACCTTTTGAAAACCATTTATCCTTTTCCTTGGACTTCACAATTATGTACCACTTTGTGTTGGTCTATCACATAAATTCCCAGTACTTTTACATTTGTGGTTGTAACGTGACCAAGCATTGACATTTTTAAGGGGTAGCAATGCTTCCATTTTAGTTTATTTGTTCTCCATCAAGGTTCAGCTGATCTCTGTCGATCATTAGGAGTTAACAGGATATATTGGAGAAGATATAACCATTAACTCTCACTATAGCATCTCTTGAGAAAATCAGTGGTGCAGGCTGGGAGGGTCCTGTTTGAAAATGTCTTAAAGAGTGACCATCAATGTTAAAGTGCCTTATGTTTTCACTGGGACTATGAGAGAACTGAGGACGGAGAGCAGTGACTGGTATTTTGTGTGTCCAAGGAGACTTACACATGCCAGTACATCTGACAGTTAATGACAAAGTACCAGAACAACAAAGCCGTGTTAAAAATTTTAATTTCAAATCAATCACACATTTTATCTACTTCAAATTTGCTGTAAAAGAAATGTATTTAAACATTATCTGTTCTGGGAATCTAGACATTTTAATTTGAGTAAATAATGCACATTGTTCAAATATCAGTGATGTAGGGACATTTTCAATTTAAAAGCATTTCCAGTTCCTCTGTCATTTTCCATGTGCTTAACATCTGACAAAACAAAATTTCTAAACGCAGTTTTGAGATGAAGAAAGTTCCTGCATGTTTCCTGTTGCATTATTGGTATCGTTTTCTAAAGTGATGCCCACGGGTATACAAAAAAGCAACGTGTCTGACTGGTGTGTTTTTAATATTTTGTGAAAAACAGGGGAAATTCTTGGCACAGACAAACAAGCCAATCCAGGTTGGACACTGACAGACATTCCCCCTGTACTGCTGTCTGTAAATCCACAAAGACACAATGCAACTCCTTCTGAGTTACAATGTGTCTTTGATCATTACAGGAGTCTTGGCTCATCTAGACGAAGTTCATGTAAGCTGTCCAAGACATGGCCTAACAAAAGGTCCACTCTCCTTCCTGTGGGAGACAGGTCAAAGGTCAGTTTGTTAGCATGGCCAGGAGTTTGTCTCTGTAGCCTTGTGTGTGTGTGTGTGTGTGTGTATAATATATATATACAAAATCATTTGACATTTTGTTTCCACATCATGCAGTGTAGTGCCTTAAAGCAGAAGGAAGAGAGAGTAACCAATGACACTGCTGATCCTTGTCTGACTCTGCTGAGTCATGAACATGGCTGTTCATCTCAGCAACCCTCGGTCGGTTGTGCCGGTTACATCGGATAATAAAAAGATAATTTTAATATCTATCAGTTGATCGTGTATTATTATGAAATCTTTTGAGAGTAATTAGATTTCTAGATCTGCCACACCAGGACTGTGTAATCTCCATCTCAGTCAGTGTCCACAAATCTCCAGCAGGTGTCATTGTTGCTGCATGGATGGATGGAACGAGAGGGGAATCAGAAAATGGGGAATTTATGCAAATGGGAACTTTTTATGCAATTTCTCTATAATGTTAGCTCATACATGCTCAAAAACATGTTTATAATATTTACCATCTTAGTTCATGTCCAAATTAGTTGATTATTAGTTATTGTAATGGGCGATAATAAGTCATTTGTACGTGTGTGCTTGATGGCAATAAAAAAAAAAAAAATTCCAAGCAAAAAAGACAAGAAAAGTAAAACTGTTGGCATATTGTACTTCAGTGCATTATCTGAATTGACCTCCTGCAAGTAGAAAGAAAGTAGAAGTAGTAAAAGTAGTAGTCACCAGTTAACCAATTATAAATGTTTATCCAGTGAAAACTAAGTTATATGGCAACATTTTTCCAGATTTTTTAAAATTAGTTTTGATTTTCTTTCAGTCATTTAGTTTCAGTTTCGTAGGTTTTCTTTTTTCCCGATGGTTTCAGTCAGGTGACAGCATTTTGCAACGTGTTCTTCAGTTACTTATTATTTAGCGACCGCAGCCATGTGTCAATAAAATAAATGAAGAGGAGGGAGAGTTTCTGCACCACTAAAGTATTAAAGTGCAAACGCGCGCACAGGCACACACACATACACACACACACACACACACACACTTATATGTACAATGTTTTTTTATTCCTGTTAAGCTTTTATTTAAGTTTCAGTCAGATCATCTGTAATACCCCTGTTCATTAAACCTACATATGAAGCAAGAAAAAGGTCATCTTTAGGTCACGTATGTGGTGACAGAGCTCAGTTTGGAATTTTTTATGGCACTTTTATTGATTTACTTTGTAATGCTTTATAACTTCTGGTTATCACATTGTTTAGTGTATTTTACGACACTGGATTCTGTCCTGTGAATTCTCAGGCAGACGTTGACTACCGTTTATGAGCACTGCGCTGCATTCACGTTACCTGGGAAAAACATCGATCAGTTAGGATCTGACACTTGAAAAGTCATGTTGTATGTTGTGCTGATCTGGTGTTTCACACAAAACATAAACATAAAACAGACAGACAACAGACTGAAATACATATATATAGTGTAACGTCCACGGGTATGTTAAGCGACAGCTTTTGGTGCTAAACATTCTCTCAAAGAACAGGACACATAACAAAAAATGTTTGCCAATTGAAGATATATCAACAAAAAGCTGGGATTTAACAAATATTTCTGGCCTAAAATACGTTATTTGACACAAGGATTTTTGTACATGTGCCTATATTGGATAGTGTGGATACTTCATATTTACTATTGTTGCCGTGGATCGAGAATGCAGCATGAGCTAGCATGGTATGGGTTTAGCCGGCTAGCAGCGACACGAATATAAACATCTAACTGGGTTAATGAGATTTACTTCTTTTGTAGGATATGGCGTGTAATTACAACAGTGTTAAAATTCCGAAATCCAAGTTCTCCGACACTGGTCATTTCAAGGCTCGTTATCGGCCAGCTAACGTGGCTAACCATAATGCTGTTGCTACTGTTAGCTAACATCAGCTAGCGCCGTAGCAGTGAGCAGAATATACGGCCCCATTAGTTGCAGTTTATTGTAATGGTTGAATTTTCCCTCAGCATTGGCTGACGTTGTTGGATGAAGGCGAAGACACTAATGTGACTTTTTGTTATAGCTATTGCTAAATTTGAAACTAATAATGTTATTATCCTTGCTATCAAGCAGCGTCAGGAGTTTATTGTAGTGGCATTTTCCAGGCAGATAACGTTAATTTACATCCCGTTCCATTATTTTTTTTAGCGGAAGTGTGGATTTGTTGCAGTAGGTTTGTTAAAATTTAACAACTTGTTTGTACGTTGTATTTGTCAAAGTTCACTGCACGATATTTTAATATCAAACACTTAAGTATGAATTCAAAATACAGTTATCTTTGTTTCATTGTATTACGTAACGTTACAGTGTTTTTTGTAACAGCTGCACTGATTGGCTGGAAGGTCACATGGTTCATTACGCAGTAGTTGAGGCGAATCAGCTGCTGCTTTGTCAGGAATGTGAAACTTAAAGCCTCCGTTTCTTTCCATCACACGCCATGCTCCTCCTGTTTTGTCATAAAAGATTAATAAAACAGGTTTTTTTTACTTATTACACATTAACCTGTGAATATTCGGTCATCCGTGGATTATATTCTGTTTGTTGAGGCAACATTTCATTTTAAATGTTTGCATGTTGCCTCAACAAACAGAAGGCTGGTCATTGGCACCCAGTTGTTTTGTGATGTTGCTTGCTTTGCACATGTGAAGAGATGGACATGTTTTCAGGAATATGAGAGTGTGGCTGTGGGTTGCAGTCATTAATAGACTTGAATGGAGTTTAGCTGTTAACTTTCAGTTTCGTTTCTCTCTGGTTTAACTTAGAATGGCATTAGCAGGAGAGGAGGGGTGAGTGAGGGCAGTTTAAAAGCCTAAACAGGAAGGTCGCTGCTTCATTTATAACAGCTCAACTTCTAATGGAGATTAACCACAGATCATTTCATTTTCAGGAATAGGTAAGATAAACCCAAGATCTGCTTTCTGCTTATTTCCTTTTCACAGCAGTCTGTTTTCTTCATGTTGTCTTACTTATGTTGGGAATGTTATGTGTACTCCAAGCTTGTTTTGATGAACAGCTATGATCATTTCTGTAATGTAAATGACATGATTTCAGAAGGAAATTCTTTAAAAGTATGGATTTTATTTTTGAGAAGCTAGAATAGTACTATAAGTGGGATAACAGGTGTATACTCTGAACAAGTGTAAACCCAATCTCTCATAAAAAAACAACCCCATCACAAAGATCTGTGGTGCTGTCTAACAAGCCATGTCAGAACATTATTACATTGGGTGTGTCTCTGGACATTATGAATCCACTTGGCTTGGTTCTTGTGGTCACTGTAGCAGTGTTGTTTTGTCAACTTGGTTTAAAGGATTTATAAAGAAATCTGGTAAAGAGGAAGGATTTGATCATTATACACTTTTGGTGTAATTTTGCAGTTTGAGTATTTGCTCATACTAATAGGAATTTTGACAAAGGCTAGTTATTGTGTTGTGGAAGGTACTTGATAAAAGTAATATATTGCATATTACTGTTCATCAAGTTGGATAAATTAGGCTACAAAAATATGTTCTAAAGCAGTAACATTTTGGTTACTTTAGCATACTTTAGCACAAAGTGTCTCTATAAATTAATATTTGGTTTATTATGAGGTAACATTACTAGGCCTCAGTTACCAAAAAAAAAAAAAAATTATATCAGCTATACATATCTAAGACATGTATCCAGCTTATCCTGACCTGCTCAACAGCGTACTCCATTCCTGTGCTCCCACACAGACTCCCACCCGATGCTTAAACAGCGTCATTTATGTTTTATTATAGTGAAGTAGCTGCCTCTCAGTTGGATAACTATAATAACTCTTCTTCCTTTGAATTACATTATTGTTGAATTGAATTTGATTGTTGATACTGTACTGATACTGTACTTCCTCCAACCTTTACCCTACTGTTTTGCACCTGCCTGTTGTATCTCAGTGTTAGTGTTTCTATGAAGTCGACTATCATCAGAGATGACGATAGATGTATTGTCAAACTTGGACTAGAAAATCGATGAGACGTTTTACAAAATTCTGTTTGTCCAGAATACACTAATTTGCCACCTTTAGTTGAAAGAAAATCTACGCAGTCTGAACATAGCGACATAGTACTTCATACGATAAATTAATAATTATAAAAGCAATAATACATAATAGTATACAACATAATGTTATTATGTAATGTGTTACTGGTTACTTTCGTAAAGGGGTTGCCCCCTCTGTTAGATATTTTAACAGCATTTTACTTAAACCACATGTATTTTACTGTATACAGGTTATTGATGAGAGACTACTGGTAAAATCCTTAGCAGTGTTTATTCATTAATAATGTTTTCTCCTTCCCTGACAGCTCTACTGAAGATGGAGAAAGTACTGGAAAATATAGTGGAAATGGTGAAGAAGCACCCAGCTGGGATCCCCCTGAAAAAGCTGGATGCATTCTATACCCAGACGTACCACCAGAACCTGACTTTATACTCTCTGGGCTTTGACTCCATGGCTAATCTAATAGCTTCTATGCCTAATGATCTGATTTTGGAGGGGCAACTGGTGTTTCCCAAAACCCTACATAGTGCAAGGCCTGCTGGAGCAGCTGCTGGGGCAAAAAGAGAAGCTACAGTGAAGAGTATAAATAGAAAAATGATCCTGGAAAATATAGTGTCTATGGTAAAGGAAAATCCAGCCGGGATCCCCCTTAAAAAGCTGGCTGTGTTGTATAGCCAGACATACCACCAGAATCTAACTTTGTCTTTGTTGGGCTTTGACTCCATAGCTAGCCTGGTAGACTCTCTGGACAGAGATCTAGTTGTGGTGGGGGAACTGGTGTTTCACAAATCCCACCATAGTGTAAGGCAGCCTGGAGCAGCATCTGAGTCATTAACAAAAGCAACAGGGCATAGTATGAACACAGAAAAGGTTCTAGAGGATATAGTGTACATGGTAAAGAATCACAGCGCTGGGATCCCACTTAAAAAGCTGGCAGTGGTTTATAGCCAGATATATAACAAGAATCTAACTTTGTCTTTGTTGGGCTTTGACTCCATAGCTAGCCTGGTAGACTCTCTGGATAGAGATCTAGTTGTGGAGGGGGACCTAGTGTTTCACAAAACCCACCATAGTCTAAGGCAGGCTGGAGCAGCATCTGAGTCTTTACCAAAAGCAACAGAGCATAGCATGAACACAGAAAAGGTTCTACAGGATATAGTGTCCATGGTAAAGAATCACAGCGCTGGGATCCCACTTAAAAAGCTGGCAGTGGTTTATAGCCAGATATATCACAAGAATCTAACTTTGTCTTTGTTGGGCTTTGACTCCATAGCTAGCCTGGTAGACTCTCTGGATAGAGATCTAGTTGTGGAGGGGGACCTAGTGTTTCACAGGGTCCACCGATGTGAACATCAATCAGGACTAGGTGCTGAAGAATCCACATCAGCAAAAGCTACAAAAGAAAGTGATAAGGTTTTGAATAATCTTGTCTTAATGATGAAGCAACATCCAGAAGGGATTCGCCTGAAGATGGTGACTGAAATCTATAACCAGATATACCACAACAACTTGGCCCTAGACTCTTTGGGTTTCAAAACAATTTCCAGTTTGATAAAATGTCTAAAGGGAGATCTAGTTGTGAAAGGGGGTGTAGTGTTTCACACCTTATACCAGCCTCAAAAACAACCTGAAGCTGGAACTTCCATGGAAGCAAAAGCAGACAGCAGGCCTGCAACTCCACTGAGGACTGAATCACCTGTTGGAGTTAGGAGCACTGCCCTAACTGTTACTCATTCACAGGTGGATATCAACTCCCATAGTGTGCCTCCCTGTCAGACAGGAATTCTAGGTTCTCCTTTGTTTTCTACTTCCTCCTTATTCTCTACCCAGAGTCTTCCTGTCAACCCAGTTGCTGCGTCCAAGCCAGCTCAGCAATTGGCCCAGTCGCAGCTGTACAAGAAGGTTATAGAGGTCAGTGTTTTGAATAAATACATACAGCCCTTTGTGTGTTTTTATTAACTAGAAGCAAAACCTGATATAAACAATTGCACTATTACAGGACAGTGGACGAAGCTTGTAGACTTGATTAGGAATTAGTAGTCCACAATGGTGCTGAGAATGGTGCTAACATGTTTGCAATGCAAAGTTGTAGTACAAAATTAAGAGGAATAAGATCCCCCCCCCCCCGTCCCCTATAACTTTTACCTTGCTGACACTTAAATTGATTGAAATGTGTTAAATGACAAAAAGGGCACTAAGCAATCAGTTTTAACTTTAACGTTTCCTTCAGCTGGACCCTCCCAAAATGAGATAAAAGAGACCGGACTTAGCATATCATTATGTATATGATGATGACTATAACAACCATTATCAATACAGCTAATAGTATATTTCTGATAGTAAGTTTAGTTTAAAGTAGCCAGGGGGGACTGATTTCTTAGATCACCTTATTGATTTAGCAATAATAGCTTTCATTCATTACCTCATATTTAGTATCCTGTCAATGTCTGTGTTCGGGCTGTCAGTGTTTAAATGTTATGTAAGCCCTCTATTTACCCCCTCTCCTTTGCCCAAGCTACAGCCACTGTGCATGCAGTAGCATGCATGCTCTGCTCCTCATCTTGCATTTTTTACATACTTGGATGAAGCGGCAAAGTAATCGCTTCTTAAACCTTATTTCTGTTTCTTGAAAGCTGTGGTACAGTAAACAGTTTATTTATCACAAGCATACTGGGCCCTATTGAGGGTAATGTTAAAAAGGCCATATTAGGCTTATTGTAGTTATATTGCAACTTAATTGTTGCAAATTTAAGTGTCCATATTTACAACGAATCACACAAAAAATACAATTTTGTGCCTCTGACAGTATATGTTTATTGCTGTGTTGCAGGTGATGAATAAGTACCAGCTGAGTGCTCCATCCATGGACCAGCTGCAAACCTGCTACGCTTATCACTTTGGTGAAACGTTTCCTCTCACAGAGTACATGTCTCTGTATGACAGCTGGGAAGCTAAGAAGCTGCCAAGTCATTCGGAACCAGCCGCACATCCTAACACTTCTGTTCCACAGACAACAGCAGGTAACCTAACATAAAATTATTTTCATAATAATAAAACAAAGAAAATCACTTGCCCAGACTTCTGAAACAGTGTCGTCATACCCTTCCACAGCAGCACAAACTACAACAGAGCCTGAAATAAAGGAGCAGCTACCAGCCATTACATCCAACTTAGTTTGTGACTCAGATTTTCCAGCACTGGGGTCAGAAGTGAACTTGACTAAAAAGCAGAAGAGCAAAGTGAGAAATGCAAACCAGAAAGAGGGCACTGTCCCCATCTTTAAGGAAGTGTATTACTCCCAGCTCAGAGAGGTACATGGAGATAATATGCGAGCAGTAGAGGCCATAGAGGAGGATGAGCTCACAGGCAAGAGGAGAAACAGGGCTATGGACCAAGATACTGTCAACAGTCTGATGGAGGATGTGATACGAGAAATTGCTGCAGAGGGAGAGCTTGTCACCAAAGAGAAGGTGAGGATAGAGTTTTAATATTAAAGTTATCAACATCAAATTAAATAAAATCAGCATTTTGGGAAATGTAATGTAATGTATGTATAACCAGTGCCTCCACATTGAGTTTGGTTGCACATTTTGAAAGATAGGGTCTGGTGTTACTGATGTTTTGGAGGGTAAACCTGCATGCCTGAGAGACAGAGAAGATGGGGTAAAGTTGACTATCAATGATGACCCTCAGCAAGCAGAAATGTGTAATGAGACGGCATATCGGCATAGCAATGACAGGAAAATAAAACCCAGGGATGGGGTATATGTAGATGGAAAAAATTTGCAGCCCGCAGGGATTCCACAACCGTCAGGAGTGCCGTTTCTCTAGAATGACTGGACATCAAGGTAGTTGTTCTGAGAAAGGACACATGAGAATATGAGATCTTATTATCGTTTAATGATCTTGGCCAGAAATGGAACAAGAGAAACAGGTCTATAATTCTCCACAAGGGAAGAGTCAGGAGTAGGCTTCCTAAGCAGTGAAGTAATTAAACCTGTTTAAACAAGGTGGGGAAGGTGACTGTTGTGAGAAATTAATTAATTAAAGATTTGTGTAATGGCTGGGATTAGTAGAGGTGCACTTGCTTGCAGGAGGGTGCAGGGGATAGGATCTAAAGATCAGGTGGTAGGATGGTTTGTAAAGGGGGAGTGTCAAAGGACTAGTAGTGCAATGTACGAAGAAGCTAGCAGGATGTCTCCATCTGGAGGAGAGAAGTGGGAGCTGACAGCTACCACCTGGTTTTTGAAGAAGCTTGAAAGGTCATTGCCAGGGAGAGAGGTGGATGGGGAAGATGGAGGGCAATAGAGGAATGATTAGAAAGTCAAGAACAGTATCCTTGTGTCAGTGGTGATGCCAACCTTGTCCTGGTAGTGTTCAGTTTTCGCTTTGGTAATGCGCTAAGAAAAAAGATTTAAGCAGGCTCTGTTATTCAGCCAAAGCAGATGGGGCATTGGACCTGCTCCACTGAGCTTAGAGCACTGTTCATAGATCGATAAAATAGTCACGCAACCTAAAATAACAGTGCCTAACTGAAACCAAACTAACTTGCGTGTCTTTTTCAGGTTAAGCATGTAAATGTTCTCTGATTACTAAGCTGAAACTAACAGGCCAAATGTCTACTTCCCTAGAAGAGCAAAAGCTCTTCTAGCTGCAGTTCTCGCCACAATCAGAACAGACTAAATCAGCAGACTCAAAGAGAAATAACAGAAAATCAGCTACTTCTGAAACAAACACATTTCAAATAGCAGACAAATGTAAAAAAAAAAAAAAAAATGAAAAAAAAGGCCATGCATTTTATAAAAGGCTTAGATATAAATTAACCAAGAGTGTCCAAGAGAAGACCTTCTATACAACAATCTAATGACATGTTTTTCAATTTCCTCATGCTTTCTACAATCCTGTCCAGGTGATATCCAGGGTGTGCAGGCTATTGCAGATTCCCTCATTGGAAGCTGGACGGATAAAACCCTGGAAGTTTCCAGCTTTAAAGGACCTGCAGTACATCATGAAGGAGATCAACATATTCATAGAGGTTGAAACATTTGCATTTGCTAGTAAGTTGATTTTATCTGAGTGGTTGGCCACTAATAAAGCCTTTCTCCTTTGTTAGTCTGCTGAAGCAGTGTCGTGCATCTGTACTCTGTATGAACTGGGTCAGTCGCTGGCTGGGCTGAAGAACAAGAAGCACTATGACGAGTTAAACCTGGGACCCCTCTGCAAACTCCCTCTTATCCACCGCATGTTCAAGATTGACAGTAACACGAAGGATGATGATATTCCCCAAATTGAAACAGTGGACATCTTAAGGGTATGACTCACATAGAGGATGACACATGGATGTAGTTGATAAGACGTACAAACTACATTGTAGATAAATATTGGAAATATTTTTTGATTTTATTTTATTTTATTTCCAACTCAGTTGTACACATCCCTCTCACCCATCTGTTTTTGGAACTATTGCTGGCATCAAATTGAAAAATCAGAATGCAGTATATGTTTTCACAACAATCGTATTTCTTGGTTTCATTGAATATGTTGTGTTTGTGCTGTATTCTGTTTTCTTTCTTTAGCAACTTCGTAATTTTCGGAAGAAGCAGAACAAGCCAAAAGTCGACATGGCAGAGTTTATGAAGTATCTGGCTGATAACTACAACTGCGAATCTCCTTATGAGCTGGGCATTAGGATACACAGTATCGCATTGCCCATATCGGTAAGGGGCAAAATCTAGCGCAATCCATCATGTTTGATGAATGATCTTAAGCGGAGGGCATGTGAACCTTTTTCAGGGCATTTTTATTTCACTCATTCTGTTGGAGAAAATCCATGCAAACCACACATGCTAAATACTGATGGACCTGACCATATGTATATGTTCTGAACATATTTTAGGGAAGATAGTCTTTCTAGTCTTAGTATTATAACTAATGTGTACCGCTAGAACTGGCACATTTGATTGATTGGAGGATGTGTTCTGGTAAAAAAGAATGTAAGGTTAACATACAGCGAGAGCGGTGAGATGAAAAATCAATGCGTTTGTTAATTATGAGCCTGTTTACCATCCCTCTTTTCACTGCAGACTGTACTGAAGGTGAGTCGTTGTGAGCACGCTATTTTGGAGAGAGCCAGAGAGGTCATCCAGAAAGAGCTGGAGGAGGAGACCCAAGAGCGGCTGAGAAAGATCAAGAGAAGTGTGTTGGAGCAGCTGCAGGGAGCAAGTTCCTTCTCCTCCACATGCAACTTGGATCTCAGGAAAAAGTACGCCTCCATGACGGCAGCTGAGGTAGTGCTGCAGGTGTTCACCAATTCAGAGGGCGTG
Source organism: Channa argus (assembly GCF_033026475.1). Lineage (NCBI taxonomy): Eukaryota > Metazoa > Chordata > Actinopteri > Anabantiformes > Channidae > Channa > Channa argus. The sequence goes on from NC_090216.1 coordinate 17,495,091, forward strand.
TTCAGCCCCAAGATGACCAAGGTGAGTATCTTGGCCTTCTGTTAAGTGGTAGTGTGGGTATTTTGTTTCCACCTATTTGGGAATGCATGAGTTATGTCACACTGATCATGTCTTTAATTTGCTGCTTTAGACTGCAGGGTTTAATTCTTCTAATCCTCCCTCCCTGAGCCATGAAGGGTACAACAAGGCGTAACGGAGCTGTTCTCCAATTCTGAACTTAATGAAATCCCCCCAAAAGATACTTTTAACTGATGTGAACTGGCCAGAAATAATCTTAGGCTAAACCTATCTTGACTTTTACACATTCTGGCATTATCTTTTACTCCCGAGATCGTGTCCTGCTAATCTGCTATCTGAGATTATGCAGGCATTTTTCCTTATCCAGTCATGAAACATTCAGCTCTGCATTTTTTCATAAGCAACTTCTGTCATTTACTTTTCTACATCATCATCTCATCATATTCTAAGACATATACTTTTAATAACAAATAGCTCATTTTCTGATTTCCAATTTGTGTGCTCAAAACAGACATGAACGAGATGTAACCTTCACATGCAGAAGACTGTAATAACAAAAGAGTATAGTTTTATATTACCACACTTTGGTCTATATAACCGAGTACATATCTGGAGTAGTACCAGTTTTTTTCTGTGGTCATGTCTTCTGGCTTTAGAGTAAGCATCTTATTGTCGGCCATGGAACAAAAGAGTCATAGTTTTGGAAATAAATTTGATAAAACAAGTGTTATTTGTTATACTTTTAATATAATGTTAGAATTAGACTTGGATTCACCACCTATGTTAGGTAAACACATGCATCTACCAAGGCCACCAGAGGGATTTGGTAGCTTCAAAGGCCGGAGGGTACGACGAGTTGGCCAACTCCCATTTGAAAAAAGCGTACAGTGCAAAACAGACAGTGTTAAAGAGGATTTCTTATACTGAATATTGTCAGAGTATAAATATCAGAGTAAATTTGGACATACGTTATGCGCCAAGTAAGCTGATACAGAGCCAGCATTTTTCATTATGCTCACTTAAGACTTCCACATTTCTGACGGAGAGTTTTGTTCCAATTTCCAATGCAGCACGTCCAGAACTTCCTCCTGCAGGTGTCAGGTAACCGTCTGACTACAGCGCTGTTTCAGCTGGCTATCTGTGGTGGCTCCCTGGCTGTCCCACAGGATCTGGTGCCCAAAGACACGGCATCCAAAGGGAGTGAACAAACTAAGATAGAGGACAAAACCACTACATCACTACCCAGTGAAGGTATTGATGGAGGCTGTACTGTATAGTTTTTTCTAGTCTCTTGTATTAGCTACCCTGATCTTAACCTATGATTGACTGAGTTTTGTGTTTTGTCTCTCTTAGCCAAAGTGAAGCAGTATGTAAAAGATAGCTTGTCCTCTGTGAACTCAGCCATGACTCTGGCCCACTTTGCCTCCTTGGAAAAGAAGTTGACTAAACACTTCCAAGTCAAAGACTTCTTCTCACTAGGGCATGGCAACTTCCTGGAATTCCTGGTAAAACACAATCAGGTACAAATACTTTTTCCGGTAATTCTTATCACTCTGTGTATGAGTGTGTTTTGTAAATGTGAGGGTATCATGTCCCTGCAAAGACTGTGTGAAGACTGTGCAGTAACAGTTTTTATCCTGTTTTTTTTTTCTGATTATGTGCAGCTTCTGCATGATGCACTGGGCTCTATCTTGATTCTGGGTGGCAGTGGCATGGACCTTGCAAGCAATGGTTTCAGACCCACCAGACAAGATGTGTTTGAGTTCATCAAACAGTGTGGCAATATAGCCAGCACTGATCCAGATGAAGTGAGTGATTTATAGACCCAGGTTTGCTGCGTAAATACACAGAATAGATGTTGTAAAGAATCTTTGTTCACCCTCCTTTTCTTAGCTGTCACATATTGAATCAGCACTGAGGTCCCACTACCGGATCCGGGACAGTCGTGAGCTGGGCTACGGAACTCTGCATATGCTGGCTGGCCTGGTCCAAAGGCAGAAAGGGCTGTTTGGAGAAGGACTGACCCAGGTCTTCTATGAGTCAGCCCTGTTTGCCAAATATGGCAAAATAAGGTTAGCAATGTATTAACAGATATTACTAAAACAGCTCTGTAATGCACCTTTATAAAGTTTTAAGATTTAAAGTTTAAAGAAAATGTAGTTTATACATTGTTAGTTTTGTACTCTCACTTTATATCCCAGACTTTTTGTTGAGCAAAAGCTAAATCTAACTTTGTCCTTTTCCAGTTCATCTTACATATCTTTTTTTGTCTGTCTCCAATATTCCTACCATGAACAGTGCTGACGTTGGGTGTGAGGCAGTGGGACGGTTAGGTGAGATGTCCAAGGCCCAGGCTTTGGCCAGCTTGCTGTCCTGTCCTCTGCTGGAAGATTTAAATGAGTGGTGTCAGTGGGACCTGGTCTTCAAACCCCTTCATGGCTCCCTTAAAGATTTCATTGAAAGAAACGCAGGTGGGGGCCAGTGACAACATTTTAGTTTCTAGCAAATGTAATTGTTTCATTAATAAATACAAGGGTAGAGCTGTGAGATATGAGAAAAACCCTATTTTCAGAAAGGTTGGGAGTTTTTTTTAAAACAAAAATTATTAATCCCCTCGAATATTGTTTTATCTGGCAAAAGGAAAAGAAAATAATTTTAATCTTTTCATTGGACAACATATATGTATTTTGTAATAACAAGCAAATTTAGAGTTTGATATCTGCTGCCATTCTTACTGATTGAAAGACTAGAGCTGCTCAATAGTCTGTTGTTGTTGTCTGATTAAGTTCTCCATGATCTTGCATACATTTGAAGGAGGAGGCAGGCCAAGCAAATGCACTCTGTCTGGAAAAGTCACATGCAGAATGAGGCTTTACATTGTTCTACTGAAATATCCAGGACAATACATTGCCTTGGCAGCAAGACGAGGTCTTTTTCATCTTAGGCTACGAGAACCCATCCATTTTTATTAAACAATAAGCTCAATTATGTACACTCCTGACCACAGAAGAAGTTTGTACTGTTATTCTGTCCCTCTGACATGAACTCTTGAGTAATTCTTGACAGAACTGACATATGAATTTGTCCTTTCATAACAGAGATCAGGTTGCATTCGTGGTCGAGCAGCAGACTGTGTTAAGAGACACCAGTATTCTCGAATAATCCAGAGCCCAAGTGGTTATATTCATAATGGTAGCACAACATTTTCTCAGGCAGTTCAGCCTGAGTGTTTAAAGATCATGAAAATTCAGCAGTGGTTTCTATCACTGAAAATTTTCATAAGACTATGTCCTGTAAATGGTGAATAGGGAATCGCATAGGGAAATATTCTTTTTGAAGTTTGGGACGGTGCAGGCATCAAACTCAGAATTTGCTTATTTTTACAAAATGCAAGTTAGTCAGTATCATTGATCAGGTAAAGGTTCAAATAAGAAGAGTTTAGATTTTATTGCATTTTAGAAGGACTCCCAACTTATCTGGAAATGGGGCTTGTACTTAACATAACCTAGTAATTAACGTCCATCTAATATGTGATTAATAAACTCTATTTACTTACTCGTAACCCAGCTGATACAGGCCTAGCAGCATTGGAGGTGATGCCAGGCTTGCTGCTCAGGATCACCACGCACACAGGAGACAAGCATTTCTCCAGTGCCGCTATGGTCCTCGACTCCCTCGGCACAGCTGGTCACCTAGTCTCCATGGTGGTTGCTGATGGCATTGTCAATGCTCCCATGGCACTCTTGGCTAATCACATGCAGAGCTCCCTGGCTGCAGCTGTGGCTACAGAAGGTAGTGATGCAACTGGGCTGGAAGAATTAACTTAGCTTTTTATTCTTTACCTTTTCAGTGCGCTTCAGACTGTCTTCATTACCAAACTAAACCAAACTCAAATTTGTGCCTGGTTAGATTTGTCCCAGGCTGAGGAGGATATGACCTGTTACATCCGAGTGGCAAAATTCCTCTTGGAATGTATGACAAGAATCCCCACCAAAATCTGCCAGGCTCTTCTGCAGCAGGTCAGTCACACTGGATTGCCCATGTACTAGAGAGAAGTTTTATTGAATTATACAGTACATTACAAATGGTAAGAGCCAAAAACATAGGTGGATGTTTTTACAGTACATAGATCCATAAGGGCTCAACCAAAACGTAATCCGTATAATTTATCTGTTTAAGATTAAGGACTAGTGTGTAAATTCTTACTTGCAGGTCTTTTTGGAGCCTTTCTCCCGTGTCCTGGGCCAGGCCAAGTCGAAACACGTCCTAATCACTGTGGCCCAGTCTGACCCGAGGCATGTGAACTGTCTGCACCGGCTGGGCATCCTCCTAGGAATCACAGAGTGGGTCAGAGACTACCAAAAAAAGCTGAACCCTCCGCAGAGCCAAAACCACATGCCTGTGCCTGTGGAACAAACCAAGGTCAGAATACATGTAATTTATAACTACACTCACAAATTGGACACGCAATTGCACAACTATCATTTTTAAAAGGCATTCTTATGTTAATTATATGAAGCTTCTATATGCTATTTTAAACACACAGCTGACCTGATTCTTTCTTGGGAAAACATTGATCTGATCTATAGCAGAATCATTTTTTGTTTACATTTTGAGCATCAGTGGAATAAATACAGAAAATGTACATGAACACATTTAGAAAGTTGAGTTTTAAGAGTACAAAATAAGAAAAATAAATATAAGATTTTATCTAAGTAGAACTGATAACTAATCTCAGGGTTATCTAGTGTCAAATGTACACTGCCATAACCATGCAGTACTTACTTTCAGCAACTTTCAAAAGCCATGAGGTTTTACTGATACCCATACAAACCCCATTTCTAAAAAAGTTGAAATGTTGTGTAAAATGCAAATAATGCTTTTTGACATTGTGTTGCTGAATTCAGCAGAGCTTTCACTGAAAGACATTGTCTGGATGAAAGCATATGGTACAGCACTGATAAACAAGTCAGACCAAGCCACTCACCCCAACCGGTCAAGGCAGATGGCCACCCACCCTGAGCCTGGTTCTGCTGGAGGTTTCTCCCATTAAAGGGAGTTTTTCCTCTCCACTGTTGCCTAGGGCTTGCTCAAGGGGGATTTGTTGGGTTGCTTCTACATACTTGTGTAGTCTGGACTTTATTCTGTAAAGTGCCTTGAGATGACTTTGTTGTGAGTTGGCGCTATATAAATAAAGTTGAATTGAATTGAATTGAATGTGTCCATACTTTCCAAAAATATTGTGTTTAGTCTCATCAGACCATGGGACAGTTTTCCACTTTACCTGAGTCCAATTTAAATAAGCTCATGTTCAGAAAAGGTGTCACTGCATTTTCAAGCTGTGGCCACAGGTCGTGAACATAAACAGTTTCTGGGCTCACACTTTGCAAATTTTAGCTGAATTGTCATGTCGTTTTTCATAAACTTTAAACTTTGAACACTGAACCTAAATAGGTTCTAAAGGGAACTGGATGGATTAGATAAAGCTTTATTCTGAAAGCAGATTCCGTTGGTCACAGTCATGTTCCTCTGCCTTGTTTCTATTGTGGTGCTGACAAATTTTTTTTCCTTTTTTTTTTTACACTCCAGTCTAATTTAATAGATTCTAAGAGCAGCAGTCTATCAGCTCTGACTATGAGTGAAGATGAGTACCTTGAGGACAACATCATGGACAACAGCTTTACATCCTCCCAGCTCAATCAAGGTGATAATTAGTAATACACCATCATTTCATGCTCTGCTGAATAACATAGTATAGTTTTGTTTGTAATAGCAAAATGTTTTCTTCCAGTCAACGGCGAGCAAGATGTAGAGGAGGAAGATGAGGAGGAGCTGTATGAGTTGGCCTCACTGCCTGACGGAGAAAGATCATTTGTCAGCGGAGAATCTGACAAAGGGAACGATGAGGAACTGTCTGAAAATGAAAAGGAAGCTACCAGCAGCCAATCAGAGACCAGATTAGATCTCCAAAGAGCCATAATTGAGGACATCAGGTTTGTTCCTATTTCATGATTTTGTTTTGCCAAACTTGGCCCCTCCACAGAAACTGAAAACTGACATTTTTATTTGTGGCATCCTATTCTCTAACAGGAAAAGTGAGTTTGGTATCGGTGTAGAATTGACGGCTGAAGGCCAGAAGCTGATGCAGGTTCACCAGGACAGGCTTGGCCGCAGCTTGGAACGCCTCTCCACGGAACTCTACAGCAAAGACACACACTTTGTTCTGGAACTCATCCAGGTAGTTTCTATAAAATGCATGCACATTTGCACGTGCACGTTTCCCTTTATCCATGGCCAAGGGCTCAGCTAAATCGAAATTATGCTACCTACTAATAAATAAAACATCTTTGCTGTTGTTGACATCTGCTACTTTTCGACTGTTATCAGGTTAGATACCATTTTATAAATTGAAATTCAGACATTGATTTACTGTGACTTGGCGACTGTGGCGCAGGAAGGTAGAGCGGTTGTCCACCAATCTCACAGTTGTTGGTTCAATCCCCGGCTCCTCCGGTCACATGTCGAAGTGTCCTTGAGCAAGACACTGAACCCCAACTTAGTTGCTCCTGGTGAGTGTTGGCCAGCTGCAGAGCAGCTCCCCCACCAGTGTATGAATGTGTGTGTGATTGTGAGTGTGAATGGGTGAATAAGAAGCAGTGTAAAGCGCTTTGAGTGCCAATAGGTAGAAAAGCGCTATATAAGTGCAGACCATTTACCATTTACCACTTCTTAGTTCATATGTTAAAGTGAAATGTAAATATTTCTAACCTTTTTGTTTCCCATATTTCAGAATGCAGATGACAACAGTTATCCATTGGAGACTGATGTTGTTCCTGCACTGGCCTTCGTGGTAGAGAAAGACTGCATCACCGTTCTCAACAATGAGACCGGCTTCCAGGAGAAGAACATCAAGGCAATCTGCGATGTGGGCTGCAGTACCAAGGGCAAACACAAATATGGATACATAGGTAAATATATACTGCAGATGATGTGTTATTAGTGTTAGAAGATTCTTTTAAAAATATGTCAGAAACATTAATGTGGTTGCTGTGCTTCACATAGGACAAAAGGGAATTGGCTTCAAGTCTGTGTTTAAAGTCACAGACTGCCCAGAGATTCACTCCAACGGTTTCCACTTGCGCTTTGACAAAACATGTGGCTCCATGGGATATATCCTCCCCCACTGGACTGAAGATGAGAGGCCTCTGGATGCGCAGCTGAATCAGTTGAAACAGTCAAGGTTGGATGAAAGAGAAATTGCATTTTCACATTTTGACATGTCAGAAATAGTATAGCACAGGTCCTATTAATAATATTGAAGTTAGAGTAGACACAGCAGTGGTCCAGGGATATTAGTTTCTAAAAGTTTTTTAACAAGACTTGCTTTGTCTATCTACTGTTTTTGATTTATTACAACTTATAGTTTGCTACTTACATTGGCCTATAGCGCACAGCAACTAAGTTTCAAAACTACTCAACTGCATTTTTTTCTCCTATCAGCTGGACCACAAAGATCTGCCTCCCTTTGCGCTCTGAGAGCCATCACACCAGGAACCTGTTTCATGATGTGCACCCATCCCTACTGCTCTTTCTGCACCGCCTGCGCTCAATAACCATCTTCAATCAGGTAGCTCCTGTTTCAAGTCATGTCTTTTGTGTGCAAATAAATAAGCACTTGCTCATTTGCAGATTGTAAGTCAATATGAATTCTTTGTTCTTCCACATCTGCTGCTTCTGTTGTCCTGCAGAGTGAGAATCGTCTTGTAACGATGACTCGAAAAGACCTGAGTCACAATGTGTTAGAGGTGGAGCACACAGAGGGGATTGAGCGCTGGCTGGTGGTCAAAACTACACTGCGGCCCAAGAAGGTAGAATAATGCACAAGCTCTTAAACTCTTGTTCTTGATCATTCCAGCCTTGCATTTCTTTGACGTGCTTCTGTATACCATAAATGTTTTGCTCCCCCTTTTTCTCTTGCCAGAGTTTATGAAACTCACTCAATAGGCAGAGTGTTGGTTCCAACATCAAGTAGGAACCACTTTTTACACCACTTTTTCCCAATTTTCAGCACAATAAACCCACGATGGTGGAACGAGCTACCAAACTCTGCCCGCTCAGCAGACTCTGCTGAAAACAGAACTCTTCCGCATCTTCCAAAAGAAACAAAAAACACTTCCTTTCTGCTTTTTTTTTCACACTTGCATTACTTTTCTGATGGGACTTTGCTTTGATGTTTTCTCCTTGACTCAGATTTGCCTTGTACCTCACTTGTAAGTCGCTTTGAATAAAAGTCTCTGCTAAATGACTAATTGTAAATGTAAATGTAAGTAGGATTATGGCAAAAAAAGATTCAAACACAGTTACTTACACACCACCAAGATTTTGACATTTCAGTGTCAGTGGCAGTACAATGTGACAAACCAGAAAAATCCAGGTTTTTTGTATATTTTTAGCATATATAGCAGTAGGTGTAGTAGATTCTCAGAAAAAAAACAAGACCCAGCATTTGTGATATGGACGCTCGTAAGGCTGTGCAATTGAGCAATTGGTGAATGGATTATTCTGGTTAGTCACTTTGTACTGCTATGATTTTGAACAATACTGTATGTCTTCTTCAGATCTCTTTCTTCTTTTATTTTCTACAGTTCTTCGTTACCTGCACTTAGATTGTGTAAGAGAAGCAGCAAAGTTGACGGAGAGAAAATATGTGGAGACATTGTGTTTCCTGTTTAAAACACCATTGCCAGTGAAATCCGTGTAATTGTAAACTGATGCATCTGTTGATCTGTTTCCCCTTCAGATCAAAGAGGAAGTTGAGTCAACTGAGCTCGCCCTGGCTTTCCAGCTCAGCACTAACAACACAGAAAGTGACATCATTTGTCAGCCTCAGAAACAGCCTGTTTTCGCCTACCTGCCCCTTCGCAGTTTTGGCTTCCGTTTTATCATTCAAGGTCAGATTTGAGATTCAGACCTTGGAGCAGATCTAAAAATCTGTCTATAGCAAACTCTCGAGAAGTAATGGTAATTTCCTCTTCAGGTGACTTTGACATCCCTTCCTCTCGGGAAGATGTTGACAGAGACAGCCCCTGGAACCAGTGGCTTCGATCTGAGATACCGCAACTTTTCCTCCAAGCCATGGATGTCTTTATTGTAAGACAATAGCTTAACTACAGGGCATTATCAAAAATTGAATTCGTTTTTTTATGATTCTTGCATTAAAAAAAAGAGCATTTGCGAATGAAGTTTAATGTAACAGGATTAAAGAGCAGCATACATGGGTACAAAGTTATTCAAAGGATTTTATGGACTTCGAAGTAGATCGATACACTTTATCGAGTAGAGTATATCAACAAACTTTAATGTGTGAACTAAAAGGAAAAAGAAATTGTGGAGGGGGGAATTTACAACTACTACAATATGTCATAACAGTCAATTCAACAAAATATCCTCCTAAACAATTACATTAGTAAAACATAGTCATGGTATGTCCATTAATCTGCTCATATTCTCTAACTTCTACTAATTACTTGACACTTCCTGAAGATGTTTTTGCAGCTTAGGTAAATAAAGCTCTTTATCCACTAAATAAGAGTTCGTGGAAAAGAGAAGTTAGACATCCTGCAATTTGATTCAAACATTAATACACAGTAATAATAAATGATGACTCAGCAATTGTGGCTGTTTTTACTTGTTTTTAACAGGATCACCCAGAGTTCAAGGGGCTGAAGGGCCTCTGTGAGTTCCTGCAGTTTATTCCCCTCCCTGATGAAGTTCTGGACTTCTTCAAGCCTGTTGCCGGGCAGATTATTCAGTTGCTCAAGGGCAAAGCCTTCTTGCCTACACTCAGCTCAGGTATTCACAGCTGTGGTTGCTGCAAGATTGAAATTGCTCAATCCAAGAGGGCAACAATGCATGTCTGTACTAAACTTATGTTGTTTACAAAAAGCTACATTTAAATCTCAAATTACCAGCAGCTTGAAATAACTAAAGGAGAACCTCTTGAAATTGTTCCTTATTTTATGTGTCTTAGGGGTTTTAATTGACGGCTCTCTTGCTTTTAAAATCTCAAATTTAAATGAATTAAACCCGGTTAAGTAAAAGACAACAACATTAAACCCTTAAAAACACCCACAAAACAGCTTAAAAACATTTTTATACTGTTTCTACTGAAAGTATGTAAATGTTTCTGTCCATGCGTTTTCTGTCAGATGGTAAGGTTGTATACAAGCTGCCATCCCAAGTGGCTATCTGTCAGGATGCTGTAATCCGGGATGTGATTGGTGAAGCGGAGCTCGAAAGGCATCTGTCTCTCTTCTATCTCTACCCGGGCTTGAGCCCTGCCCCACCTGCCTCCCTGCTCACTCACCTGGGAGTCCGATACCTGCGAGGATCAGATGTTACCACGGTAACCACAGCCATGTCAAAGGAGCTGACGAGAGTAGAAGGCATTCATTCAGGTGTGTGCACTGGAGTGTGTCTGAAGAGAAAATAAGAAAAAGTTCAATGGACCATCGGTTCGCACCACTTCGAACACACACTGGATCTTGTGTAGTAAAAGGCTTCGTATTTCTAAGAACATACATTTAAAATTCATCTTGTATGATGCTTTGGATGATTGTCATGTTAGAGAGAGAAACATAGTGTTCTAACAATGTAAGATCTTATTATAAAACATCATTACCTAATGTGATTATTTGTGATGTGAGAGCACAAGAATACTGAAACCTTAGCTAAGAAATGCAGCAGTATAAACTGCTTTAGTGTAGACGTCATCAGCATGGCTTGGTACTATATGTGTAAAGCTTTATGGTGGGACATTTGGTGCTAGAAGATAAACCTTTAATTTACATCATGCAACTTAAGCGAGCACTAGCATGAGACTGAAAATCAGTCCACTCTGGTCTGCTCCAAAAAGCACTGTCATTTTTTTGTTACTTCACTGCGCGTGTTTTCTAGATGGTGGTCTGCGCCAGCTGGCCCGTTTGCTGGTTTGCAACTTCCGAGCTCTGGAGCATGGCTATGGAGAGACAGACTCCATCCTGCAGACTCTCAAGAACCTCCCCATAATCCCACTGGCAGATGGACGTGTAGTAGCACTGAGTGGTGAGGGCGTCTTCTTTCCAATGGAGGAAACAAAGACCAAGAAGAAGAAAGCTCAAGCTTGCTCTGGTAATTATATAATATCCATATTTTCCATTCAACTTAAAAAATGTCACATTATATGATTATCCTTAGTAGTAATGCTGCATCACAAGCAAATGCTGCACCTCAGATGATATCAGTATACCTGCATACTGCTGCCTCATTCCCAACTCTCCCTTTGTCTGTATGACAACATTTATGCTGTATAACTTATTTTGAGGGAAGGCAAGAGTGTGAGTAGACATTTAAAGGAAAATTATGATAAAGTATAACTGAGCTTTCAGAATGTGGTACATCACTTATTTTACTAAAACTAAACAGCTAATATTTCATAATCAAGTGAGTTTACTAAAAATAAGTCAAAGTATTCAAGAGTGTGAAGTATTTCACAAGAACTGGAAACCAGTTGGCACTGTTGGAGCCTTTTTTGTGCAGATAATTGTTCCCTAGCACCTTGGTTTATAAATGTGCATATGCCTCCTGATTACACTATGCCAGTAACAACAAACAGCAGATAGAAAAATAAAACCAGGAAGAATATAGGGCAGTGTAGTTTCACAAGTTCCTAGTTTACCAAAAAGGTGAATCTGATGTAGAAAAATACAAACAGATAAATATGCATCACTTTTCCTGCTGGTGAGAAGAGCACATGCAACACTCTCCATCTGTGCTGGTAAAGCTCAGCTGTGAAATATTTGCAAAAGCTGTAAATGATGACAGTACCTCAGAGGATAAATAAAAATAGCGCTTTGAATTGTATGGTATCATTTGATGAACACGCTAAGGCAAACAGAATAGCTGTAGAAACAGTGTGCGTCAGGACTCTTAACCCTATGTCAACAGCTGTGTCTACTCTTTTAGGAGCCAGCACATTCACAGACGTCGAAGGTGGGGAAGTAGGTGTATGAAAAAAAAAAAAAGACCATTCTCTAAGAATAAGCAGCCTTGCAGCCACTCACATCAAAGCATGCTCACACAAACATGGAGGAGCACCACCCCAGTTGTGCGTCATCACATTTAAAACCAGCACCTAAAGCAGAGGTTTAGAATGTCAAGCATTAATAATTGATTTTCACACTGATGTCAGTTTCCTGCCACTGCAGTTTGCAGGCTTAATTATGTTGTCTATGTGGTTGGATGTCTTTATAAGGGACTCACAGTTCTTAGGTAGGACTTGTTGTTAACTCTGTTTTACCTTCCTGAGTCTGAATCCCCAGCTGGCTGCAGCCTTTCTGTGTATGGCCTTTCTTGTAAAGATTTCCTCTGGGTACTGCGGTGTCCAAAAACATGCATGTTGGGTTAAGTGGGGAATCTAAATTGCCGGAAAGTGTGAATGGTTTTCTGTTCGTGTATGTATCTGTTTGTTGGTCCTGAGATATACTGGTGACCTATCCAGGGTGTACTCTGCTTCTGCGATAGGCTCCAGCCCCCTTCGACCCTGAACAGGATAAGCAGTTCTAGATAATAGACGGACGGAATCGCTCACTTAGTGCCTCAATTGAATACAAAGCACAAGGTCAATTGATCAGATTAGACAAACTAACTAGTATGTTTCTTTCCTTTTGTTTCAGAAGTCTGTGGTGAGTCATTGAGTGCGTGTAACTAGGTTACAATCGGCTTTCTCAGAAAAACTAATTTCCTAACCGTCATGTAAGCAATAAGCTGAATTACGGATAGGAGGTTAGGGAAACCTGGTTTCTCCTGGTAGATTTCTTTTGGAAAACGCTGAAGTCAATGCCGTGTATATATATGCGTAACCAGGTTTGATGTTGTTCCAAACAAGGAACTTATGTACCAATACATAGAAATGCGCTATATAAGTGCAGACAATTTACCATTTATGATAACTTAATGAAAGCTTCAGCCATTGCTCTCAATGTTGATGTTGAATATTTGATAAAAAAAAAGAAACCAAAAAAAAAACATCACAAGAAAAGAAAAAAATATTAAACAAAAGTTTGTCTTTTGCAGGGATTTCGGACAGCAACTAATATTAGCTTATCTGGAAGGTAAATATTTAAAATAAGCCTGCATTTTAATTTATATTGAGTTGTTAGGCGTGCCTACCAACATCTACTATAGGTAATATACTCAGTATATCATACAACAACACTTTAAAAAATCTAACCTAACTATCGTAAATTGGTTACAACTGTGGCTACAACAGTAACGCGACTGTGGCGCAGGAAGGTAGAGCGGTTGTTCACTAATCTTACAGTTGTTGGTTCAATCCCCAGCTCCTCTGGTCACATGTCGAAGTGACCTTGAGCAAGAGACTGAACCCCAACTTAGTTGCTCCTGCTGACTGTTGGCCAACTAAGTTGGGTGTGAATGGGTAAATGAGAAGCAGTGTAAAGTGCTTTGAGTGCCAATAGGTAGAAAAGCACTATATAAGTGCAGAACATTTAACGCTAATCCCAAATAATAAAGTTAATTAATAAAGTTCACCCTTTGAACATTGCCACAAGTTTTTCCTGTATCATATACACAAACACCCTTTTGGCAGGTCATGAAAAACATGCAGAAGACAAATGTTTGTACCATTGCTCCCTTTTCTCCCTTCACGAGCATCCAGAAGTATTGCTTTCTTCTGGTAGTTCTTGGCTTTGAATCCAGTAGCGATGGCATAGTCTTGGTCCATTAGTTTGGTCCACTAATTAGTCCACTGGTCCACTAATTAGCCCATTGGCCCATTTTTGTTTGTGGTGTGAGTATTAGGGACCTAACCAGAGGTAGTGGGCATGGTTTGAGGCACCGCAGCTAGAAACTTCTCATAGGAGCCCACCAACTTTGATTCTATTAGGGCACAAATGAGGAGGAACTTTTCACCCGTTGATATGACACTAAAATCAGGAAAAGAAAAAAGAATTAAATAAAAGTGAACAGACAATTATGTGAAAATGAAGTCTTGACTTAGATTAGTTTTCAAGTCAGTGAGTGTAAGTGGAGCCAGCCCTCTTAAAAGTGAAGTCAGTGTGCTCCTCAAACCTCATGATCTACTTGAAGGTCTAGTCAAGTGGACAGCAAAGTGGGCTATATCTTCAGAGAGACAGCTGAGTTAAACAGTGTTCTACTGAAATATTGGGGAAATGTTCTTTTAGATGCCAAGCTCAGAAAACAGCATTTTATTTTATCAAAATAACACACTCATTTACATGGTAAACTTGTCAAGAGAAAATAACATAAAACACCCAGGCTAGAAAAGTGTCTAACTGCACAATCCTTTTGTGGCCATAGTTCTAATTCTGTTTTCTTCGAAATTCACTGTGTCTTGACAGGTCCTCTGGCTGCACTGTACAAGGATGTAAGTGTAGTTCACCCCTCTTTGCTGAGCTGTGTGGAGCCACTGGAAAGTCAGCAGGTTCGTGAGCTGCTGAGGAAACTCGGAGTTCATGAACTGGAGCCTCAGGAGCTGCTGGAGCAGCACATCTACCCCTCAATACAGAACAATAAGTGGAAGGTAATGTATTGTTTTTACTGCATCAGCTGAGTTTGTGGATGTAAAAGCTAAATTACTTTTATGCTTTGTAAGATTTGTGCCCATCATACTTAGCTTAAATGGATCCTTTCTCTTTCTGTTTTCTGTGACCTCATCTTTCCCACTAATTCTTTCTTCAGTCAAAGCCCGAGGCAGTGGTGGTGAGTTACTTGATTTTCATCAAGCAGCATTCCTCCTCCAGCTACGAGTATGCAGACATTGCAGTACCCGTCCTCACCAGCAGGGGTCTGCTGTGCCCAGGAGTCGACAGGGTGCACTTTTCTGAGGAGTACGGCAACATCAACCTGCCAAAGAATCTGCCTGGTACAGAGAAACCTGCAGTTTTTCCACAGCTGTGATGCAAATGAATCTTAAACCTCTCTTGCTATTCAGTGTTCAGCTTGTTCCTTACTGTACTGTGTGTGTGTTTAAATTACTGAGGATACATGCTACTGTGCTGGAATAGTATTCATTCTAATTTTAATATTTATGTTTCACTTAAATATTGATGCCTTCATCATATTTAGTGTGTTAATAAGCTTCTGTAAAACTATGTAGTTTCCTTCATTTTTAATATTGACAGGTCATGATATATATGGTGGCTAATCTAATAATGTTCTGGTTATTCACTTAATTAGGATGTTGGTTTTTTAAAGGATAGATTTAATCGGTTTCTAAATTATTCATATTTTAAACAATACCCATACAGACACTAAAACCAACAATGAACTGTCTGAACTCACAAGAATATCGGTCTCATACCAGTGTTATTTAATTGTTTTTTCTGTGCCAAAAACTTCCATTACTTAAAAAAATAAAAGAACATATGAGCCAGAACACGTCTCTTTAACCTGGATTGGGACTTTGATTTGATTTGTATTAGACAACCATTCACAGATTGCCTGTGAGACTTAATTGATTACACTAGTGCGTAACCTCGTATAAATGTTTGATCTCCTTTTCCTGTTTATGTTCTTCATTTCTCCCAAATTCACAGTCTTCATACAGCATTTCTGTATTGATTCTCCTACTGTAAGCACTCACCTTGCTGCTCGTATACTTTCCCTCTACTAGGCTATGATTGGATCCTGCTGAGTCCCTGTTATGTGGAGACAGATGACGACGTAGCAGGATGGAGAGAGTTGTTCAGCAGACTAGGAGTCAGAGACGGTCTCATCATCCGCAAAGAGAGACAAACACTCAGTGCTAAAGAACTGGTGAGTTGGACATCCCTGAACTGTCACCTCAGCTATTTAGGAATCACAAGCATGCTGCAAACAAGCAGTTGTATTATCACAAAATGTAAACACAGATGAAAAAAAGGCTTTATGAGCCGACGGGAGATTTCAACTTTTGCTGTGTGTTTTTTTTATTTAATTTGTTTTTGTGGTAACTGTGTCTACATGTTATCTTACCTTGTTCTGTATAGTTCCTTTGTTATGAGTTTAATTGAAACCTGGGCTCAGTAATGTTAAGTGTTTGTCATACAATGATTTCTGGAGTGGATCATTTTTGGACCTACAGACTTAGAACGTTTTTTCTGAGGACAAAATATTTACTGGTTGCATGGATACCAGAGGCATGCCAGAATCCTGCTGCCTGGAATAGAAACCAACTGTGACTCATCACTGTGAATAAGGTAGTGATTGATGGATGAAGATACTAATGATTATGAGTCACACCAGGACTAAAGAGATCAATTTTTGTTTTGAAGAAGAACAGAATGAGCAGGTGACTGATGGAACATGTCACAGACACACGCTAAGGTTGTGCAGCTCAAACATCCATGATGCCTCTTTTAGCTCTGGCCACAGCAACAAAGAGACTTTGATAGAAGTGA